>NC_035172.2:25214786-25568271 GCF_001659605.2 Manihot esculenta | reverse complement strand
GTTCGGCCGGTAAATACACTACTACAAATTGTTTGGCGGCAAATACAAAAACCAGTTATGAATGATAATAGAGGCGGTTTACAACCGCCGGTAAGCCCGTCGCTACGACATTTTTGCCGGCAAATATGGATTCAGTTACAAATGCGACGTAGAGGCGGAATAGACCGCCGCTACGGGAATCACCTAACCCGTCGGACCAACAAACCGCCGCTACGTTGTAGAGACGGTGGCATTGCCGGCGGTTGTTCGGCGGTTCCTCTAACCGCCGCTACTGATTGTAGGGGCGGTTATAACCGCTGCCGTAGGCCTAAAAAATCGCCGGTATAGACCCTTTTTTTTGTAGTGTCTTATTTTATATTGTAAAAAGGTGGAGATAAATATAGAATTTCTCAATAATCCGACGATAATGTGGTCGGTTGCTTGATAAGGGATGTTTATTGATTAACAGGTTGGTGATCTCGTGATTATTGACGTAATGGGGATACTGTGCTCATTAACAGTAACTTTAGTGCCGAGACTCTCCATCTGGAGACGAGTGAGTCTTGATAATAATTCGAGTGTTAGGGTGTCCAGATTTTCCTTCCTCGGGATCGATTGCCTTTCCTACTTATCTGATTCTTACTATGTGGGCTTGTCTCGTGATAGCAGCTCATGGCTTTCCTTTGGCGGTTGTTATGCACCATCAGAGCTCTCCCACTGATTTTCGATTTCTTCATATTCAAAGGTGATGATTTGTCTTTTTGATCACTTAGTACAATTTGACTGCTTGCATTATTTTGTCTTCCCTTGATCATAATGGTGGCCTTATTCTTTGGTCCGCATTAAAGTTTTTACCGACTGTGCCACTGTATAAGAACTCTCCTTTTCCTTTTGTGTTTGCAACTACGACTACCATTGTAATACCCGGCTAGACTCCGGTACTGAAAGGAAAACTGAAAAGAAAACGCAAACTGAAAGCAAAAAAACTGAAAGGAAAATGCAAACTGAAAGGAAAAATGTGTCTAAAGCAAAAAAATTTAAAAATTTCAGAGATCCGCACCCCCACACCTAAATCATGCATTGTCCTCAATGTATAGAAAACATAAAAGAACAAAGGAAACTGAGTACTCCCTTGGTGTGGTGTTGTATGGTGCGATCCACTTGGCAAGTTGCCTCAAGTAATTGGGGGAGGAAAAAGGGTCCCAACAGAATTAAGTGAATAGTGTAGCATGCCTTTTGATTTAGTCATAACCCATCTTATTTCTTTCATGTACTCGTGAAGTAACATGATCAGTTTCTCCTCTTTCAGATGAGGTGTGCCTCTAGCCCTTATGTTTGCATTTTTTAGCACTTCGAGCTTCAATTGATATTTCTCCATATGTAGCTGCAGTTTAGCATTGAGTTCGGGCAAAACAAATTCTACCTTATCTGGAGGCTTGGGCAAGCATAGATCTGCATGCTCCTTTGGTTTGGGTGCTTGGAATACCATTTGTTCCTTGTGAGCCTGGGCTGTTTGCATTGGAAGGCTGAAAGGAGTTTCAGATTCTTCTTTCTGCGCAGAACTTACCTGAAAGGGAGGCGGAAGACCACTGATCTGCGATTGAAGCTGAAAGGACACAACTGAAAGGCTTTCAGGTACTCCTTCTTGCGCAAGGTTGGTCTGCAATGGGAGGCTGGAAGGAGTTTCATGCGATGGAAGCTGAAGAAGTGTGACTGGAAGTGTTGCAGGACTGTCCTGCGCAAGGTTGATCTGCGCACCAAGCTGAAGTGGTGCGATCTGCTTCTGTTCATTCTGCGCATGGCTGCAGTCCACCTGTTGGATGCAACAGTCAGTTTCTTTCAGTTCTGGCTCTTTCTGGCTCTCTTTCCTGCAAGGATCATCATTTAGCATATCATTTTGATTTACATAAAAAACATCTTGGCTCATAAAATCAATGATATCTAAAGCAACAAGTTCTGTTTGATCAGTTTGATTGGACAAACTATCTTCTGGTTGGGTTTCTTCAGCAACTTGTTCTTGTACTTGCCATCTTTCATCATCAGCTTGACGCTCTTCCTCTTTTCTTACCATGTCTTCTCTCCATTTGGCTGCTACTCGATCCACTTCCTGTTGGAAATTGTGCAAAGTCTCCAACATCTTATAAAGATTAGTTCTGGTATCTTCAGGTATTGCATATCTCGGCTGTCCATAGAATCTTTCACATGCATGTACTTGTTGGAGTTGTTGTTCTTCAAAAGCTTGTTCAGCTTGGTCTATAACAAAACTTCTCATAGCAGCGATTTGTTCATAAAGTTCCACAAGGCGGAAAGGTGTACTTACCGCGTCTTGTTCTATGGTTAAATCTTTCAATAAAGATGTTAGAAAAGAAAGATCAGATCTACTTACCTCATCCATGATTCAGATGTCCGATTGAGATGTTTCAGAAGATGGTCTGCGATGACGTGCTCTCTTTTTTTTTTTTTTTTAAAATTTGGTCCTGAAAGAAAAACAAATAAGTTAAATCAACTCCCCGGCAGCGGCGCCAATTTTGACAGATTGGTTGTCGAGGCCGGTCAAAAATAATACAATTCAGCTATCAACAATCTTACAACTGTAGATAGTGGTGAAAGGATCGAATCCACAGGGAATTGATACTTACCTATTTTCCTTATCAAGACCAAACAAACAAACTGAAAATAAAAATAAAGTGCAAGTAAAGTAAAAAGGGGGGTTTTGAGATTGGTTTGATTAAACTAATGATGAAAGTAATAAAGAAAAGCAAATAATAAAAATAAAGAGAAAACAAATATGAGAAAAGCTCTAGTTGAAGAATTAGATCCACTTTAGTTGATGGGATTGATCATTGACACATATGTTCCTTTGTTGATTCAATAAATTGGCCATGGAGATTGAAGAAGTTTCTCACATCCATTATCTCTCTTTTAGATTAAATCAATTAGGGAAAGTCCTCCAATTAATTACTAATTAACAATTGCCAAAGAACGTCTTTGAGCCTTAGGCCTTTTACAATAGTCAATTGCATAAAGATATAGAGAGAACCAATTCTAGTCACCCACATGCATGGAGACAACACTAGATCATGCGATTTCCTTGGTGATGCACCAAGTGTTCTTATGGTTGAATAAATCAAGCAAATACGGACTTAAAATCATTCAAAACAACAATATATCACTTTGCAACAAAAATCAATGGAGATCTTAAATAACAAAGCAATAATGTCCTTAAGCATGAAATCACAAGAATACTGAATAACAAAAGATAAACAATGTACTCCAAGTCTCTCAATCCACAATACAACTAAAGCTTCACTTGTTCTTCAACTAGAAAAAAGGTTTCAGCCTCTCATGGCTGAAACAAAAACTAAAAATAAAAGAAAAGAAGAAATGTAGAAGAAGAGATGTGAATTTCGTAGGTGTCTCCCAAGGAGAGCTTCCGGACCCTGTAGAGGCTTCTTATATGGCTTTTTATAGTTGAAAAGTGTTGCCCTAGGTCATACTTACTGCCCAAGAGGTATTTTCTGCCCAAGATGTGTTTGAAAAGGAAAGAATCGCGCTTTTTGGCTTCAGAAGGAAGGCTGCGCGAAAATGCACTGCGGAAGGAAGTTGGTGCACGCGGTTTGGTCTCAGAAAGGGAAGGAGGCACAGATTGTGCTTCCTAAATAAGTTTAGATGCTGACCTTGCTTCCTAATTAGTGTAGAGGCTGCCCAAGGTGCTGCCCATGCTCAACTTGCTGCCCAAGTTATTGCAGAAGAGGAAAGAATCGGACTGCAAGGCTTCAGAAGAAAGTTGGCGCGCAGATTGCCTTCAGAATAGGAAAGGAGCGTACCTTGTGCTTGAAAAGGAAGGAAGAGCGATCCAAGGCTGCCAATAGAGGAAGAAAAGTCGTGGCTTGATGTTCAAAAAGAAATATGCACGTACCAAGGCTTTCAGAAGAGGAAGGACGCACGGATCGTGCTTCCAGAAGAGGTGGCGCGCGCATGAATTGCAGAATAGGCAGGAGAATGCAGTCATTAATGTGCAGAAGTGGAAAGATATATGTCCAGTCTTTCCTTTTTAGGTGGAGCCTTCGTTTGAATTTTGAATGCTGAACGCAGAAGAGGAAGAGCATCTCCTTGAGATCTTACTGCCTAAACAGGAAGATATGACTGCTGCAGTGTGTGCACATCTTTAAACAAGGAAAGAAAGATCTGCGATTCAAAATTCAAATAATCTTCTGACTGAGCTTTCCTTATTTGCTTTTGCCTCTGCACTTTCCTCATTTGATGGCTTTCCTTTTCTGAAAACTTGCCTTATTTGAAAACTTTCCTTTCTTGGCACATGTTCTAAATAAGGCAGGAAAGATTCTGCAGTTCGAATTTCGGACAGTTTGCTGATTGTGCTTTTTGATACTTTCCTTATTTGACATTTTCCATATATGAAAACTTTCCTTATTTGGAACTTTCCATATATGAAAACTTTCCTTTTCTGGAACTTTCCATATTTGGCACTTTTTGGCAGTTTTAAGAGCATTTTCTCCGGATTGTCTTTTCACACCTAATTTCTGCAAAACATGAACAAAACCATAAAATTAGGCAGAAAAGGTGCAAATAAACATCATTAATATCATGATAAAGTGGGCTAAAATATGCTCTGTCACCAGGTCTGCAGGTACAGGGTAGACTAGGAGGTCAGTAAGAGTAATGAAGTCTTGGTAATGTAATAGATAGTGTAATACCCGGCTAGACTCTGGTATCGGAATTCCTACCGTCCGGTGGAATCTCGGATGTCGGAAGCCTCTAGTAGGGTAGAATCATGTTTTCATAAAATGTTTTAAGGTATTTCATTGTTTTAAGTAAAATGGAAATGATTTTTTGCATAAAAACAACCTTCAAGGAAAACTCAGGTTCGGCCGCCGAACCTCAAGTTCGGCCGCCGAACCTGCATGCCTTCGGGAGCGCCTTTAGGCCCCCGAAAGCATAAGTGAGGGAAGTCCAGGTTCGGCCGCCGAACCTCAAGTTCGGCCGCCGAACCTCAAGTTCGGCCGCCGAACATGGCATGCATGCGGAGGCACATTCGGCCCCCGAACGTGGCCTGGCCAGCCACTATAAAAAGGGTCCCTTAGCCGAAAACGGGCGAGCTTTTCCCCATTTTCGGCCAAGGTGAGCTTTCCGCCGCCCCTCACCGATCTTTGATGTTTTTCCTCTAGATCTTTCAAGTTTTTCATTTGTTTTAACTTCGTTTTGAAGATTTGAGCTTTTGAGCAAAGTTTTGGAGCTTTGAGGTTCAAGAACTCAAATCTCTCCCAACTCCAAGTTTGGTCGCCTCTACTCTCGATCTTCAAGAGGTAAGAGTCGATCTCTAGCTTATATTATGTTTTAAGTAAGTTTTATGAAGTTCATGGGGGTAGAATGCATGGTTAGGTCATAGTATGTTTATGGGTATAAATGTATGTTCTTGAGCAATGTGGCTTGTAATGTGTGTGTGATGTGTTGTAGTTGGGGTTTAAGGTAGTTTGAGACCCCTAGGAGCTTGAATGCATGTTTTGGTTGAGCTAAATGCATGTTGGTTTGAGTTTGGAGGCATTTGTGCATGTTTGAACCGAGTTTTTGCCCTTTGGGAGAAACCAGGTTCGGCAGCCGAAGGGACTTTTGGCCGCCGAACCCTCTTGTGGAGGCAGCCTTCGGCTGCCGAAGCTTGCCCCCGAAAGGAGACTTTCGTCTCTGTCTGGGAGTTTCGGCCGCCGAAAGTGCCGCCGAACATGCATGAGTTTCGCCTCTGTCTGGGAGTTTCGGCCGCCGAAGGTGCCGCCGAACCTGCCTGACTTTCGGCTCTGGAGGGACTTTCGGCCGCCGAACCTGCCGCCGAAAGTGCCCTGTCCAGCCTTTTCTTGCATGTTTTTCTATGATTATTCCATGATGTTTTAGGGGGTTTTTGGGGGATAGTTTAGAGTTATGTTCACGTATGTTTGGTCCCTCATTTGAGTCCACTTGTGTAGGTTCGGACCCGAGGAACCGAGGACCCCAGCAGTGAGTTTGTTGCCCCAGTGTCTGGTCAGAGCTATCCAGAGGTGAGTGGAATAAACCTTTATGTTTTTAAGCAAACTGATTGTATAGTTTGAGCACGTTCATGCATCATGAATGCCATGTGATGAATTAGGTTGCTTGCATTAGAATTCACGAATATGTTGCATTGCATATTTTAAATGTTGATGTGGATGAATGTTGGATGATCCATAGCCCTCGATCTATGATATGACGATGTGGTATGTACGGTACAGAAAGTAAGACCAGTGGGACCCATTCTACGTTCGCTGGCACTATGTAAGGGAAAGACCAGGACCCATTCTACGTTCTGACACAGTTGGACCATGTTATGTTATGATATGTAAGGGAAAGACCAGGACCCATTCTACGTTCTGGCACAGTTGGACCATGTAGAGGGCTATTGGTGACAGGTTCATCCTTGATGTGATTAGCTGTGATGTGATGCATTTCATGTTATCATATATTTTAAGTGTTTTATTATTCTGCTCACTGGGCTCTAGTAGCTCACCCCTCTCCCAATTTCCCCAGGATTGCAGGTACAGGGTAGACCAGGAGGTTTACAAGAGTAATGAAGTCTCGTGTATGTAATAGTTAGTGTGGACATGATAGATGAATTAATGTTATGTAAAAAGTACTTTTTCAGTCATGTAATGATATTGATGATTAGATATTGTGCTTGACATTGTGTATGAGGTATCCCTTTTATTACATGATCAAAATGTTTTATTATGTTTATGTAAGCCGACTCATCTTATGATGTATCGCCCATTGGGGCATTGATGAGATCCCACAGAGGGATCATGATTATGATTATGACCATGTACAGTGCTATGTTCAGGTTGAGTTGGATGTATGAAAGAAAAGTTTTAAATTTTTTATGTTTTTCTTGATCATGTATGGGATTAAACAGGTTTCCAGGATGTATGTTTGGCTTGCTACGGGTCTCGGCGGCCTTAAGTCGACCCGGATCCTAGCACCGGTAGCGGTCTGATTTTCAGGTCGTTACAGAATGGTATCAAAGCCCTAGGTTCATAGGATCGGACCTAGAGTGTCGGGCTCATAGATGTTATAGAAGGTCAAGCACAATAGGAAGGATCATGTCCACTAGGATAGGATGTGGAGTCCTGTCTTGTATGATGATGTGAAATGCCATGATTATATGCATATGCATTAATGATATGTGATGTACGTGATAAGGGTTCATGTGTGCCCACATGAACCATATGATTCTAATATTTGTATGATGTGTACTGTTTTTCAGAAAACAGGATGAGAGGAACCCGTCGATCGGCAAGATTGACTGGAGTACCGCCTGAGGATGAGGGCACGAGCGCCCGTCCTCCTACATTCCCTAGGGCAATGTCATGTAGAGCAAACAGAGAAAGAGTGTCAAGGGACCCTAGAAGGTCTTTTGATGCTAGCAGAAGGGGGACAGATAGAGGAGGAAGTCCTTCAGATGTGAGGGAGGTTATGGAAGAGGATCAGAGGAGGGATGGGAACCTGGATGTGAGCATGGAGGAAGAAGGGACAGGGGAGTCTCAGGGAGGCGTTCAGGCCTCGGGGTATGGTTTTCCACCCCATTATCCACCCTTTCCACAGGGTTCAGGGTATCCGATGGGAGGTACATCGGACTATTCCGGCTTTAACCCCTACCCTACCTACATGCCTTATCCACCGTTCTATCCACCTTATACACAGTACCCAGCTTATCCACCCTCACCCTTCTATCCAAATCCAGCAAACCCCACCTCGGGAATGTAGCACATAGCACCTTTTATGGGCCAGCCCCAGCAGACAGCTTCTGGTAGTGTGGCACAGCCAGCAGCTCCAGCCACAACTCAGGGCAGTGGCAAAGGTAGAGGGAGAGGGGCAGCCTCTTCTTCTGGTTCCCGAGGTGAAGGTCCATCAGCTCCAGCCAGGATCTTCACCATGACTCAGCAGGAGGCTAACACATCCAACACCGTGGTGTCAGGTAATCTCGTCATTGGGTGTTCTGATGTGTATGCTTTAATGGACCCGGGTGCATCTCATTCATTTATTGCTCCGAGAGCCGTCGAGAGGTTGGGTCTGATAGTCTCTGGGTTAGAGTGTCCCCTATGGGTCAGCGGACCCAAGTGTGACCCGTCAGTGGCAGTGTCAGTCTGCCAGTACAGTCCAGTTTTTGTTGAGGGAAGATGCCTCTCCGCCGACCTTGTGGTTCTAGATTTGACAGACTTTGACGTCATTCTAGGGATGGATTGGCTATCTACCCATGGTGCTACCTTGGACTGCAGAGACAAGGTAGTCAAGTTCAGAGATCAAAACGGGTCAGAGGTCGTCTTCAGAGGAGACAAGAGGGGCACACCTAGAGGTCTGATATCAGCTCTACAGGCTCGTAGGTTGCTTAGGAAGGGATGTCAGGGGTACTTAGCTCATGTGAGAGAGCTTAGTAGTCAGGTCAGGGAGCCAGCCTCGGTGCCAGTTGTCAGAGAATTTCAGGATGTCTTTCCAGACGAGCTTCCAGGTTTACCACCTGCTAGGGAGATAGAGTTCGAAATAGAGTTGGTGCCTGGAGCTAGACCGATCTCTATCCCTCCCTACAGGATGCCCCAGCCGAGTTGAAGGAGTTGAAAGAACAGTTGCAGGAGCTGGTAGAAAAGGGCTTCATCCGACAGAGTACCTCACCTTGGGGTGCTCCGGTCTTGTTTGTGAGAAAGAAGGATGGGTCCCTTAGACTTTGTATCGACTACAGGCAGTTGAACAAAGTCACTACCAAGAATAGGTACCCTCTGCTAGGGATCGATAATCTATTCGACCAGCTAGCCGGAGCGGGTTGTTTCTCCAAAATAGATCTGAGATCTGGGTACCACCAGCTGAGGATCAGAGATGAGGATGTGCCAAAGACGGCTTTCAGGACCAGATATGGGCATTTTGAGTTCCTTGTAATGCCGTTCGGGTTAACCAATGCCCCTGCAGCATTCATGGATCTCATGAACAGAGTATTTAGCCAATACCTGGACCACTTCGTTATTGTCTTCATAGATGATATCTTAGTGTATTCTAGGAATGCAGAGGAGCATGCCCATCATCTGCGGTTGGTCTTGCAGACCTTAAGGGAACATGGCTTGTATGCCAAGTTCTCCAAGTGTGTGTTTTGGCTGAGGAGCATTTCGTTCTTGGGGCATGTGGTGTCGAAAAATGGTATAGAGGTAGACCCCAAGAAGACAGAAACTGTCGCTAACTGGCCTAGACCCACTTCAGTGACAGAGATTAGAAGTTTCTTGGGTTTGGCAGGTTACTACAGGAGGTTCGTTCAGGACTTCTCAAAGATTGCAGCTCCTCTGACCAGACTAACCAGGAAGAATCAGAAGTTTCTGTGGACCGACCAGTGCGAAGAGAGTTTTGAAGAGCTTAAGAAGAGGTTGACTTCGGCACCAGTTTTAGCTCTGCCATCTAGTGATGAGGACTTTACAGTCTTTTGTGATGCGTCCCGTGTGGGACTGGGTTGTGTGCTGATGCAGAATGAGAGGGTGATCGCTTATGCTTCTAGGCAGCTAAAGAAGCATGAGTTGAATTACCCCACACATGACCTTGAGATGGCAGCAGTAATCTTTGCACTCAAGATGTGGAGGCACTACCTCTATGGGGTAAAATGTGAGATCTTCACAGATCATAAAAGCCTGCAGTACATCCTGAGTCAAAGAGATTTGAATTTGAGACAGAGGAGATGGGTGGAGCTGCTGAGTGACTATGATTGCAAGATTCAGTACCATCCGGGTAAGGCGAATGTTGTGGCAGACGCCTTAAGCCGGAAATCACTCGGCAGTTTATCCCACATATCGGCAGAGAGGAGGCCAGTGGTGAAGGAGTTTTACAAGCTTATTGAGGAAGGGCTACAGATGGAGTTGTCTGGTACAGGTGCCTTGGTGGCCCAGATGAGAGTGGCACCCGTGTTTCTGGAGCAGGTGGCTCAGAAACAGCATGAGGACCCGGAGTTAGTGAAGATTGCCAGGACTGTTCAGTCAGGCAATGATAGTGAGTTCAGATTCGACAGCAAGGGAATCCTCCGCTATGGGAGCAGACTATGTGTACCAGATGACATAGAGCTAAAAGGAGACATTATGAGAGAGGCTCATAATGCAAGATACAGCGTTCACCCCGGAGCTACCAAGATGTATCAAGATCTAAAGAAGGTTTATTGGTGGCCAGCTATGAAGAAGGAAGTGGCACAGTTTGTGTCAGCCTGCGAAGTGTGTCAGAGGGTGAAGCTGGAACATCAGAAGCCGGCTGGAATGCTTAACTCGCTACCTATTCCAGAATGGAAATGGGAAAATATAGCTATGGACTTCATAGTGGGGTTACCGGCGGCGTCCAACAGATTGGACTCCATATGGGTGATTGTGGACAGACTCACTAAATCTGCTCACTTCATCCCTGTCAGGAGTGGCTATTCTGTGGACAAGTTGGCGCAGGTGTATGTGGATGAGATCGTCAGACTGCATGGGGTTCCTGTTTCGATAGTGTCAGATAGAGGGCCCCAGTTCACCTCCAGGTTTTGGCGGAGTCTGCAGAATGCCATGGGTACTAGGTTGGATTTCAGTACTGCCTTCCACCCCCAGACTGATGGACAGTCAGAAAGGACCATCCAGACTATCGAGGATATGCTTAGAATGTGTGTGCTGGACTTTGGCGGTTCTTGGAGGCAGCATCTACCTTTGGTGGAGTTTGCCTACAATAACAGCCATCATGCTAGCATCGGGATGGCTCCATATGAAGCTTTATATGGGAGGAAGTGCAGATCACCTGTTTGCTGGGAGGAAGTTGGAGAAAAGGCCTTGGCACGGCCTAAACTAGTAGAGATCACCAGCAGGGTGGTACCCATAATCAGAGAGAGAATCAAGACTGCTGCAAGCAGACAGAAGAGTTATGCAGACATCCGCAGAAGGCAGTTAGAGTTTCAGGAGGGGGATCTGGTATTGCTCAAGGTGTCTCCAATGAAAGGAGTGGTTCGCTTTGGGAAGAAAGGTAAACTAGCCCCACGATACATCGGACCCTTCGAAATCTTGCAAAAGATTGGGAATGTGTCGTACAAGCTGGATTTACCTGCTTCAATGGAAAGAATCCATCCAGTTTTCCATGTTTCAATGTTGAGGAAGTTTGTGTCAGATCCGAGCAAGGTTCTTAGTGAGCCTGATGTGGAGGTCCAAGAGGATCTCACCTATGTTGAACAGCCAGTACGGATCATAGACACCCAGATCAGAAAGTTAAGAAACAAGGAAATCCCGATGGTGAAAGTCCTGTGGAACCACCACAATTTGGAGGAATGCACTTGGGAGACACGGGAGTCTATGCTCCAGCAGTACCCTCATCTCTTTTAAGGTTAGATCTCTATGTGTTTATGTGCTATGTATGTATGTATGTTATGTTTCATGCCATGCTATGTGCTAGTTGAGGTACATTCGGGGACGAATGTTCTTAAGGGGGGGAGAATGTAATACCCGGCTAGACTCCGGTATCGGAATTCCTACCGTCCGGTGGAATCTCGGATGTCGGAAGCCTCTAGTAGGGTAGAATCATGTTTTCATAAAATGTTTTAAGGTATTTCATGGTTTTAAGTAAAATGGAAATGAGTTTTTGCATAAAAACAACCTTGAAGGAAAACTCAGGTTCGGCCGCCGAACCTCAAGTTCGGCCACCGAACATGCATGCCTTCGGGAGCGCCTTTAGGCCCCCGAAAGCATAAGTGAGGGAAGTCCAGGTTCGGCCGCCGAACCTCAAGTTCGGCCGCCGAACATGGCATGCATGCGGAGGCACATTCGGCCCCCGAACGTGGCCTGGCCAGCCACTATAAAAAGGGTCCCTTAGCCGAAAACGGGCGAGCTTTTCCCCATTTTCGGCCAAGGTGAGCTTTCCGCCGCCCCTCACCGATCTTTGATGTTTTTCCTCTAGATCTTTCAAGTTTTTCATTTGTTTTAACTTCGTTTTGAAGATTTGAGCTTTTGAGCAAAGTTTTGGAGCTTTGAGGTTTAAGAACTCAAATCTCTCCCAACTCCAAGTTTGGTCGCCTCTACTCTCGATCTTCAAGAGGTAAGAGTCGATCTCTAGCTTATATTATGTTTTAAGTAAGTTTTATGAAGTTCATGGGGGTAGAATGCATGTTTAGGTCATAGTATGTTTATGGGTATAAATGTATGTTCTTGAGCAATGTGGCTTGTAATGTGTGTGTGATGTGTTGTAGTTGGGGTTTAAGGTAGTTTGAGACCCCTAGGAGCTTGAATGCATGTTTTGGTTGAGCTAAATGCATGTTGGTTTGAGTTTGGAGGCATTTGTGCATGTTTGAACCGAGTTTTTGCCCTTTGGGAGAAACCAGGTTCGGCAGCCGAAGGGACTTTTGGCCGCCGAACCCTCTTGTGGAGGCAGCCTTCGGCTGCCGAAGCTTGCCCCCGAAAGGAGACTTTCGTCTCTGTCTGGGAGTTTCGGCCGCCGAAAGTGCCGCCGAACATGCATGAGTTTCGCCTCTGTCTGGGAGTTTCGGCCGCCGAAGGTGCCGCCGAACCTGCCTGACTTTCGGCTCTGGAGGGACTTTCGGCCGCCGAACCTGCCGCCGAAAGTGCCCTGTCCAGCCTTTTCTTGCATGTTTTTCTATGATTATTCCATGATGTTTTAGGGGGTTTTTGGGGGATAGTTTAGAGTTATGTTCACGTATGTTTGGTCCCTCATTTGAGTCCACTTATGTAGGTTCGGACCCGAGGAACCGAGGACCCCAGCAGTGAGTTTGTTGCCCCAGTGTCTGGTCAGAGCTATCCAGAGGTGAGTGGAATAAACCTTTATGTTTTTAAGCAAACTGATTGTATAGTTTGAGCACGTTCATGCATCATGAATGCCATGTGATGAATTAGGTTGCTTGCATTAGAATTCACGAATATGTTGCATTGCATATTTTAAATGTTGATGTGGATGAATGTTGGATGATCCATAGCCCTCGATCTATGATATGACGATGTGGTATGTACGGTACGGAAAGTAAGACCAGTGGGACCCATTCTACGTTCGCTGGCACTATGTAAGGGAAAGACCAGGACCCATTCTACGTTCTGACACAGTTGGACCATGTTATGTTATGATATGTAAGGGAAAGACCAGGACCCATTCTACGTTCTGGCACAGTTGGACCATGTAGAGGGCTATTGGTGACAGGTTCATCCTTGATGTGATTAGCTGTGATGTGATGCATTTCATGTTATCATATGTTTTAAGTGTTTTATTATTCTGCTCACTGGGCTCTAGTAGCTCACCCCTCTCCCAATTTCCCCAGGATTGCAGGTACAGGGTAGACCAGGAGGTTTACAAGAGTAATGAAGTCACGTGTATGTAATAGTTAGTGTGGACATGATAGATGAATTAATGTTATGTAAAAAGTACTTTTTCAGTCATGTAATGATATTGAGGATTAGATATTGTGCTTGACATTGTGTATGAGGTATCCCTTTTATTACATGATCAAAATGTTTTATTATGTTTATGTAAGCCGACTCATCTTATGATGTATCGCCCATTGGGGCATTGATGAGATCCCACAGAGGGATCATGATTATGATTATGACCATGTACAGTGCTATGTTCAGGTTGAGTTGGATGTATGAAAGAAAAGTTTTAAATTTTTTATGTTTTTCTTGATCATGTATGGTATTAAATAGGTTTCTAGGATGTATGTTTGGCTTGCTACGGGTCCCGGCGGCCTTAAGTCGACCCGGATCCTAGCGCCGGTAGCGGTCCGATTTTCGGGTCGTTACAGATAGTGTGGACATGAGTAATGTTGAGATGTTATGTATAAGTACAGTATAGAAATGTATTGTAATGTAAAAATGTTCATGGATGTTAGAGGTGTGCTTGACCATAGAGTATTGTTATCCCTTTTAATACATGATCTTAGATGTTTTATGATGTATATGTAAACCAACTCAACGCATGTTATGTCAACCATTGGGGCTTTGATGAGATCCCAAAGAGGGGTCAATGTTTATAGTTATGTTTATGTTCAGTGTATGCACAGGTTGAGTTTGGTGTATGAGAGAATGTATGAAAGAAAAGTTTTAATTTTTTATGTATATTTTTGATCATGTATGGGATTTAGCAGGGTTACAGGTTCTATGTCAGGCTTGCTACGGGTTCCGACGGCCTTAAGCCGACCTGGATCCTAGCGCCGGTAGCGGTCCGGTTTCCGGGTCATTACAGAATGGTATCAGAGCCCTAGGTTCATATGGTCGGACCTAGAGTGTCGGGCTCATAGAGGTTATAAAAGGTCAAGCACAATAGGAAGATCATGTCCACTAGGATAGGATGTGGAGTCCTGTCTTGCATGATGATGTGAAATGCCATGATTATATGCATGTGCATTAATGATATGTGATGTATGTGATGCGGGTTCATGTGTGCCCACATGAACCATATGATGGTAATGTTTATGTGATGTGCACTGTTTTTCAAAAAACAGAATGAGAGGAACTCGTCGATCAGCAAGATTGACTGGAGTACCACCTGAGGATGAGGGCACGAGCGTCCGTCCTCCTGCATTGCCTAGGACAATGTCAAGCAGGTCTAGCAGAGAAAGAGCAGTAAGAGACCCTAGAAGGTCTTTGGATCTGGGTAGAAGCAGATCAGTGAGGGGAACAGTTCAGGGAGGAATGTCAGAGGACATGGGGGATGATATGGATGTAGAGCAGAGGAGGGATGGCAGTCTGGGAGTTAGCATGTCAGAAGAAGGTTTGGGAGAGTCCCAAGGAGGCACCCAGGCCTCGGGATTTGTTCAGCCACCTTACTACCAACCCTTCTTACAAAACCCCGGGCATTCGATGGGAGGCACATCGGACTACCATAGCTTTAACCCTTATCCCACACAGATGCCATACCCATCTTACTACCCACCATACCCACAGTACCCCATGTACCCACCTCCACCCTACTATCCAAATCCAGCAAACCCTATCCCAGGGGATGCTGCTCCTCCTCCACCAGCAGAACCCACAGTTCCAGAAAACCTAGTACCTAAGCCTAGCTCATCTGGTGGGAGCAAGGTCAAGATGACCGACTACATGAAGTTGGGTGCTCTTCAGTATGAAAAAGGGGATGACCCGTTTGTGTATCTTGAAAGGGTCAAGGTGATCACAGATGAGATTGGGGCTGATGACAGCAGAGCCATTCAGATGGTTGGGTTCACGCTTAAGTGCAAGAAGGCACGAGAGTGGTTTAAGAATTATGTGAACCCGAGGGTGGACAGCATGTCTTGGGAAGAGTTTGCAAACGAGTTTGCAGGATGGGCTTTCCCTGACAGCTCAAGGGAATTGAAGATGATAGAGTTTGAACAGTTGAGACAGACTGATGATATGAGTGTGGATGAGTTCACAAACAAATTCTTGGAGCTGTTGCCATTTGCAGGGCAAAATCTTGACTCAGACCAGAAGAAGTCAAGGAGGTATATCATGAAACTCCACTCCAGGTATTCCTCCTTGATCCAGTCAACAGATAGAGAGAGCTTCCATGCCATAGTGGATATAGCCCGGAAGATGGAGGCCAGTGCCATCATTCAGGGGACGGTTAAGCAGTCAGTGGCACAACCTTCTGGTTCTAAGACCCCAGGAGGGGGTAGGTTAGACCCTTCTTCTCTGAGTTCAGGCAGTAAGAAGTGGGACAGAGGCTCCCGAAAGTCCAAGAAGAATAAGTTCTGGAGTAAGATCAAGTCAGGTCTGGGATTAGGGAGTGGCTCAAGCTCTGATGCAGATAATGCAGTATGCAAGAAGTGTGGGAGGCCGCACAAAGGAGTATGTCTAGTTGGGACGACAGCCTGCTTCAGATGTGGGTAGGAGGGACACATGGCTCGGGAGTGTCCTAGAGCAGCTTTTGGAGCACAGTCTCAGCAGACGGCTTCTGGTAGTGTGGCTCAGCCAGCAGCTCCAGCCCCGACTCAAGCTAGTGGCAGAGGCAGAGGAAGAGGGGCAGCCTCTTCTTCAGCGGGTTTCAGGGGTGAGGGTTCGTCAGCTCCAGCGCGGATCTTCACCATGACTCAACAGGAGGCAAACACATCCAACACCGTGGTGTCAGGTAATCTCATCATTGGTTGTTCTGATGTGTATGCATTAATGGACCATGGTGCATCTCATTCTTTCATTGCTCCAAAGGCTGTCGAGAGGTTGGGATTGATGGTCTCTGGGTTAGAGTGTCCCCTATGGGTCAGTGGACCCAAGTGTGACCCGTCAGTGGCAGAGTCAGTCTGCCAGTATAGCCCAGTTTTTGTGGAGGGAAGATGCCTGTCCGCCGACCTTGTGGTTCTAGACTTTACAGATTTTGACGTCATTCTAGGGATGGATTGGCTATCTACCCATGGTGCTACCTTGGACTGCAGAGACAAGGTAGTCAGGTTCAAATGTCAGGATGGGTCAGAGGTGGTCTTCAGAGGAAACCGGGGGAGTACACTTAGAGGTTTGATATTAGCCCTACAGGCTCGCAGGCTGCTTAGGAGGGGTTGTCTGGGTTTTCTAGCTCATGTGAGAGAGCTGGATAGTCATGTCAGAGAGCCCGCCTCAGTGCCCGTGGTCAGTGAGTTTTTAGATGTGTTCCTAGACGAACTGCCAGGTTTACCACCTGCTAGGGAGATAGAGTTCGAAATTGAATTGATGCCTGGAACTAGACCGATCTCTATCCCTCCCTACAGGATGGCACCAGCAGAATTGAAAGAGTTAAAAGATCAGTTGCAAGAGCTGGTAAATAGGGGTTTCATCCGACCGAGTACCTCACCTTGGGGTGCTCCAGTGCTTTTTGTGAAAAAGAAGGATGGATCTCTCAGACTTTGTATCGACTACAGGCAGTTGAACAAGGTCACTACCAAGAATAAGTACCCGTTACCAAGGATCGACGATCTATTTGACCAGCTAGCCGGAGCAGGTTGTTTCTCCAAAATAGATCTGAGATCGGGGTACCATCAGCTAAGGATAAGGGAAGAGGATGTGCCGAAGACAGCCTTCAGGACCAGATATGGGCATTATGAGTTCCTTGTTATGCTGTTCGGGTTAACCAACGCCCCTGCAGTATTCATGGATCTCATGAACAGAGTGTTTAGTCGATACCTGGATCACTTTGTTATTGTCTTCATAGATGATATCTTAGTGTATTCCAGGAATGCAGAGGAGCATGCCCATCATCTGAGGTTAGTTCTGCAGACCTTGAGGGAACATGGCTTGTATGCCAAGTTCTCCAAATGTGAGTTCTGGCTGAGGAGCATCTCCTTCTTGGGGCATGTGGTGTCAGAGAATGGAATCGAGGTAGACCCCAAGAAAGTGGAAGTTGTAGCTAACTGGCCTAGACCCACTACAGTGATAGAGATCAAGAGTTTCTTGGGTTTGGCAGGTTACTACAGGAGGTTTGTTCAGGACTTCTCTAAGATTGCAGCTCCCATGACCAGACTGACTAAGAAGAACCAGAGGTTTGTGTGGACCGACCAATGTGAAGAGAGCTTTGAGGAGCTAAAGAAGAGGTTGACTTCAGCACCGGTGTTAGCTCTGCCATCTAGTAATGAAGACTTCTCAGTCTATTGTGATGCGTCCCGGGTGGGACTGGGTTGTGTGCTAATGCAGAATGAAAGGGTGATTGCTTATGCTTCTAGGCAGCTGAAGAAGCACGAGTTGAATTACCCTACACATGACCTTGAGATGGCAGCAGTAATCTTTGCACTCAAGATGTGGAGGCACTACCTTTATGGGGTTAAATGTGAGATCTTTACAGATCATAAGAGCCTACAGTACATCCTGAGTCAAAGAGATCTGAACTTGAGACAGAGAAGGTGGGTAGAGCTGCTGAGTGATTATGATTGCAAGATTCAGTACCATCCGGGTAAGGTGAATGTTGTGGCAGACGCCCTAAGCCGGAAGTCACTAGGCAGTCTATCCCACATCGCAGCAGAGAGGAGGCCAGTAGTGAGGGAGTTCTTCGAGCTCATGAATGAAGGTTTACAGTTGGAGTTGTCTGGTACAGGTGCTTTAGTAGCCCAGATGAGAGTGGCACCCGTGTTTCTGGAGCAGGTGGCTCAGAAACAGCATGAGGACCCAGAGTTAGTGAAGATTGTCAGGACTGTTCAGTCAGGCAAGGATAGTGAGTTCAGATTCGACAGCAAGGGGATCCTCCGCTATGGGAGCCGATTGTGTGTACCAGATGACATAGGGCTAAAAGGAGACATTATGAGAGAGGCTCATAATGCAAGATACAGCGTTCACCCCGGAGCCACCAAGATGTACCAAGATCTGAAGAAAGTCTATTGGTGGCCAGCTATGAAGAGAGAAGTGGCACAGTTTGTGTCAGCCTGCGAAGTATGTCAGAGGGTGAAGCTGGAACATCAGAAGCCGGCTGGAATGCTTAACCCACTACCTATTCCAGAGTGGAAATGGGAGAATATAGCTATGGACTTCGTAGTGGGGTTACCGGCAGCGTCCAACAGATTGGACTCCATATGGGTGATTGTGGATAGACTCACTAAATCTGCTCACTTCATCCCTGTCAGGAGTGGCTATTCTATAGACAAGTTGGCGCAGGTGTATGTTGATGAGATCGTCAGACTGCATGGGGTTCCTGTTTCAATAGTGTCCGATAGAGGGCCCCAGTTCACCTCCAGGTTTTGGCGAAGTCTGCAAGATGCCATGGGTACCAGGTTGGATTTTAGCACTGCTTTCCATCCACAGACGGACGGACAGTCAGAGAGGACCATCCAGACAATAGAGGATATGCTTAGAATGTGTGTGCTGGACTTTGGCGGTTCTTGGAGGCAGCATCTACCCTTGGTGGAGTTTGCCTACAATAACAGCCATCATGCTAGCATCGGGATGGCTCCATATGAAGCTTTGTATGGAAGGAAGTGCAGATCACTTGTTTGCTGGGAAGAGGTTGGAGAAAAGGCCTTGGCAGGGCCTGATCTAGTAGAGATCACCAGCAGGGTGGTACCCATAATCAGAGAAAGAATCAAAACTGTTGCAAGCAGACAGAAGAGTTACGCAGACATCCGCAGAAGGCAAGTAGAGTTTCAGGAGGGGGATTTGGTATTGCTCAAGGTATCTCCAATGAAAGGGGTGCTTCGATTCGGGAAGAAAGGTAAGCTGGCTCCACGGTACATCGGACCCTTTGAAGTCTTGCAAAAGATTGGGAATGTATCGTACAAGCTGGACTTGCCTGCTTCAATGGAGAGAATCCATCCGGTTTTCCATGTTTCTATGTTGAGGAAATTTGTATCAGATCCGGGCAAGGTTCTTAGTGAGCCTGATGTGGAGATCCAAGAGGATCTCACCTATGTTGAGCAACCAGTACGGATCCTAGACACCCAGATCAGAAAGCTAAGGAACAAGGAAATCCCGATGGTGAAAGTCCTTTGGAATCACCACAACATCGAAGAGTGTACCTGGGAGACACGGGAGTCCATGCTCCAGCAATATCCCTATCTTTTCTAAGGTGAGTTTTATGTGCTTAGTATGTATGTTATGTGTATGCCATGCTTGTGTTTGTTTGGTGAACATTCGGGGACGAATGTTCTTAAGGGGGGAAGAATGTAATACTCGGCTAGACTCCGGTATCGGAATCCCTACCGTCCGGTGGGATCTCGGATGTCGGAAACCTCTAGAAGGGAAAAACCATGCTTTTATAAAATGTTTTAATGTATTTTATGATTTTAAGTGAAAAGGAAGTTGAATTTTAAATGAAAACAGCCTTGGAGGAAGATGCAGGTTCGGCCGCCGAACCTCAAGTTCGGCCGCCGAATATGCATGTGTTTCGGGTATGCCTTAGGCCCCGAAGGCATAAGTGAGGGAAACCAGGTTCGGCTGCCGAACCTTATGTTCGGCCGCCGAACATGGCATGCATGCGGAGGCACGTTCGGCTCCCGAATGTGGCCTGGCCAGCCACCTATAAAGGGGTCCCTTAGCCGAAATGGACGAGCTTTTCTCCCCATTTTTGGCCAAGGTGAGCTCTCCGCCGTCCCTCACCAATTTTTGAGTTCTTCCTTCAGATCTTTCGAGATTTTCATGAGTTTTCACTTTATTTTGAAGATTTTGAGCATTTGAGCAAGTTTTGAAGCTTGGAAGATACAGGAGCTCTTTTCCTTTGGTTTCCAAGTTTAGGTCGTCTCTCTCTCGATCTTCAAGAGGTAAGAGCCGATCTTGAGCTCATTGCATGTTTTAAACAAGTTTTACGTTGATCTATGGGGTAGAAGTGCATGTTTAGGTTTTAGTTGGTTTTATGGGTTATGTTAAGTCTTTGAGCAATGTATGATGTTTGTGGTTGCTTGATGTATTGTAGTTGGGGTTTAAGATAGTTTGAAGCCCCTAGGAGCTTGTATGATTGAGTATGCATGTTGTAGATCAGGTTTATGCATGTTTGAAAGGGTTGGGAGGATATTGTGCATGAAGAGCCGAGTTTCTGCCCTTTTGACAGAAACCAGGTTCGGCAGCTGACAGGAGCGGTTGTCGAAGCCGGTCAAAAATAACCTTCTTGGTTACCTACAAATACAACTGTAGACAGTGGTGAAGGATCGTATCCACAGAGAATTGATTACCTATTTATTTATCTTAATCAAGACCAATCAAACCAATTGAAAGCACAAGTGAAAGCAAGTGATTGCAAATAGAACAAAAGTAAAGTGCAAGGAAAGTAAAAAGGGGGGTTTTGAGATGATTTGATTAACAACTAATGAAAGTAATTAAAACAACAAGTAATAAAAATAAAAGAGGAAATCAATAAGAGAAAGGTCTAGTTGAAGATATGGATCCACTTTGGTTGTTTGGGTTGATCATTGAAACATGGTTATCTTGATTGATTCAATAGGTTGGTTATGGGGGTGGAAGACGCTTCTCACCACCATGTCTTTCCTTATGAACAAATTAATTAGGGAACGTCCTCTAACCAATTACTAATCAACAAATTGCCAAGGAACGTCCTTGGGCCATAGGCATCAAAATAATTGCCAATTGCATGAAGAATAAGAAAGATCCAAACCCTAACTACTCAAACGCATGAGATGTTGCTAGATCATGCAATTTCTTGGTTTTTACACCAAGTGTTCTTAGATCATAATATTTCCAGCAATTACGGACTAACAAATATCCTAATCAACAATCAATTAACTTTGCAATCAAGAATCAAGTGGCCAATTTGATCAAAACAACAAAGCAATCTTTATAATTAAGCACAATTGCATGAATATTGAATAAATCAAAAGCAAACACTTTATGTTCAGATCTCACAACCTTTTAAACAACCTTAGTTTCAATCAAACTTCAACTAGAATAAAGGTTTCAGCCACTCATGGCTGAACCAAAACAGAAAATTAAAGAAAAGAAGAAAGAAGAACCGAAATTGAGGGGAGAAGCCCCTTGGAGTGTGGCTGCCCTTGCTTGGCCGAATTTGGAGAGTTGAATTGTGCCTCTTCTTGTGTTCTTGAGGCCTTTAAATAGGTGTTGAGAGGCTACCTATTTCCTTTTTAGTATCCATGAGTCTTTTGGAGACTTCCCAAAGTGCCCTTGGTGAGTTATGTGCCTTCTTTGTGTATGGGTGAAGGCAAAAACGTGGAGCATGCAAGTGGGGGCTCTTTAGTCTTTTAATTGCTGTCCAAGATCTTCAAGATACTACCCAAGGTGTGTCCAAGAGGCTGCCCACGTTTTTGGAGTGTGCTCATTCACTAAAGAGGAAGGTGGAGCCTTTTATGGAAACTTGAATGTGCATGGCATAAAGTGGGGAACATGTGATCTTGAGATTTGGCTTCCTTAATGAGTGGGACCTTGAAATCCAATATCTGAATATGAATCTTGGAGATTTGAATTTCAAAATACTTTCCTTCTTTGGCTCTTCAATTATGGCAGCTTGAGATGTGGCTTCTAGAATAAGGAAAAGGCAACTTGGTGATTTGAAATTTGAATTTCAAATTGCTTTGGCTGAATGTTCTTTCCTTCTTTGCCACTTTCCTTATTTAGAACTTTCCATATTTAGCTTGACTTGATTTCAACTTAGCAGGCTTGCTCTCTTTTGCTCCAAATAAGGCAGTTTTAGGGGTATTTTCTCCAAAGTGTCCTTTTACACCATTTTTTGCAAAATAATATTAAAAGCACTAAATTAAGCAGAAATCATGTAAATATTTATCAATAATATTAATATAAAATGGACTAAATTATGCTCTATCAAATACCCCCACACTTAGACTTTTGCTTGTCCTCAAGCAAACAAACATAGTCAAATAAGCTTTCTTACTCTAGATCCTTATTTCCACTTAAGCTCTTACTCTAGACACCTATTTTGAAGCATTGCAGTGAAGAATATATGCATGAAGATTACTTACCTCTTTTCCTTGTTTCCCTTTGCTTACCATGGCTAGAATTTGTTTTCCTCAAGAGAGACATGCACATTAATTTGTTAAGACTTTTTCTAGCTTTTGGATTGACTTGCCCCTACCTTGAAGTACTTTATTCAGGCTTTTTGCACTTTGATTTTGCTTGGAAAGGTCACCAACCTATTTTAGATGTAACACTTTTAGATTTTTCAGTTGGTCACCTATCCAAGTAGCTACTAGCCTTGTTCATAGTCTTTTGACCATTAGAACAATTTTCAATTTGTGCTTTTGAGGTCTTTGCCTTTGCTGAATTTTCTTTCTCTCAATGATTTGGGCAAATCAACACCAATTGCTAAATCAAGTCACATTAAGTTCATTCACACAACTTTAATTTATTCTCAATCAATTGAGGGTCATCAATATATTTTTCACCATGGCAAACTCAAAGATTCAATTCAAAAGGCAATTCTCAAACATGAATATAACTCATTGCAATTGATTCAACATAAGTTTAAAGAGTTATCACATTAATGGGGTCATGGAAAGAAAAACTCATCCAACATAGTTCATCAGTTGAGTAGAGCAAAACAAAAAGAAAGAAGAAGGTTGTGGTTGTGTGTGTGTTATTGAAAGCATAAACAAATTAAAATTTAACTGTGGCTAATGGACTTAAAACTGAAAGGAAAAAGAAATTTTTTTTTTTTTTTTTGCAATCTGAAAGCATGAGAAATCGTAAAAGAGAAGGGGAGAAGAAGAAGAAAGGAATAAGAAGAAGAAAGAAGCTATATGCACCCCCACACTTAAATTATGCATTGTCCTCAATGTAAAAGAAAGAAGAAGGAGAACAAAGGAATCTAAATACTCCCCTGGGGTGTGGTGTGCATGACATGATCCTCTAGGCAGAAGGATGTTGTAGTGGAATTTCTTCCACCACTTGTACTACGAACCCTTCAAAGTATGGTTTCAGACGATGTCCATTCACCTTGAAAATTTTTCCAGTTTCTATGCTTCGGATGTCTACAGCTCCATGTGGGTATGCATGTTCTACAATGAATGGTCCGATCCACCTGGATCGTAGCTTTCCTGGGAACAATTTTAGATGAGAGTCAAAGAGTAAGACTTTATCACCAACCTCAAATTGTTTTCTTGAAAGATGATTGTCATGGGAGGCTTTGGTCTTTGTTTTGTAGTTCCAAGAGTTCTCATATGCATCTCGTCTTATTTCCTCGAGCTCTTGCAGTTGTAACTTGCGATGGTGTCCGGCTTCTTTAAGGTCCATGTTACAATTCTTTACAGCCCAATATGCCTTGTGCTCAAGCTCAACTGGGAGGTGGCAAGCTTTCCCATAGACAAGTCTATAAGGAGACATACCTATGGGAGTCTTGTAGGCTGTTCTGTAGGCCCATAAGGCATCCTCGAGTCTTGAGCTCCAATCCTTTCGGTTGGGAGAAACTGTCTTTTCAAGGATGGCTTTGATTTCTCTGTTGGATACTTCAGCTTGTCCATTCGTCTGAGGGTGGTAGGCTGTGGATGTTCTATGGATAACATTGTGTTTTCTGAGAAGGCTTTCCACTACCCTATTGCAAAAATGGGTCCCTCTATCACTTATGATTGCTTTTGGCACTCCATGTCTGGCAAAGATGTTGGTCTTCACAAAGTCTACCACTGCCTTGGCATCGTCAGTCTTAGTTGCTCTAGCCTCCACCCACTTGGATACATAATCCACTGCAAGGATAATATAAGTGTATCCAAAGGATGGTGGGAATGGTCCTATGAAGTCTATGCCCCAAACGTCAAATACTTCACAGACCATGATGGGGTTCTGTGGCATTTGATTTCTTTTGCTCAGATTTCCAGTTTGTTGACACCTAGCACATGTCCTGCAAAATAGAAAAGCATCTCGAAACATGGTGGGCCAAAATAGGCCACTTTCAAGTATCTTGTGAGCAATTTTTCTTGGACCAAAGTGTCCTCCACAACTATATGAATGACAGAAAGTAAGTACAGAGGCTATTTCTTGATCAGGAATGCATCTCCTTATCATTTGGTCAGCACAATGTTTCCACAAATAAGGCTCATCCCAAACATAGTATTTGGCATCTTTTTTTATTTTATCTTTAGTGTGCTTAGGCATGTCAGAAGGTAAATTACCTGTGGCCAAATAGTTTACCATATCGGCGTACCATGGCTCATCAGACTGAGCAAGGAAGATTTGTTCAAGGAGGTCTTCCTTGGTTTCTTCAGACTCGGGAAGGTGCTGTTCTGAGCTTGACTGCAAAGAATGTGGGGTGGAAGAGCTTGCTTGTGATGAAGCCTGCTGGGAGAGGTTCGGCGGCCGAAAAGTGTCTGAGTTCGGCGGACGAATTTCCTCAGTTTGCGGAACGAGCTGTGGCGATGGATTCGGCTTCCGCAAGTCAGTGGGGTTCGGTGGCCGAAAGATGTTCGGCGGCCGAAGTTCGTCTTCTGTCTGCGGATTATTTTTCTGAAGTGGTGCGACAGAAGGCTGTGTTTGAGGGGCAGTAGGGTTCGGCGGCCGAAAGTGGGCTATGTTCGGCGGCCGAATGTCTCCAGTCTGTGCTACCTCCACTTGCTGAATGCTGCAGATTGTTTCTTTTAGTTTCTGGGTTTCATTCCTGCAAAGGTCATCATCTAACCCAATCCTGCAAAGGTCATCATCTAAAGCAGAATCTTGATTTTCATTAAACACATCTTGGCTCAAACAATCAATAATATCAAGTCCATAAACAGGGGACATATCATGAGGATATTTCATGGCATCATAGACATTGTATTTAATGACTTCCCCTTCAAATTCCATGGTAAGAGTACCATCATGCACATCAATCTTAGTTCTAGCAGTACTCAAGAAAGGACGTCCAAGAAGAATGTCAGAACTAGTATTGCAACTATCTTCCTTAGTATCAATCACATAAAAATCAACAGGAAAGACAAGTTCACCTACTTGGACTAAGACATCTTCTAAAACACCTATGGGATATACCACAGATCTATCAGCCAATTGTATCACAACCCTTGTTTCTTTAAGTGCACATGCATTGAGAGATTTATAGATGGAGAGAGGCATGACATTAATAGATGCACCAAGATCACACATGGCTTTCTTGATACCAACATTCCCAATTTTGCAAGAGATAGCGAACATACCTTTGTCCTTGCATTTGGTAGGGAGTTCTCTTTTAATGACAGCAGTAACTACCTCACCTACACTTACTTTCTCTCTTTCAGCTAGCTTTCTTCTGTTGGTGCACAACTCTTTCAGAAATTTTGCGTACCTTGGAATCTGCTTGACAGCATCTAGCAGTGGTATGTTGATCTCCACTTTTCTGAAGGTCTCAAGGATCTCCTTTTCTTCTTTTTCTTTTTGAGTTCTTTCAAACCTTTTTGGAAAAGGAGGTGGAATGTGAAAACTTACATTCGGGTCAGCTCTTTGCGCAGGAGGCGGTGCAGAATGAGATGGAGAGGCTTCAGGTGGCCTTGGTTCTACTTCCTTCTCTTGATCATGATTTGCATCTTGAAGCTCTTTGCCACTTCTCAAAGTAATGGCACTTACATTTTGTTTGGGATTTGCCTCAGTCTGGGATGGCAACTTTCCTTGAGTTTCCAATCTGTTTATAGAGGTGGCCATCTGTCCTATCTGTTGTTGTATCATTTGCAAGGTTTTCACTACCTCATTCATAGTGTTATTGTCCACTGGAGGTGCTGGTTGGACTTGGTTTCTTTGGTAGCCTTGGTAATTTTGATCATTGTTGGGCTTTGCATAGCTGAAATTGGGGTGATCTCTCCAACCTGGATTGTATGTATTGGAGTATGGATCATATCTAGGCTGGTTGTTGTATCTTCCAATTGCATTGACTTGCTGATTGTCTTCTTGGAGGGTGGGACACTGATCAGTGGGGTGTCCTACATATAAGCAGATCCCACATGGCACAGGAGGCTGGGGTGCTTGAGTCTGTTGGACTTGGCCTAGGGCGATCTTTTCTACAAGAGAAGTTAGTTTAGAAATTTGAGATTCAACAGAGGATGTACTTACCTCATAGATTCCTCTTTGCGTTTGCTCCTCTTCATCATATTGCTTAGACGAAGCTGCGAGATTGGATATCAGTTCCTTCATCTCCCTGGGTGTCTTGTCTAGGATAGATCCTCCACAGGCTACATTTATGAGTTTCCTTTCTGATGGAATCAATCCTCCATAGAAGAACTGAATGAGGGCTTTGTCTGACATATCATGTTGTGGACAACCTGTGCATAGTCTTTCAAACCTTTCCCAATAATCATATAAGTCCTCATTTTTTCTTTGCCTTATGCTAGTTATTTCTCTTATTATGCCAATTGATTTAGATGGTGGGAAGTATTTGTCCAAAAAGGCTTGGACCATATCATCCCAAGAAGTTATAGATCCAGGTGGCAAATAAAATAACCAATCCTTAGCATGGTCATCTAATGAGAAAGGGAAGGCTCTTAGTTTAACATGATCTTCAGAAATCCCTTGAGGTCCCATGGATGAGCAAATAATTTAAATTCTTTTAAGTGCTTATGTGGATTTTCATTTTGCAAACCTCTAAATTTAGGGAGATGATGAATCAAACCTGATTTCAGTTCAAAGGGAACTGTAAGAGGTGGATAGGTGATGCAAAGTGGAGCATAATCACCTACAGGAGTTGCTAACTCCCTCATGGTTCTTTCCCTTTGTGCTTGTGGCCTATTTGCTGGATTTTCTTGGATTATCTGGCCTTGGACAGCATGTCCATTATGGGCAGCAGCTGGTGCTTGGGGTTCTGCCATTGGTGCAAAATTTGGTTGCTGGAGTGCAGGACTTTCGGCGGCCGAAGGTTGATGAGTTTCGGCGGCCGAAGGTTGGGCAGAATGTTCTTCAGGCGCAGAAACTTGCCTTTCCAAGCCTTCTGAGAGTGCGTTCAATTTCTGGATCAAAGGGCAGAGTGTCCCTATGTTCAGATCTGGTCATGAAAACAAAAATAAACAAACAAGTAAAACCAATTCCCCGGCAACGGCGCCAATTTTTGACAGGAGCGGTTGTCGAAGCCGGTCAAAAATAACCTTCTTGGTTACCTACAAATACAACTGTAGACAGTGGTGAAGGATCGTATCCATAGAGAATTGATTACCTATTTATTTATCTTAATCAAGACCAACCAAACCAATTGAAAGCACAAGTGAAAGCAAGTGATTGCAAATAGAACAAAAGTAAAGTGCAAGGAAAGTAAAAAGGGGGGTTTTGAGATGATTTGATTAACAACTAATGAAAGTAATTAAAACAGCAAGTAATAAAAATAAAAGAGGAAATCAATAAGAGAAAGGTCTAGTTGAAGATATGGATCCACTTTGGTTGTTTGGGTTGATCATTGAAACATGGTTATCTTGATTGATTCAATAGGTTGGTTATGGGGGTGGAAGACGCTTCTCACCACCATGTCTTTCCTTATGAACAAATTGATTAGGGAACGTCCTCTAACCAATTACTAATCAACAAATTGCCAAGGAACGTCCTTGGGCCATAGGCATCAAAACAATTGCTAATTGCATGAAGAACAAGAAAGATCCAAACCCTAACTACTCAAACGCATGAGATGTTGCTAGATCATGCAATTTCTTGGTTTTTACACCAAGTGTTCTTAGATCAGAATATTTCCAGCAATTACGGACTAACAAATATCCTAATCAACAATCAATTAACTTTGCAATCAAGAATCAAGTGGCCAATTTGATCAAAACAACAAAGCAATCTTTATAATTAAGCACAATTGCATGAATATTGAATAAATCAAAAGCAAACACTTTATGTTCAGATCTCACAACCTTTTAAACAACCTTAGTTTCAACCAAACTTCAACTAGAATAAAGGTTTCAGCCACTCATGGCTGAACCAAAACAGAAAATTAAAGAAAAGAAGAAAGAAGAACCGAAATTGAGGGGAGAAGCCCCTTGGAGTGTGGCTGCCCTTGCTTGGCCGAATTTGGAGAGTTGAATTGTGCCTCTTCTTGTGTTCTTGAGGCCTTTAAATAGGTGTTGAGAGGCTGCCTATTTCCTTTTTAGTATCCATGAGTCTTTTGGAGACTTCCCAAAGTGCCCTTGGTGAGTTATGTGCCTTCTTTGTGTATGGGTGAAGGCAAAAACGTGGAGCATGCAAGTGGGGGCTCTTTAGTCTTTTAATTGCTGTCCAAGATCTTCAAGATACTGCCCAAGGTGTGTCCAAGAGGCTGCCCACGTTTTTGGAGTGTGCTCATTCACTAAAGAGGAAGGTGGAGCCTTTTATGGAAACTTGAATGTGCATGGCATAAAGTGGGGAACATGTGATCTTGAGATTTGGCTTCCTTAATGAGTGGGATCTTGAAATCCAATATCTGAATATGAATCTTGGAGATTTGAATTTCAAAATACTTTCCTTCTTTGGCTCTTCAATTATGGCAGCTTGAGATGTGGCTTCTAGAATAAGGAAAAGGCCACTTGGTGATTTGAAATTTGAATTTCAAATTGCTTTGGCTGAATGTTCTTTCCTTCTTTGCCACTTTCCTTATTTAGAACTTTCCATATTTAGCTTGACTTGATTTCAACTTAGCAGGCTTGCTCTCTTTTGCTCCAAATAAGGCAGTTTTAGGGGTATTTTCTCCAAAGTGTCCTTTTACACCATTTTTTGCAAAATAATATTAAAAGCACTAAATTAAGCAAAAATCATGTAAATATTTATCAATAATATTAATATAAAATGGACTAAATTATGCTCTATCAGCAGCCGAAGGACTTTCGGCCGCCGAACCTGCCTGGGAGGCAAGCCTTTCGGCTGCCGAACCCTGCCCTCGAAAGAGGACTTTCGTCTCTGGAGGGCAGTTTCGGCCGCCGAAAGTGCCGCCGAACATGCATGAGTTTCGTCTCTGTCTGGGAGTTTCGGCCGCCGAAGGTGCCGCCGAACCTGCCTGACTTTCGGCTCTGGAGGGACTTTCGGCCGCCGAACCTGCCGCCGAAAGTGCCATGTTCAGCCTTCCTTTGCATGTCTTCCATGGATGTTTTGAGGTGTTTTTAAGGGGTTTTTGGAGAGTATTTTTAGAGTCATGTTCATGTATGTTTGGTCCCTCATTTGAGTCCGCCTGTGTAGGTTCGGACCCGAGGAATCAAGGACCTCAGCAGTGAGTTAGCTGCTTCAGAGTCAGTAGAGTTTCAGCCAGAGGTGAGTGGAACTAAACTTAATGTTTTAAATTAAGAAATTAAATGAGAGTTCAGCATGACTCACGCATCATGAATACCATGAGATATTTTAGGGTGTATGCATTAGAATTCACGAATATGTTGCATTGCATAATATGTTGTTGATGTGGATGAATGTTGAATGATCCATTAGCCCTCATATGCTATGACATGATGATATGATATGGAAGTCCAGGTGTGGCCTGTACTACGCCCCTGGCACTATGTAAGAGAAAGACTGGGTGTGGCCTGCACTACGCCCTCGGCACAGTTGGTCATGTATGATATGTTATGTATAAGAGGAAGACCAGGTGTGGCCTGCACTACGCCCCTGGCATGATTGGAATATGTAGAGGGCTAAGTGGTGACAAGTTCATCCTTGATATGATTAGTTGTGATGTGATGCATTCCATGAAAGCATGAACCTTTAATATAAATGTTTTATTATTCTGCTCACTGGGCTTTATAGCTCACCCCTCTCCCTTAACCCCAGGTCTGCAGGTACAGGGTAGACCAGGAGGTCAGCAAGAGTAATGAAGTCTTGGTTATGTAATAGATAGTGTGGACATGAGTAATGTTGAGATGTTATGTATAAGTACAGTATAGAAATGTATTGTAATGTAAAAATGTTCATGGATGTTAGAGGTGTGCTTGACCATAGAGTATTGTTATCCCTTTTAATACATGATCTCAGATGTTTTATGATGTATATGTAAACCAACTCAATGCATGTTATGTCAACCATTGGGGCTTTGATGAGATCCCAAAGAGGGGTCAATGTTTACAGTTATGTTTATGTTCAGTGTATGCACAGGTTGAGTTTGGTGTATGAGAGAATGTATGAAAGAAAAGTTTTAATTTTTTATGTATATTCTTGATCATGTATGGTATTTAGCAGGGTTACAGGTTCTATGTCAGGCTTGCTACGGGTTCCGGCGGCCTTAAGCCCACCTGGATCCTAGTGCCGGTAGCGGTCCGGTTTCCGAGTCGTTACAACCATCTTCGGGAGACATGGAATGGAACATTTTCTTTCTTCTTTTTGAGGATAATCAGATTAGGGTGGAGGATATTATCATGGTCTACGGAGAGCAGCTGAAAGTAAGTTTTTGTGAAGGCACAGGCATACTACTAAGGGTTGCATCCGGCTCGACTATAATACCTCTTCAGTGTCGTGATGAAGGTGCAATCATATTGCTTGGCACTGATTGCAACCAGCCTGACTATAATGTCTTTTCAGTATTGTGACCCTAAGGAAAGGAGTTGGATTATGCAACGTTGATTTTGAGGACAAGGCCAAGAAGGTAGCTGGAGAGACAGTTCTTTGCATGGCCTTTGAAGTGGTGTCTTCCCTTAGGATGAGATGGAATTTCTGCTAATAGATTTTTGAAGGTTTTGATGTAATAGAGACTTTACTCGAGTCTCTTTTATCTCCTTGTAATCTTTTGTAACGAAAATGTTTATTTTTCTTATCTTATTCGGCAGCAAAGACATATTCATGCATGAATTTTAACTCCCAATTTTAGTGAATGTTCCTTATAAAACTTTAGCAGAATAGAATAAATACTTGAAAATGTGGATTGGTAGGTACTTCGCCTTTGCACTGTATGGCGCCATGGGCATTTTCATAATAAGTGGCTTTTATTCATCTTGATTTTGCTATAAGGTCCCCTCACCCTGAAATTATCCCTTAAATTGTCCTTTGATTGGCCTCCGCATTGTCCCTTGGGGATTAGTATACCCCCCTCTCAGTTCACTTGGTGCAGATGACCTATTTACAATACCTGAATGGTTTGGTAGGAATTACCCTATAACCTGACCTGGCAAAAACTGCCTTGTGGCCTTGTTTAGTGGGACCAACGCTCAAATGGTCTAGCGGAAACCACCTTGTGACCTGTCCTGGTGAACACTGCATTACAGCCTATGTAACGACCCGGAAACCGGACCGCTACCGGCGCTAGGATTCAGATCGGCTTAAGGCCGCTGGGACCCGTAGCAAGCCAAACATTCATCCTATAAACCTGTTTAATCCCATACATGATCAACAATTACATAAAAATTTTAAAACTTTCTCATTTGGTCATTCATTCACTCATTCATTCATTCTTTCATTCATTCTATCATTCTTTCACTCATTCTTTCATTCATTCACCAAGCTTAACCTGTGCATGCACAAATCATAATATAAAGCCTCACACTGGAGTCCTCATCAAATACTCCAATGGGGTAACATAACATACATTAAGCTTGGTTTACAATAATCATCATTAAACATTTAAGATCATGTACTAGGAAAGGGATTAACATTTATACTATGATCAAGCACAACTCTAAACTTCCATAAGCATCATTACATTACATTTCTATACTATACTTTTACATTGCATCATATTCATGTCCACATTTAGCTATTACAATAACATAACTCTACTCCTGCTGACCTCCTGGTCTACCCTGTACCTGCAAACCTGGAGGTTAAGGGAGAGGGGTGAGCTATAAAGCCCAGTGAGCAGAATAGTAAAAAATTCAATTTATATTTCATGCTTTCATGAAATGCAACACAGCATAAACAAGTCACATCAAGGATGGTTTTGTCACCAATAGTCCTCAACATACCCAATAGTGCCAGGGGCATAGAATGGGCCTCGACCTGGTCTTTCTCTTAGGATAACATACATGACATAACATTCCTATAATGCCAGGGGCGTAGAATGGGCCTCGACCTGGTCTTTCTCTTAACATAGTGCCAAGGGCGTAGAATGGGCCTCGACCTGGACTTTCATACCATACCATATCATATCTCATCATATCATACGAGGACTAAAGGATCATCCAACACCCATCCACATCATCATCATATTATGCAATGCAACATATTCGTGAATTCTAATGCAAACAACCTAGTATATCTCATGACATACGTGATGCATACATCATGCTCAAAATTTATTTATTTGCTTTAAAACATAAGGAGTTATTCCACTCACCTCTGGCTGAAGCTCTAATGACTCTGAAGCAGCTATCTCACTGCTGAGGTCCTCGGTTCCTCGGGTCCGAACCTATACAGGTGGACTCAAATGAGGGACCAAACATCCATGAACATGACTCTAAAATACTCCCCAAAAATCCCCCTAAAACATCTTAAAACAATCATAGAAATCATGTAAAGGAGGGCTGAACAGGGCACTTTCGGCGGCAGGTTCGGCGGCCGAAAGTCCCTCCAGAGCCGAAAGCCATGCACCTTCGGCGGCACTTTCGGCGGCCGAAGGTTCCCTCTAGAGACAAAACTCATGCATATTCGGCGGCACTTTCGGCGGCCGAAAGTCCCTTCCAGAGCTGAAAGTTGGCCTCCATAGGCAGGTTCGGCGGCCGAAAGAGCCTTCGGCTGCCGAACCTGGGTCCTCCCAAAGTGGCAGAATCCAGCCTTTCACCTGCATAAACTCCTCCCAACTCATGCAACATGCATTTACCTATTCTACAACAAGCAAACTCAAGCCAACAATCACATAGGGGCCTCAAACTAACTTAAACCCCAACCAAAACACATCAAACATGCATATTCAACATACATTGTTTATAAACACACATTTAACCACAAACTCATCATAAACCTACACATGCATTTCTACCCCAAGAAACTTCATAAAACTTGTTTAAAACATACTAGAATGGCAGGATCGAAGCTTACCTCTTGAAGATCTAGAGGAGAAACGATCCTAACTTGGAGATGGGGGAGATCTCCACTCTTTGGTCTCCAAGCTCCAAAACTTGCTCTTTTGCTCAAATATATTCAAATCAAGATAAAACTCGTTAAAACTCTAAAGATTGGAGGAAAAACATAAAAAATGAACCATGGGAGAGCAAGAACTCACCGTGGCCGAAAATAGGGAGAAAACTTGCCCGTTTCGGCCATGGAGCTCTTATATAGGGACTGCCAGACCACCTTTTGGTAGCCTAAAGTGCCTCCAAAAATCATGCAAGTTCGGCGGCCGAACATGAGGTTCGGCGGCCGAACCTTTGAAACTTTCGGAAGCCTAACTTGCCCCCCCAAACCATCCAATGTTCGGCGGCCGAACTTGAGGTTCAACGGCCGAACTTGAGGTTCGACGGCCGAACCTGGAAATGCCTCCTTGGTCTTTTTCATTAAAAAACTCAATTCTTTCTTGTTTAAAATCATAAAATACATTTAAAACATTTTATAAAAACATGATTTTACCCTTCTAGAGGTCTCCGACATCCGAGATTCCACCGGACGGTAGGAATTCCGATACCGGAGTCTAGCCGGGTATTACAGTCTAGCCTGGCGAAAACTTCATTGTGGCCTTGTTTAGTGGGACCAATGCCCGAATGGTCTGGAAGAAACTGCCTTGTGACTTGAGCTGACGAAAACTGCCTTGTGGCATTGTTTTGTAGGACCAATGCTCAAATGGTCTGGCAAGAACTACCTTGTGACTTGACTTGGCGAAAACTGCCTTGTGGCCTTGTTTAGTGGAACCAATGTCCAAATGGTTTAGCGAGAACCGCCTTGTAACCTAGCCTGGTAAAAATTAACTTGTGGCATTGCTTAGTGGAACCAATGCCCAAATGGTCTAGCGAGAACCACCTTGTGACCTGGCAGGAACTGCTTTGTGACCTAGTCTGACAAAAACTGCCTTGTGACCTTGTTTTGTGGAACCAATGTCCAAATGGTTTAGCACAAACCACCTTGTGATTTGACCTAGCGAAAACTGCCTTGTGGCCTTATTTTGTGGGACCAATGCCCAAATAGTCAGGCGAAAATCGCCTTATGACCTGACTTGGCGAAAACTGCCTTGTGGCTTTGTTTTGTAGGACTAACGTCCAAATGGTCTAGCGAGAACCGCCTTGTAACATATTCTTGTCTCTTTAGTCTCTCTTTCTTTTGGAGAAGTCAATCTATTATTCTTTGTCACTGGAGTACACAACATGTAAAAATAATCTTGTTAACTCATTATTGATAAAATTTTCTCAAATTATAAATATTCTATGCATAGGAAATAACTTGCCCATTTAGTTTGGCCAGCTTATAGGACTCTGGGCGAATAACTTTTGAGACCCTAAACGGTCCTTTCTAGTTCTCACCCAGCTTACCGGGTTTGGTATTGGCATTGCCACTTGCCATATTTGCTCTTTTGAGGACTAAGTCTCTCACATTGAAGGCTCGTGACCTGACCTTGTTGTTGAACATTCTGGATATTTTATTTTTGTAAATTGTCATTCTGATTGTGGTCTTTTCTCGTAAGAGTTAAGATTGGTTCAAATTGAATTGCATCTCTTCGGGATATCCTAAAACTTCAAGGTATTGTTTCCTGAATCTGCTCACTTGTATTTCCACGAGGATAACTGCTTCGACCCCATATACAAAGGAAAGGGTATTTCCCCAGTAGCTATTACGGGAGTGGTCTTATATGCCCATGATATGTGAGGTAACTCGTCGGGCCAATTGCCTTTGGCTTGGTCAAATATTTTCTTCAGCTCTTGTAATATGGTCATGTTTGTGACTTCTGTCATACTATTGGACTGAGGGTGGTAGGTAGAGCTGAACCTCAAATTAATTTCTCATTTCTTGCAAAAGTCTCTAAATTTGGTGCTTACAAACTGAGTTCCATTACCGATGATTACTATTTTGAGTATTCCGAATCAGGTGAATATATTTTTGCTAACAAAAGAGATTGTTTGTTGAGTATGATGGACTATACTGCTTTAGCTTCCATCCATTTGCTTAAATGATCTATTAATACGATAACAAACTTTCTTGACTCGGACACCTTGGAAAAAGGGCTAAGGATATCTATCCCCCACTGAAAGAAAGGCCACAGGCTACCGATGGCCGCTTGCATTTCTCTCGGGGTCCTTAGGATATTTGCATATACTTGGCATCTCCAACACTTCTGGACAAGTTCCCTCGCATCCTACATTATCATTGGCCAGTAGTACACTTGTCTGAATACTTTTTGGACGACTGTTTGAGCTCCTTCATGGCTCCCGTAATTACCTTCATGGATATCTTTCAGTATTTTCTGACCTCCCTCCTCTGTAACACATCGCAACCAATGCTGCATGGAAGACCTCCTGTACCACCAACCATCAATTATTTAGAAGATTTCCTTATTACCTGTTTAACTGATAACTTATAGGCTGGAAGATCATTTTGTGTTAGAAATTTGTACACGGGTGTCATCCATGATTCCCTTTCCTTTATAGGGAAAGACTTTTCTTTTGCCCGCCTTTGACTTTCCCCATTAAGGACCGAAACTTTTCCTCGTATTTGATAAGGTTTGGTTCTTAGATTTTGAATTGTCCTTGGCATTGATTAACAACCAACTGTAGATCACTAAAAATAATGAATTTTTGAATACCTAGCTCCTTGATAATTCTCAGGGCCATTATTACAGCCTTGTACTCGGCTACATTGTTGGTGGTGTTGAATGTGAACTTCGCCATATACCAAAACTTTTTTTTTTGGAAAGCAAAACTACTGATTGTATTAATAAAATTCCATCAAACAAAGAGGGATATCATCCCAAACAGAGAGACGATTAAACCTGATAGATTCTCTAGCCAAAGTATGAGCAGTTAGAGTAGCATTACGATGAACTCATCTAATAAAAATATCAGTTCTAGAGTCTAATAAAGATTTACGATCTGTAACGACCCGAAAACCGGACCGCTACCGGCACTAGGATCCAGATCGACTTAAGGTCGCCGGGACCCATAGCAAGCCTACTCTACATCCTGAGTACCTGATAAAATCCCATACATGATCAAACATTTTCATAAAAACTTTAAACTTTTCACATTTAGCATACATTTAACATAAACCCTAACATTTTACACCTAGCCTAAACATGCATCAAAACCCTTAACCCCTTCTTAAAACTTACTTAAAACATGAAAGAAGAGAATGATCTACACTTACCTCTTGAAGATCGAGAGGAGGGTGATCCAAACTTGGAGATTGGGAGAAATCGAGCGGCGGGGGTCTCCAAACTTCAAAAACTTGATCTTAGCTTAAAAATCTTCAAGACAAAGTAAAAACTCATAAAAAACGTGAAGGGATTGAAGGAAAACAACAAATCGACCATGGAAGGGTGAAAACTCACCTATGCCCAAAAATAGAGAGAGAAAACTCGCCCATTTTCGGACAATGGGTCTTTTATAGGTGGCTGGCCAGACCACCTTCGGGGGCCAAAGGTGCCTCCGCAAGAGGCCAATGTTCGGCGGCCGAACCTGGCTTTTTCCTTCTTTGGTCTTTTCTTTCAAAACTCAATTTCTTTCTTTATTAAAACTATAAAAACACATAAAAACACTTTAGAAAATCATATTTTACCCTTCTAGAGGGCTCCGACATCCGAGATTCCGCCGGAAAGTGGAAATTCCGATGCCGGAGTCTAGCCGGGTATTACACGATCATTCAAAATCAAACCCCTGCATAAGATAATTTGGTAAAAATGTTCCTCAAGTGCCTGTCTAAACCCCTGCATAAGATAATTTGGCAAAAATATTCCTCCTTCTTTCTCATCTCTCGAGCATAACTCATTAAATTCCCCTGAACAAAGTCACAGAAGAGAGTTTCTACGAGATAAAGCTCGAATAAGGTTTCAAGACTGACGTCGTCGTTGCAATTTCGAAAACCCATAATAACTAGTAAACCTCTATTGAACATTACCTTCTGAAACAATCGAATCAATATCATTTAAAGAAAAGCCAACAACAGAAACATACTCATGACTCTTCTACATTAACGAAAGGCCTCATCTCAGTTCTTGTCTATTGACTAAGAAGCAACCATCAAAATGTAAAAAATTACGAAAAAATTCCATACGAGAACTAAGAGTTTTTGTTTTCATAAAAAATAAAATGTTTAGTTTGTAACTAGGAACCAAATCCTTCAATGCAATAACTGTTCGAGGATTGCCGCCACAAATTTGCTAAAGAGGTCTGCATATTCTGAAAATTGATTGGATTGTATGTGAAAAACATCCCCACCATACAGAAATCATAATTGACGATCAGAATATCTCTAGAGCTCTTAATAGGAAAAACAACATCTTTTTCTTTATCGATAGTCAATTGACGCAGATCGTCTTCCATGGGAAAGAAAAAAGAAGAAGTTAGGTTTAAGGAAGAGGAAAATGCGAGAGTACTGAGCCACAAAGGGACCACAGAGGGAACCTTTAATTCAAATACAATTATATATACCAAAACTTTATATAGGTTTAAGACTGTAACAGGATCCTGATTTCTGAACTCCTAGCTTCGCAAGCTCTATTTGCTCAAACCTTCCATTCTTCTATGGTCGCTTCAGAGGATTCCGAAGGTTTTAATAGAGGAGTCATCTCCATAAAAAAATCAACTAGTACTTGGGCTTTCATGGCCTTCTTTGGAACATATATGATATCATAGTCCGATAATAGTACCGCCAAGGTGGACATCCGTCCTGATAACTCTGGCTTGTGTAATCAGTTCTGACTTCTACAGTGTGCGACTTGAAGTATGGTCGCAACTTTGTGACCAACATGAGGACTGCAAACACCAATTTTTCAAGAGGAGGATAATTCAACTCTACTCCCTTCAGCACTTGGCTAGTATAGTATACTGGCTTTGTTCCCTCCCTATTCTCGCGGACGAGTATTGAGCTCACTGTTTTCTGTGTCACAGACAGATATACAAATAAAATTTCGCCTTTGACAGGCGGGCTTAGCAACAGAGGAGATGATAAAAAGGTTTTTAGATTTTCAAATGTCTCTGCACACCCTTCCCCTCACTCAAACTTATCTTTACCTTTTAGGATTTTGAAGAACGGGGGACTTTTTGGCCGAACATGATATGAATCGATCCAGGATAGTGACACGCCCATTTAACTTCTATACTTCATTGATGGTTTTAGGTGCTCCATATTTTAGATAGCTGATCTTCTCAGGATTCGCCTCTATGCTCCTTTATGAGATGATATATTTTAGAAACTTTCTAACCTTTATTCTGAAGGTACACTTTTTCGAGTTCAGCTTCATGCTCACCTTGTCCAGGACGTCAAAGATTCTCCGGTTCTTTCAATGATTAGCTTTTTACCAACATGTTGTCCACGTATATTTCGATGGTTGATCCCATCATGTCTTTAAAGATTCATGACACCAACTTTTGGTATGTGGCTCCTGCATTTTTCAAATAAAAAAACATTACATTGTAGTAGTAAACTCTTTCATCTGTTATGAATGTGGTATTCTCTGCGTTTTTGGTATCTATCATGATTTGGTAGTATCCTGAAATAACATTAAGGAAAGGGACCACCATATGATCTGAGATCGAGTTCACTAATCTGTCGATGGATAGTAATAGGAAACTGTGTTTTGTACATACTTTATTTATTTATTTTTACTAATTAACCATCAAACCCTACAATCATCTTTTAATCTCCATAAAATGATAATTAAAAGATTTTTTAACTTGTTTAAGTGAATGCAATTAATTTTTTTACTAATTAATAATCAACTTTTTTTTTTCAAAGAAATTAATAATCAACTATGATGAATGATCCATGATTAGTATATAGAAAGTAAAAAAAAAAAAACAATTAAATATTTAATTAAAAGTATGGTTATAATTTTAAAATATTAACCGTCAATAATAAAATATACATACGAATACGAGTGATATGTTTTTTTTTTTTCTGCTTATTTAGAATTTTTGCATGATAATAAAAAAAAAAATTAAATTACCAAAATTATAGCAAATAACTATTGATTTAATTAAATCGCCCTTTATTTCACCTGATGGCTCCAATCTTAATAATCTTCTTTCGACTAATCTAGAAAAAGTTAGATAATTAAAAGAGAGAAAAATAAATGACCAGATATATTTTAGGAAATTGTAAAAATAATTATTATATTTAATATTAATAAAAAATATAAAAAAAATAAATTAATATCTTTTCATATTTTTAAAGTGGCAAATAATTTTCAACAAATTAATTTTTTCAAAAGTAATAAATAAAATTAGATAAACGATAATTTTTTTTAGTAAATTTTAGAATATATTTAAAGTATTTATTTTCACCAGCATGTGTAATTTATGGAAAAGCATCAGGATTTATTACCGTAAATGCATAATCATTTAATAACAACTTGTTATAATGATAGATCAATTAATATTTTTAGAATATATGCTACTCCTATATATTTCATTCTTTTTTTTTTATCTTCTTCAAATTATAGGTAATTTTACTTTTTTAGATCATAATTTATTAGGTAGCTTCCTAATATATCTTTATTAATATGTATTAAAAAAATAAAATTTATTAATTTCACAAATAATTTAATAATGAAAAATACAAATAAAAGGTATATCAATAAAAACAATATAAAGTTTATTAATTTTAAATTATATTTTTTAATGTACATAAAATTTGAATAAGAAAATAAAATAAAATGGAGAAATTATAGAATACTGCCAATTAAAATTTCGTGATTAGTATGATAAATTAATACGTGTATTGAAAAAATAATAAAAAATTAATTTTTTTCTCTTGCATTAGTTTTTTTTTTTTATTTTGCATATTATAATATTATTAGATTATTGTAAAATCACTCGGTCAAGTGAGATTTTTAATGTTTTGGTGTATACTTTGTTTGAAGAGGAAAATTTTCAAAGTAATGAAAGGTTTTTCAATATTTAAAATCCTTAACTTACTTTTGAGAAGGAGTTAGAATTTTTAAAATAAAACTTTTGGAGATTTTTTAAATTTTTTTTTTTTTTAAATAATAAAACCTTATGAAGTTTTAAAAACCATAAAAAATTTTACCACTCTTTTCAAACAGAGCGTGGTGAAATGAGAAGCAGCGGAATAAGAAGAGGCTTTGGGAGTTGGTAAAAGTGGATATGTGATGATGATGAAAAAAGAGTGGTCACTCGTAAGTGGTCACCGACTAGCTTTCCACCACTCACCTCTGTCTTCTCTCTTCTCTCCATCAGCACTTGCATGCAAATATCAAAACTCAACCTGTAACACTAAAACTACTAATCATTTTGCGAGAAAATGAGTAATTAAAGTTTGGGTCTTTAATTAATTTGGTTTACATTTAATAAGGTGTGTTTTGTCTGCGACCATTTCTGTCTGTTACCCTTTTCTTGGACGACGCTTTTTCAGCTCCAATCCTCCTCGTCGTTTTCTTTCTTCTTCTTGCTGTGCCCTTTTGTTGCTTTCTTCTCTCTTCTCACAGTCTTCGAGATTTTCTCCTTATTTTTTACTTATAATCTTATAATAATGTATTAAAAATAAAAAATCTTGCTTCTGTTCTGTTATGCACTTTCAGCAGAGAAGCAGTCACTGCACTCTTCTCTACCCACCACCCATTTTTGTTTCTGAAACTCTTTGCATTCAAGTTTCCCGCTCTCTGTAGTGAAAATATTAATAAAAGAAAACAAAAATCGAGTACTTTGTTTCTGCAATTTTTCTCACCTTTTTCAGGTTATAATTGTTCTTGGTGCATAGTTCCTTCGTTTTCAAGTGAGAGAAAAAGATGAACACTAGAGTCCGAACTGCTCTTCAGGCAATGAAAGCTCCGTTAAATCATGAGAAAGTAACTTGTTCTTCTTTTTCTTCTTCTTCTTTTGGGTTTCTTGTTTATTCTCCAGTTTCTTGTTTTTCTCTGTTACATTCAACAATTCTCATGGTATGTGAACATGGGTTCCTGTTTTTCTTTTCTATTGGAAATGGTAAATCTGAAGTGTTTTTTTTTTTCTTTTTTTTTTTTTCTCTCTCAATTGGAAAAATCGGCTTTAATTCTGCTACTGCTTTTTTAGTTTCTGATGCTTGATTTAGTATACGTATTCTTTTGAGAAACTGGATTATTTTCTTTTTAAATGGTTCTTGCAGATTACAAAATCTGCAAAAAAAAAGGAAGTTTGCAACTTTAGATCCAAAGTCTGCATTGGGTTCTTTCACTCATCTCAAGAAAAGAATAGTTTCTGCTTGTGCTTTTGCTTTTTTTTTTTTTACACCTTTTTTAGCCCTTTCCTAATTCCAGTTTGATCCTAATGTTAATTAATAGCATTTGTTATTGAAATTGCAAAGGAGGAGAAGATGGAGACTCGAGCAATCAGAGCAAAGGCTGCCCAGAAATCTTCTGTTAATCGGCGTCGATCAAACAGGGAGAGGAAATTGGCTTTACTACAAGATGTACTGAAAATTCCCCTATAGAGCTGTTTAATTCTTTCATGTATTTCAAGTTGATTACAATAATTTTACATGGGTTTTCGATTTCATTGTTGTCTTTCCAAAATTTGCAGGTTGATAAGCTAAAGAAGAAGCTTAGACATGAAGAGAATGTTCACAGAGCATTAGAGAGGGCTTTTACTAGGCCTTTGGGTGCTCTACCTCGCTTGCCTCCTTATCTTCCCCCAAATGTTAGTAAAATTTCCTTATTCTATTTATTAGATCTCTGTCTTTTTGTATTGAAGAAGATCAATGGCATAGATGGAATAATTCAAGAAACAAATGGGAGATTTGGATATTCAAGTTCTTGGTTCCTTTGTCTTTGAGAGTTGCTAATGCGGGTTCAATTCTGTTGTGTTTTAGACATTAGAGCTGCTAGCTGAAGTAGCTGTTTTGGAAGAGGAAGTTGTTCGCCTCGAAGAGCAAGTTGTGAATTTTAGACAAGGACTCTATCAGGAAGCTGTATACATCTCCTCCAAGAAGAATGCGGAGAGTTCCAATGATGTAATTATTGACCATCCTCAGCCTTCCCCTACACGACCAAAACATGTTCGATCAAAGTCCCTCTCGCATAATGAGTTCAGTTCTGCGACATTTGCAGGCAGGCCTAATCCTTCCCTTGCCAGAAGCACTTCAAGTAGAAAGCTTATTTCCTCGGAGGCTACTGTTGATCGATCAGCACATAGTTCCAATAGGCTAATGCATGGGAAGCAAGCTTACGGTAAGCCTAGTTGTTCATCTTTTCTTATGGATGATGGTCGAGGAAAGGAGAACCGTTCATGTACTAATGCGGTGAAGGATAAACAATCTCCAGACAAGAAAACTGTAAAAATTGTGACTCCAATTAAGAAAGCAACAAACAAACATGAATCTGAGAAGTCCTTGGAGCCTTTGAAGGTACAAATGCATAACTATTTAAGCAGTGTTTTTGTAAGAATTATCTACATTTTGGTCTTTATAATCGTTATTTCTATTGCTCAGATAGAGTGCAGATTAGTAGAGCAGGAAAGAGCACAAGAGAGCTCTTCTGGCTATTCGGAGGATAAAGTATCAGAAACTAACATTACAGACACACCAAACAAGGTATCCGAGGATATATTGAAGTGTTTGTCGGGCATTTTGTTAAGGATTAGCACATTTAAGGACAAAGCAATGGAATCAGGGACATTACTCTCACGAACAGCCTTTGTTTCTCTGGAGAGCAATGAAGAAATTGAGGTGTGGGATCCTTATGGTATCATTTCAGAGTCTAGAGCTAGAGATATTGGTCCCTATAAGCATCTTTGTGCAATTGAAGCTAGTTCAGTCGATCTCAACCGAACAACAAACGCCTTGTTTTTGATCCATAGACTAAAGTAAGTTTTCGTTTAATTATTCTGAAGCCAAAATATTTATTGTTTGTATTCACTTTGCTTATGATCGCATTCAGGCTCCTACTTGGGAAACTTGCTTCAGTAAACTTAGAGGGTCTTACCCACCAGCAGAAGCTTGCTTTCTGGATAAACACTTATAATTCATGCATGATGAATGTAAGTATTTTTTTTTGTGCATAAGGCCAAAGATTGTTAACTTAATATTGGAATTTCAAGAACCTTTATTTTTTCCTTATGATTTTGGACTTTATAGCTGTGAGTTATTTTTATTATTATTATGAAAAAAGGAAAGAAAAAATCACAATTTTCTGCAAACATGTTACTTTCCAGAACATTTGTTAATCTGGACTATTAATCTTTCAGGCAATTTTGGAGCATGGGATACCCAAGACTCCTGAAATGGTTGTTGCCCTAATGCAAAAGGTAGGATCTACTCGTGATGCCTTTTACCCATGCAAAATTTTTAATATTATATGCCATCCTTTGTCCACTTTACTTTTTCACATAGATAAAGAAACGAAAGCTATTTTAGTTAAAATGACAAATTTTTTTTTCTATTAACTTTACAATTATAACAGTCTTAGGACATTAAGTTTTATTAAAACAATAAAATCTTTATTAGTAACATGAATTGAATTAAATACTAAGAAAAAGTTTAAATTATCATTTGGAAAAAATAAAATATTGATAAGGGATTACGTTGAAAATAAGATAAATTAAATAGGGATATAATAGTCATTTATATATTAAGCTGATGTGAAAAAAGGAAAGTGGATAATATTTTGGGACAACTAAAAATGGAAAAATGAAAAAACATTATAGGACGGAGGGAGTAATTGAAATTTTCTTAGGGTTTCACCAAAATGGATCTATTGCTCAATTCATTTGTATTTTTCTAATTTGGCATTGTCATCCAAAGTTAGAACTTAAATTAAATTTCATTGTCAAGGGCCACCCACCTTAACACCCACATGCCGATGTTTTATTTATTGCTTGACTCTCTAATATGAGTTCCATGAAAAACTTTTATGAATCTTCCTAAAGCTGCTAAATGCTAACATATGATCGATCATTAAGATTAGCTTTAAGTGGTCTCCATTTTACTTGAGAGCAATGGATTTTGATTAACTTGATTCCCTTTATGATTTCCTCAGGCAACAATAACTGTAGGGGGACAACTGCTGAATGCAATTACCATTGAACATTTCATCTTGAGACTTCCTTATCACTTAAAATTTGTAAGTTGATTTCATCTCAACTACATTGTTTTCCTATTATGTCTACTAAGCAGTAGATTGTATTTTTGTTGAAAACTCTACTATTTTGTATTATTTGCACTGCAATATTAATGGGGTTTTTTTGTTAAAAAATATAGACTTGTTCAAAAGCTGCAAAAAACGACGAGATGAAAACTCGCAGCATTTTCGGATTGGAGTGGTCCGAACCATTGGTTACATTTGCACTCTCCTGTGGAAGTTGGTCATCCCCTGCTGTACGTTCATCCTATTTTTGTAAAGAACTTTGTCAGCCAACTGTGCTCCATAAATTTTTGTGAAAAAATTACTATTTAGTTCTTATATTATGAGAAAATTTATTAATTGATCTATCAGTTTTAAAAAATATATTAAAATGTCTCTAATATTTTAAAAACTCGACTAATTAGTCCCTTTATTTATTTTAGCCATTAGTACACAAAAAAATCTGAAATGTCTTCAATATGAAGGGATTAATTAGTAAACTTTTTACAAAATTAAGAGATCAATTAATGAATTTTTTTTAAATTACTAAGACTAAATAGTATAATACTTAATGACTAAAATTAATAGAGAGACTAATTAATAGACTTTTTAAAACGTCATGGACGTTTTAATATAATTTTTTAAAATTGAGGGACCAATTAATAAGTTTCCTCATAACATAGGAACTAAATAGTAAATTTTTCAATTTTTATTTTGAGCATGCAATGAAAAGTTTCAGCGATCGGCTGTGCTTGATCAACTCGTGTAGGCAGTATCAAAACATTTACTAAATTTTGTAAAAATGTCTTAGTTTTCATGTTGTCAGTGAACTTGCTGATTGCTTTGAAACAATGCAGGTAAGAGTATATACAGCTTCTCATGTTGAAGAAGAGTTAGAAGCAGCAAAGAGAGAGTATTTACAGGCAGCAGTTGGGATTTCAAAGACAAACAAGTTAATAATTCCAAAGGTATTAGATTGGTATCTATTAGACTTTGCAAAAGACATAGAAGCTTTGCTGGATTGGGTGTGTCTGCAGCTGCCTGATGAACTCAGGACTGAAGCAGTTAAATTTGTTGAGAGAAGAGGAACAGAACCTCTTTCACAGCTTGTACAAGTGATGCCATATGATTTCAGCTTCAGGTTGCTTTTACAAAGATGAAAAATTTTCACTTTTTTTTTTTTTTTTTAAATTTAATTTCCAGACCTTCCATCTATGTTCTGCCAAAAACTTTTGAATGGTGGGTCTGTACAGTTACTATAGAAACAGTGGAAGTACATGCACAGTCCTATCATTGTAAACAGCTCAGAAGAAATAGTATTTTCTTGAATTGGAGTTTTTGGCTTCTGTGATTGTTACATTTAAATTGATTTTGGGAAGTGGAAGAGTGGAGGAATACAAATACCTTTCAGCATATTGAGTTTATGTTTGTTTTGGGAATTGTTTGTAGGATAACGTAAAAGGGTAGATTATTATTATTATTTTTTTTCCGTAAATTATATCAAAACTAATACTTATATTCCTATTGTAATGGTAAAGTTGAAAAATAATGAGTAAATATTGAGATTTGAAAAGACAAAGGAATATAATATTAATATATATATATATATATATATATATATATATTGATATTTAAATTTATAAGAACGAGTATATATTTATAAAAAAAATCTTTGAATTAATTTAATTAAATCTTATTGAGTTATTAAAATTTATATTGAATTAACTAAATTAATCAAACTGAAAACATGAGGTAAATTTGCAACATTGTCTCAGTTTCAGTGCATATTTGGGTGACCATATATGTATATGCCTCAATTCATGTCGAAGATGCTTATAACATGTTATGTCTGTGCACGCTAAAACAAGCAATGTTGCATTTTCTACTCTATAAATCCTCTTCCTTTCCCATCTAACTTCAACCACAGCGATCCTAGAGGTGGTTACTGTCATTTAGTTTTGCAGCAACTTGACACGTTATCTTGCAGTACTTGAATGAATATGGCAATGCAATGGCAGTAATAATGAACCCAACAGTGGTAAAGCTTTCAGGACAGGACAGGAGTGCAGTGGGCCCCTATTTCACATGTGGGGGTTATTAAATATTCCTCATTTTTCCAGTCACCAGTGGGCAAGTGTCATGTGCTTCAAAGCAAGACATGGACAGATTGACTTGTCCATTCAATCTATCCTAGCATACAGAAATACTCACACTGCACAAGTCTACAACATCTAAATTCTAAACCAACGCCGGAATCCATTATTTCACGTCAACTACAAATATTATATAATTTTTAGGCTCTGTTTACTTTTTAAAAAATAATTTATATGAAAAAATATTTTTGATAAAATACATTTTATATAAAAAATATTTTCTATCACAGTAACTTATTTTATATTATTTAATTTTAATTTAAAAAATAAAATGTATTAAAAAATTTATATAAAAGTTCTAATAAAATTTTTAAAATATAAAAAATAATTTTTTTTAAAAAAAAAATTCATTTTCTTTAAACTAACTTAATTTTTCTTTTGATAAGAAAAAATATTTTCTCCTAATATCCCAAATGTCAACTAAAAACATTAAAAAATATTTTTCTAGAAAATATTTTCCATGGAACAGAGCTTTTTTTTTTTTAATAAAAAAGAAAAGAATTAATAGTAGATATATAATGAAAGGGTATTGTTAGTTTCTTTTCCATGAACAAGTGACAGAGACATTCTCCAGACAACATTTCTGGAGCAGCAACTTCATTTTGGTAACAAGGACCAAAAATATTTGCAGAGCTGTCCAGAGTAGAAAAGCAAAATTTTCCTTCATCTAGAATCTAGACCTCAGCCAAATGGAGAAGGGACAGGCCCTGGTCCTGCAACAGCATCTGATCTTTTAATGCTGCCCATGCCACAGATGATGCATCCAGGTGTTGAGAGGGCAGAAAATTTAGCCCCACACAGATCACACACATCATATCCAATAGTTGACAAACGGCTGAGTGTACCAGCACAGAAATGAGAAGGATCCTCCAAAGGATCAATGGACTTGTTGGCTGAACCCCTCTGAACACACATTTCAACCAGGCTTCTCAAATCATCCTGCTTGCCTGGTGGAGCTTTGGACAGAAGGAGCTCAAGCATCTGCTTGGCATAAGCAAAATTCTGCACTTCCATATTTCGTTTAATGGCTGTTCGGATGCAATTTATTCGATGCTTTGCCAGAAGAGGCAAAGAACCTAGATGCCGTGATAATCTTGCCATCTCATCTTTTGCACTCAGAGCACTTGGACCATGGACTTTCTGCAGCCTTGCAATTTCCTAGCCAAGTAGTGGTAATAAACATTAGTTCTGGTCCAAATAGAACATCAAATTACTGTAGGAAACCTGAAAAGTGGTCTCACTTAATAGAATTGTAATTTGGATAATGCTTATAGCACCTGAAGCAGAGTAACTGCTATCCTGTACTGAGCACAGATGGTTGCTTGGGCTTTAATATCAGCTCCCTGAGAGTTATCCTTTGCTAGTGCCAAGAATGCTTCATTAAAACATGATAATGCATCAGGAAGTTGATTCTGCTCAAGATGAGCAAGTCCAACTTTGAAACATATTGAAGCAGCCGCTCCTCTAGGAACCTATTGCAAGCCAAAGATATAAAGGAGAATGAGAAATGAAAAAAATGGTAAATGAGACCCCAAAGTAGTCTTTCAGCTTAGGATAACCATCAAATGAGGTAGATAAACTGACATATGGTCATATTATTACCATATTCTATACTTAAAGCCTAAAAAATAAATAAACTAAGACAAACCCACTTTGATTGGTTTGCTCCAGAAAGTATATAAGGCAACATGAAACAAATGATCAATACAGCATAGGAATTTCACCTGTCCAGGTCGCACAGCTGATGGTGGAGCAGCAGTTTGTGGGGGAGGTTTTCCTGAATCTACTAGGAGATTGAGATCAATAGGTTGTGACAAAGTAGAAGCCTGAAGGGCCTGAGGTGTCTGAACTTGCAGCTGGGGTGAGACAACAGGCTGGCTGGAAGCTTTTGGTGGGACACCACCATCAGGGAGTCCAATGAATTCATGCGAGATGGCTTGCTGAGTAGCTTGTGGCGGGGGAACACCACCATCAGGAAGACCAATGTCAGCCACAGAAGGGCCAACTGGATTAGGCATTACCTTATCACTTCCAACTTGCCGAGAAGTTTGATCTAATTTTGCAAGATATGTTCCTGGCGGAGGCAATGATGCTGCAACTTGGAGGGAAGGTATGGTATTTTGGAAAAAGTCCTCGGGGATAGGTCCAGCTGTAACTCCCATACCTGCCACCATGGGAGATGGTTGTGATACCGGTGCCGACTGTGTTAATGTGTCAATACCAAATAAATCAGTGGCAGTGGAAGGAACTGTGGGAACAGTGGCTGCAGTTGCACCACCTGCAGGGGGTTGGGATAAAATCTGGCCAAGGTCCTGGGAGCCAGTTAATGACTTTGTCCGCATGGGTGGACCCAACCCTTCACCAAGTTTAAATATCTTTGTCGCTTCTTTAATTTTATTGACATCTACTGTAGTAGAAGTAAGTGGCTTATCTCGTATTCTAATCTGTAGTTTTTTGGCTCTTGAAGGTTCCTCCTCATCACTGCTGCTACCATCAGTAGCACCATACATTGTCTTTTTAAATTCTTCTTGTGCTTTGGTCTGTTCATCAGCAGCAGATGAACTCACATTTTGTTTAATGAGTGTTTCAAGACCCATCAGGGAATCAACATTTGTATTACCATCAGGCGATCTCTTTGGCTCATTAGACATGGATTTAGCCGAAGTGTTTGGAAGTCCAATTGGCATATTTTCACCTGCAGACTTAAAAGCTTTTACTAAACTATCATCCCTTACTTCAACAACAGTGCCTCTTCCTTTAATTGATCCCAGGTAAACACCAATATGATCCGTAATAATGGCTGGGATGGTGCCATCATCAGTCCTCATGTATGGCATAACTTCTGCAGCAAGTTCCCATTGAGGTATACTTTTCAAATTAGTGGGTGTTTTAATTTCCCAGTTCCCACCACCCCATTCAGGTCCTTTGGGAACCATACTCTCAGCCGCAAAGTTGGCAAAAATGCCTTGTGTCCATCCAGTAGAACGAGCTCTTAAAATCCTTTCACAATATCGCCTTATCTCTGGATCTGCACTTTCTTCTTCCAATTTCTGAGCAAGACGTCGCATGGCACTAGGGTTAAGGTGGCATATGAACAAACTAAGCATGCTTTCATAGTCTCTTACGACTTCAAAAGTTTCCTTTGCACTGTCAAACTGGCCATACCTGCAAACAGTTATTAAAGCAACAAACTGAGCCACTTAACAAGAATAGTACACCATAAATAAAAGAGAGCCACTACTCATGACAATTCAGAACGTTAAAATTAAGATACCAAAGATTTACATATCATATTGCCTTGTATATAAAGTTCTTCTATGGTCACATGACAGTTCTATGGTTTCCAACGCTGGTACAATGCCATTGTCCATTGACAATCACAAGGTTAAACTTATATAATGTTATCTTAAGCCTTTTTTTTTTTTTTCTTTTTTGGGTTTGGAGAGAACTGCAGACCAAACTGCTGAAACAGGTTCAGAAGAAAATAAACATTTGCAATAAAAGAAGTTGCAGGCAGCATTCATAATTATGAGCATGCTAGATCATGTACATCAAACTTCCGGGAGAATAGTTGTTCTATCAGACAATCATAAGTATTGCAGATGCAGCTAGAGTTTGGATGTATTGCCAAGATAGCAAGTATTGAAACCCATATCTAACACTCAGCATTCAAAACTGAGCATGATATCTAGCATGCTCATTTTTATGTTCTTATGAAATCTTCCACATTCTTTAGTAACTGTATTTTCGGTCTGCTAACGATTCATGGAATATAACATATGAGATTTTAAGTAGTCCCATGTAAACTGTGACAGCATTAAGATGTAGATAGTACACAATTAATGCAATCAAAGAAAAAGAGGATAGGAGGCTTGCAAGGGTACTGTAAATACACAAATAAGTGTAACACATGCGAAAAAAGAAAAAAAATCTGCTTACTTGATACATGCATGTCCCAGCTGTTGAAACCGGTGGAACAACTGAGAGGTTGGAGGACATTTTGGATAATCTCGAGATCGCAAGAATTCATCCTTCAACACAGATAAAGCAGTAGAAAAACGAAGAGCTTTGACAGCATAGGCACCTCGCAACACCTAATGTTATCACAAATATTTTTCAGAAATTACATACACAAACTGAGATGTATAGGATTAAAATTCACTTTCCTGTCACCTGGGTGAATTGTGGACCTGCTTGGGATAATGAAAGTGCAAGATCTCCACAAACTGGAGGACCTCTAGCAAGGATATCAAGAGATCTTGGAGTGATTCGCAAACTATCAAACCTTCATTAGATAACATACAAGATAGTCACCTATCACAGAGCTTTGATGAAGAGCTCATGTTTGATACAAAAAGGGATGTGAGAGAAGGAAAAAAAATACCTAAAGTTAATAAACATTCAAATATGAGATTTTGTTTCCTTAATTATGAAAGAGTTGCATATAACATGCAGTTTGCATACAAAGAAAACTTTGATATTATTTGGTAAACTAATTCTGACAAGTCAAGCTTCTGCTCATTGTTGCATTGTGGCAAAACCAATAGGAAAGGTTTGCACTGACGAGATTTTATTTTGTTGAAGGTAAATTACACTTTAGCCTCTGGATTATAGCATAATTAACAGATCGATCCCTCTATTTTTAAAATTAAATACTTAAATTCCTGAGTATTCAATCCATCCAACAAGCAGTCGTTCCATCCATTTTCTTTAAAAAGTTAAAGTTATATAAGATTAAAATGTCTATTTTGCCCTTTATAATTGTGAGATTTTAGAACTGAATATTCAACAAATTTTAAACACTTGTGTCCTGCCATTATTATTTATTAATAAACTTTAGTCCCTGACAATATAAATACTTTCAGATTCCCAGAATTACAACCAGTGAGCTTTCATTGTTCCTAACTTTGCTAAAACTATTGGTTTAAACTCATTAGTCAATATCACATATTAACAAGAAAAATTAGAAGGACATGAATACAGATAAAATTTCGTTCTTACTTACAAATCCAAATGACAATTAAAAAATTTCTCAAGTGTTTAAATCACACTCAATGTAGTATTGAACTAAAATTTATTACAGATTCATAAAAGCCAAATTTATATGATTCCATGAGAGATTAAGAGAGCCCAAACTCATTATATCTAGATTCAACAATAGAATAAGTGAGTATGAGGAGCAAATGATTCAAAGATACATTATAAAATTTAAATCCATTACACCCATATTTATCAAATCCATATGGACACACTTATAAAAAGATCAATTTATCAATCAAGACCTCAAAACTCTAGTTTGCAACTCAAGGCACTGGAGGATGATTAAACCTGGGTAATGGCGATGGTAGAGGTCGACTGGAGCACGATAGATAGTGATGGAGGATGATTACGGTATAGTGATAACGCCGATGGAGGATGATTGCAAAGAGAAGGAAGACATGAGTTAAGAGAACCAAATAGGAGGGAGGGATGAGGGAGATTTGTGAATAGATCAAGCGTTGGAATTGTGTAAAGAAAAAAGAAAATTGAAATAGTGTAAAATAGAAAAGAAATAGCTCCATTTGTATATCTGGAGTTTTTGGTTGAGAAAGATGAGAAAGAGAGAAATTAAGTTTGGAAGGGTAATATTGTGATTAAAATATACTCTTTCTTTTTACCATATTAAATTAGTTGACTAACAAATTTTATGGATGGAAGAACCACGGGTTTGAACGCATTGAAAACTTAGGAATTTAAGTGTTCGGTTTTAAAAATAGAAGAACCGATCCGTTAATTATGCTATAACTTATGGATAAAGTGTAATTTACCTTTTGTTAATTATGGAGCAGAGTTACATGTAACACAAAAGATTATATTTGCAGGGGGAAATACCTTGATGTTATTTGGTAAAGTGTTTCTGTCAAGTCAAGTTTCTGCTCAAACTTTTCTTGCATTGTGGAAAATCCAATAAGAAGAGGTTCAAGGAGTCCAACAAGACAACTCCTGATCTCCACCCCTTTTTTCTGTCTTGGATTTGTCTCCGTTGGGTTAGCAAGAAGCAATCGATCATTCAAAGCACCAAGCAAAACTGAATAGAAACCGAAAAGACTCTCTTATAATACTACAGCATAGAGCATAAATGATAAACAGAAAAACTACCATGCTGCCGAAATACCTAGTTATGACATTTATGGGACCAAGTAATCATAGGAAGCTGGCATGTTTACCTGTATAGGGCATGCTAATAGAAAGAATGGTCCTCACTACTCCATCCCAGCCAAGCACACTGACAGCAGTGGCAGTAGAAAAAAGAAGAGCAGGCCCAACCCATAAAAGCGATCTGAAGTGCATATAAGTTAAGTGTTCATACATATCCTTAAACTTCAATCCTATCACCCAGAAGACATTAATAGCAAAACAAGCTGCAAAACAATTTTTTGTCAGGATATTGAAGGAAGTCCTTTATCAAATTTTGCGGAACTACTCGCCAATATATCAAGATCTGCTGAAACTATAAGCACCCTTTGTGTTGTTAATATTCCTGCAACATAGCCCCTAAGAGTTTCTTGCCAGTGCACCTATAGAAATAAAAAAAAATACAAAGGTTTTCAGCTAATGGATTCAAAATATATGCAAATTCAGTCACTAAACTCTACTTCATATTCTATTTTCATTTCCTGAATTTTCTTTTTCTGTGTTATAATTGCATGGACAGTTAACATATTTACCTGGTGTACAATCTCATTCATTTTTAACTTGATTGACTTTCTCCCTTCAGTTTTAGTTGGTATGTAATGACCATCTGAAGTTGAAAGGCGAAATCCCTGAACCAACTTTGCAAAACCAATCTGATTCCCATTGATAGCAAACATCAAAGTTGATTCTGCAAACACAAGTCTCCTATGAGCATAACAAAACATAAGTGGATGCAACATAAAGATGGCAAATCTCGTTTTATCAAGCACCTAATGGTGTGGAAAATATACGGTCAATTTTGCTTTCAAACATAAACTGCATGGGACCCCTAAGAGCACCAGCATTTGTTTCCACCCACTGATCTTCTTCAAGTAGTAAATTTTTTTCACCAGCTTCTTTGGAAGCTCCTCCAGGCAGAACGTATAGAGCCAGACTAGTCTCGTCATCATCAAGAATAGCAAACTGATTTTCATTGGGCCCAATGAATACTGCATCTCGACCTAGAAAAATAAATGAAAAGTAAAATAAGTAATTATCATGTCCTTACTGTGCATGGACATGATAATCGGTATTATCACTATAATCATTAACATGTAGAACAACCTTTAACTGTGTTTGCTTTACTGTTGGCTAGTTGGGAATTAGTATTTTCCCAATAAAGGACCACTTCATTTGTATAACCACTGAATTCATAAACGACAAGAAATAGATGCTGCTTTTTACTATAGACAATGTGCTTCGGATGAAATTCAACATTTCCAGGAATCTGAAAGCAAGATTCAAACTTTATAAGCTCAACATGGAAATCACCTTGCTACATATATATACATATACACACCCTTAAACCCCTATACTATTTGGGATTAACTCATTAATGCTTGAAGTAAACCATAACCTATTGATTTTTTTTACTTATAAAAATCAAGATAATTAAACATATATTAGCCATGTACTTAACAAAAAAAAAAGTCAGAAATAGTTTCAATTATTGTTGATTATATTTTTCTGACTATGGTCTAAAACATTGATAGAATGACAAAATTATTCATAATAAAATCACCAATAAATAGGACCATTTCTATTTTTTTTACAAGATATGGCTAATTGTGTTTAATTATTATGATTTTTATAAGTTTAGGCATTCAATAGGTTTTGATTTAGTTTAGATATTCAATGGATGATGCATACATATGTATGTACATACATACACGCACATACACGCATGCATCTACATATGTGTGCATGTGCATATATCACATATGTAACTCAGTTAATTGAAATTCTTCATAAAATTAATTGCAAAAGTGTACTGTGTCACAATTTTTAAAATGTAAAAGGTTATCATTATTAACATTACCGATGTATAAAGTTTCTTGTAAATATTATCCACTCCAGAGCAGAGATTATATCCCATGAGGTTCATTCCATCAACATAGAAAGCCCTAACAGGATAATGAAGTACTCGATTCTCTTTATTAAAGAAATTTAGCTCCAAATGAAAGGGCTGTCAATGAAACCAACAGAATCAGATGCAAACTTAGCCAAAGGCAAATTAGGATCAACATAAAAAGTTGGTCTAATTACCAGGCAAGTAGGAATATCTGTCAGATAATGCTTGGTATTCAAAATAGTGATAAGAGGTAGACGAGATATTGGAGCATTTTTGGCATGGCCTTCCATGAAATGCTGGAAAATTAAACAACTTTCACAAGTCAATTAGTTGGAAAAATATATGCAGAACTTTATGCAAAACAAGGAAAGTCCAAAAAGTACATATTAGTCATTCAATAAACATAATGGATAGATAACATGAACTAATATATTAAGCACAAAAATTCTAGTTCAATTGCATAAAAGAAATGCTTGATTGTCTAAGCCAAACTGTTACCCGTAATCTAGTGAGTCGAGGTATTTATACTCAGTATTCAAGTCAATGAATGAGCTTATTCTAGTGATATCTTATGATCTCAAGCCTTGTTACATGATTCAGTCATTTTAGGCATTCACTTCCTCTATTGATCAATTAATGGTCCTTCTGCTATATTCCAATATTTCAGCAACGAATCTATCATCGACACAGAAATTGATACTTTATTGTTAACTCGGTCTAAAACAAACACCCTTATGCATATTTGTAACATTGACATGCATAGATGGATTAAATTCTATTGCTTTGTTAAATCTGGGTCAGGCCTAACTCACCAACGTGAGATTCAACACACTCTTACATTCAGGACCACACTGAAACGTAATACATTTATAGGAGACCCAACATCGGTGGGAAGACTTTGGTACCATGTTAAATCATGTTAAATCAGAGTCAGGTCTAACTCACACCAAAACTAGCTCAAGGAGAGGAGTGTCTATGGCCCATACAAGGGCACGTTACCGCTTTCTCAAACCGACGTGGATTCAACATGCTTAATTCTAACATAAATGAAACTATAAAGTATGGAAGAATTCACTAGATTCAGTTGACCAGTGATGCAATAAATACCTGGTTTTGGGAATTATGCCATGCAAAACAATAGTTTATATAGTTATGCCATGCAAAACAATACTTTATCAGTTTCCAAATGTCATATTAAGGGAATTAAGAAAAAGGTGATACCATAATGATGCAATAAATACCTAGTTTTGGGAGCAGTGAACTTAGTTCTTTCTCTCTATCTTTCTCTCATGTAATAAGTAACTTTTAACTACCCGTGGTTCTCACCATTTAGCATGTGATAATATTCTAGTAAAGACCTATAGGTAACATAAAAAGTATGAAAAATTGTACAGGATAAGTTATCAGCAATTCAGCAACATACACTATAAAGGAATGCCTTCCTTGCTATGTCTGAAATTGTAAGCTGACTTTGACTGCTGAAAGGACGATGATTTCCACCAACAATGCATGAGATGGGGAAAAAAAATCAAGATGAGATACTAGCCTCATTACCACAGTAAAATACTTATCATGCAATGAAATTAGAGGCCGGTACACAAATTGATAGATCCAAAGAACTGATAAATTCCAACCTTCAGACAATGTGTTACTCTCAAGTAATATTAATCACACAACTATACTGGTGTGTGGAAGATAACTTGACCTCACCAACCCCTAAGGCAAAATTCATAGTCCAATTACTATTGACAACAACATAAAGCAACCCACTCTTTGCTGGTAATTATTTAAAACTCACCCCTTCAGATGATGCTCTTGCAATTGTGCTTGAAGTTGATGGTCAGCCAAAATTCCCGATGAACCCAAGGACGAGAGTTTTTCCTTCAAAATAGATGCTGAAAATACATCACACACAGAGATAAGCAAAGCACAGTAATAACATACTACTCATAAATCAATAAAACAGTGGAGTGAATACACAATCAAAAGTTTTAAAAATTTGCCACTATTTGTTATAAAGTGTTAACCAACATAGAAAGTTTCTAATTAGGAGGATTCAAATCTTTGAAATCCTAATTAGGCTTAAGCTAAGAGATTTTATTCTTATTGTAAATATTCCTAATTTAGGTTGATTTTTTGTGTATAAATACTCAAATCTTATAAAGATTAATTCAATTGGAATACAATAAAAAATTCCTTCCAAAATTCTTCATGATATCAGAGGCTTTTTCCTGATTTTAGGGTTTAAATTTAATTTTTCTCTTAGAGTTTCTAAAACCCTAGATCTACCTTTTTGGTACTACCCTATCTAGGAATCCTTTTTTTTTTTTCATCTCATTGCCGCCACCAGCAAGGTCACCACCGTCGCCGGCAAGCCGTCCAGTTCCGACGCTGGAAAGCCAAACGCGTGAGGCTCACACGCCCTCGCAAGATTCTGCGTCTTTTCCACACGCTGGCGCGTGTGACGTTTTCCAGTGGTCTTTTCGACGGCGATCCTTTCAGGCAGACTCGCCTTCAAGTCACACTTCTAATCTGTTGAACCCATGCCTTTTTTGCTGGTGAACAGTAATTTTTTCTTCAGTAACAATAATTTTCTATTGGTTTTGACAGAAAAAGGGTAGTTTTTTTTGAAATGGCAGTGACTTGTGTGGATAATGTAAGGACTTTTGATAATACTTTTATTTCTTCTCTTGATTATGCTCCATAGATTATTGATTCTGGTGCAAATAGACGTGATGGGCTCCTCTGAAGGCTTCCTCAATTATCTTTCATGTTTACAAAAAGACACTGTCAGAATCGCAGATGGTTCTTCCCCTCCAATATCTGGAACCGGTTCTATTATTTGTACTCCAAATATCAAGCTATCCTCTGTTCTTCATGTTTCTTGTTTTCCTGTTAATCTTTTATCTGTTAATGCTCTCACCAAAATACTTGACTGTAAAATTGAATTTTTTCCTGACCATTGTGTCATTCAGGACCTTTAAACTAGGAAGGATTGGCAATGGTAAATTGCACGATGGCTTATATACGTTGAAAGGGAATCTGAGTTTGAATTCATATCAGACTCTTTTTGGAAGAAATCAGGATGTCAACCAGGAAATCATACAGTGGCATCGACGGTTAGGACACCCATCCTTCATTGTTTTAGAGAAACTTTATCCTGATTTATTTTTTAAGACTCAATGTGGTTCTTTAGTTTGTGATGCTTGTGAGTATGCTAAGCATGCAAGAACCTCTTATCCCTCCAGTAACAATAAGAGTACGATCCATTTTATGACCATTCATTCTGATGTTTGGAGACCTACTCAAATGGTCACACTATCTAGTAATCGTTGGTTTATTACTTTTATTGATTGTTGCACTCGCATGACTTGGGTTTATTTGATAAAGGCAAAGAGTAATGCGATTTCTTACTTTCAATCTTTTCACAAGGTAATTTGTACGCAATTTGATAGTAAGATAAAAGTTTTGAGAACTGAAAATGGTATAAAGTACATGGATGGCCGTTTTTCTGCTTATCTAGAGTTTAATGGGATACTGCATCAAACTAGTTGTCCTTATACTAGTGCCCAAAATGGTGTTGCTGAAAGAAAAAATAAACACCTATTGAAAGTAGCCGATCTCTCCTTTTCACCATGAACCTTCCAAAAACCTATTAGGGATGACACTGAAGAGATGACTCGACTGAACATACTTTTAGCTCAGGAGTTTGAAATTAAAGATTTAGAAAAATTGTAATATTTTCTGGGAATCGAGATTGCCAGGTCAAAGAAGGAAATCTTTATTTCTCAGAGAAAATACGTTCTGGAAGACAGGGGATGACACTGAAGAGATGACTTCGCTGAAAAAACTTTTGGCTTAGGAGTTCGAAATTAAAGATTTAGGAAAACTACAATATTTCCTGAGAATCTAGGTTGCCAGGTTAAAAAAGGAAATCTTTATTTCTCAAAGAAAATATATTCTGGATCTTTTAGAAGAAACTGGTATGTTAGGTTGTAAACTAGCAGAAACTCTCATTGAGAGCAATCACAAATTACAGGTAAGGGTTGGTGAATCAGTAGATATGGGTAGATACCAGAGGTTAGTAGGCAGACTGATTTATCTTTCGCATACTCGATCAGACATAGCATATGTAGTCAGCTTAGTCAGTCAGTTTATGCATGATCTTCATGAGTCTCACATGTAAGCTGTTTTTCGCATTTTACAATATTTGAAGTCTGCTCCTAGAAAAAGTCTCCTATTCTCTAAACACGGTCATCTTTGCATACATTCATTCACAGATGTAGATTGGGCTAGATCCCTTAATGATAGAAGGTCGACTAGTGGAGTACACTTGTGGGAGGATATCTTGTCACTTGGAGAAGCAAAAAGCAAAGTGTTGTTGCTCGATCAAGTGCCGAGGCGGAATATAGAGCGATGGCACAAGGTGTTTGTGAACTTCTATGGTTGCAGATATTGTTGGAGGAATTGAAACTATTAGAGAGGGTCAAACTCCTCTTGTACTATGACAACAAAGCTGCCATTAGTATAGCTCACAATCTGGTTTAATATGACCGAACAAAGCACATAGAGATTGATCGACACTTTATTAAAGAGAAGTTAATTAATGGTGTTTTGAGGTTAGATCATGTGACTTCCGATGGACAGCTAGCTGACGTGTTTACCAAAGGGCTCAACAACAAGACCTATCATATCTTGGTTTGCAAGTCGGGCATGTGTGATATCTGTACACTAACTTGAGGAAGAGTGTTGACCAACATAGAAAGTTCCTAATTAGGAGAATTCAAATCTTTAGGATCCTAATTAGGCTTGAGTTAAGGGATTTTATTCTTATTGTAAATATTCCTAATTTAGGTTGATTCTTTGTGTATAAATACTCAAACCTTGTAAAGATCAATTCAATTGGAATAGAATAAAAATTCTTCCCAAAATTCTTCATAAAGGCAGAGGCATGCAAATGATGGTACACTTAATCAAGCACAAAAGGACCACTAGCAATATAAACAATTAACCTGTACACGCAAATAAGAGGTTGCATTTGTTGACAAGAGAAAAGAGAAACAACTAAGCAAAATGTCCACATTCATATCCAAAATTAAATAATTGTTCACCTGATGATCCCCTAGCACTTTGCAGAACTGCAAAGAGCTGTTTCCTTCCTTCCCTTGTGCATGTAGCCCTATTTTTCAAATTATCACCACCTGTCATATTCTGGCATGAGGGAAAAAGGAAAAACCCACTTTATTCTTGTGACTTTAACAAACAATCCAATTCTAAACAATAAAAAAGGTTGCTCTTAACTGCAAACAGCAAAGCTGCTAAATTCAATTTTGAGTGAACTTCTAACGCTCTAATATGTGGTAAGGGATAAATTGCTTCTCCACCCTGCTGAGATAAAATTCGAGGGATATCAATTGATTCAATTCCTGAATGACAAAAAAAAAAGGGAAGAGAGTTTTATTTATTAATATCATATGAAAGGAAAAATGAAAAATTACAAAAAGAAACATCAAACAAGATTCATTTCAAAGTCTGTAGTTCTTGGTTATCTTGTTTACATCCTCTAATATTGGTGGTCTGCCAGTGCCACTCCTCTATAATTCTTCAGAGTCCCCAGAATATTTGAGGGTTCGTTTGGATCTTTTACGGTTCAAGATATTTTGGGATATCCAGCTTTATTGGAATGACCTGGGCTGTAATGTCTTGGGTCTTATTTTGATATTTTCACTCAAGTGACATCTTTATTTATAATATACTAAAATTTTTTAGCATGTAATCTTCTTAGTTTGGAGTTTAAGCCTATAGTTAACCTAGAATGGGATACTTTCATATCATGATATGATACAGGTAAGTGGCATATGGTACAAAGCAGGACAGTCAATGAAATATATTGTGCACATAGGTATGCTCAATTGGTATACCAATTTGATTGCCATTATGCCAATTATATTTATTTGGTTCATAAATGATGCTTATATCACATTATTTATTTTTAAAACTTTGTTCAACATAATATGTTTATAAAAAATTAATTAGTTTGATAATTTTTTAGCATAATATATGTGTTAATATTTTAAAATTTAAGAAAATAATATTGTTTTTAAATGATTAAATATATAACCAAAACTTCTTTCTCCTATAGAGTTGCTGCTACCACCCTCTCTATTTTTCCTTCTTACTCTTTCTCTTTCTTGCATTGCTGTTGCCTCCTCCTCCTCTTCCTCCTCCTATTTCAGCGAACTAGAATGCGTACCTATGCATTTTGGAATGTCACCACATTAAAATTTGTAGTTCGGACGGGGAGGGGGCAGTGACTTAGGTAATTATGGTTGGAGTTCAATTCTATGTTTGATAAGGAATACTAAAATTCTCAAAATGTTTCCATGACTTCCTAATACGAACCAGCAAGTACAATCACATGAGAATCAAGGAAACAAGGATCCATTGATGCTTCCTAGTAGACCAGTGACAAGGAGTTAAAGTTAAGAAGCTTGAAGCAGCTATGAACTTACACATTCAAGAACAAATAACACAAGAATTGACTGAGCTTGCCATTGACAAATATCTCGCGAAGTTGGAAGAAACACCTAAGCTACTCACCTTGCTTAAGGTGTGTAATGGAGATAGCACTGTCTAATTTATTTGGCATTGTTATGATGGGCTTGCTATGTTTTATTATTTAAACAGTTGTTTTATTTTAGCTTTGCTTGGGCTTATTTTTTAAGTTTTAGAGTGTTGGGCCATATTTTGAGCTTTTGTTTTTGTTAAATTTGGACCAGGCCTAACTCACCCCAAAAGCTAACTCAAGGGGGAGGAGTGCCTATAGCCCATATAAGGGGCACATTACTCCTTTCCACAACCGATGTGGGATTCAACATACCCCCTCACGCCCAGAATTTTACTGGTGCGTGACATATTTATAGGAGGCCCAATATCGGATGGGGAGGCTCTGATACCATGTTAAATTTGGATCAGGCCTAACTCACCCCAAAAGCTAGCTCAAGGAGAAGGAGTGTCTATGGCCCATATAAGGGGCACATTATCCCTTTCCACAACTGATGTAGGATTCAACAATGTTAAATTTGGACCAGGCCTAACTCACTCCAAAAGCTAGCTCAAGAGGGAGGAGTGCCTATGGTCCATATAAGGGGCACATTACCCCCTCATGCTCAGAATTTTTATTAGTGTGTGACATATTTATGAGAGGTCTAACATCGGATGGGATGCTCTGATACCATGTTAAATTTGGGCTAGGCCTAACACACCCCAAAAGTAAGCTCAAGGGGGAGGAATGCCTATGGCCCATATAAGGAGCACATTACCCCTTTTCACAACCGATGTGGGATTCAACAGTTTTAATAATTATGTGTTTGATGTGTTATTTTAGCGTGTGATTGGGCTTAGGTCTTGTGTGTGGTTCGGCCAGACCTAAGAATAGTGTCTTAGAATTTTATTCTCTCTCCTTACTATATAAGAATAAGAAACACTTGTAAGAGGCAGTTTTGAATCTAAATTTTCAGAATTCTTTTTCATGCCTTTGATGTGTATTGCTTTGAGTGAGAGTAAGGATTTGCTTTCATCAATTGCACCAAGAATCTTGGCTAACTTATTGTAGAAGGATAATATTTGTTGTATTTCACAATAGAGATTACAACCTATTTATACATGATAGACGGTATTTAAGCAGGAAGGAAAATCAAGCCTATGATTATACAATCCCTAAAATTAAGCAACTAACTCATCTATCAATATTTACTTCCTATATTAACATATTTACTTCCTATAACCTATAACACTCCCCCTTAAGTTGGAGCATAAATGTTAATGATGCCCAACTTGTTACAGATATACTCAACTCGAGTTTCATTTAGAGCTTTAGTGAAGACATCTCCTAATTATTCTCCAGTTCAGATATGTCCTGTTGATATTATCTTTTGTTGAATCTTTTCACGAACAAAATGACAATCAATCTCGATGTGTTTAGTCCTCTCGTGAAATACTGGATTGGAGGCAATGTGGATAGCTGCTTGATTATCACACCATAACTTAGCAGGCACCGAATTTGAGAACCCAAATTCTTCCAATAGTTGACATACCCACAAGATTTCACAAACGGCTTGTGCCATGACTCGATATTCAGATTCAGCACTAGAACGGGAGACCACATTTTGCTTCTTACTTTTCCATGAGACCAAGTTACCTCCCACAAAAATACAATACCCAGTAGTTGACCTCCTATCAACCTTCGAGCCTGCCCACTCAGCATCAGAAAAGCATTCAATATTTGAGTGCCCATGGTTACCATAGAATAGGCCTCGCCCTGGGCCCCCTTTAAGGTAACAAAGAATCTGTCCCAAAGCATCCCACTGGGCAACAGTAGGAGAGGACATAAACTGACTTACCACACTCACTGAATATGCAATATCAGGGCGAGTCACCATCAAATAATTCAGCTTGCCAACTAATCTTCTATACCTTTCAGGATCTGCAAATGGCTCACTGTCTTCTGTGGTAAGTTGAAGGTTAGAGGTCATTGGGGCACTACAAGGCTTAGCACCCAATTTTCTTGTTTCTGCTAACAAATCAAGGACATATTTTCTTTAAGATAAGAAGATACCTTTCTTACACCGCATAACTTCGATTCCGAAGAAATATTTCAATGAATCCAAATCCTTTGTATGAAACTGTGTTTTAAGAAATTCTTTTAGGGATGTGATGCCAGTAATGTCACTTCCTGTGATAACGATATCATCCACATATACTACAAGCAGAATTACTCCGCTATCAGAATTTCTATAAAATACTAAGTGATTACACTTACTCATCTTCATTCTAAACTGTTGGACCACCTCACTAAACCTGCCAAACCATGTCCGAGGACTCTGTTTCAAGCTATAAAGGGATTTTCAAAGTCTACAAACCTTGCCTGACTCCCCCTAAGCAACAAAACCAAGTGGTTGCTCAATATAGACCTCCTCCTGAAGATCACCATGAAGAAAAGCATTTTTAATATCTAGTTGATGCAAAGGCCAATCATGTGTAGCTGCTAAGGAAATAAACAATCGAACAGATGCGAGCTTGGCAATTGGGGAAAATGTATCAGAATAGTCAACTCCATAAGTTTGTGCATAACCTTTGGCCACTAAACGGGCCCTGAGGTGAGCAACAGATCCATCAGGATTTACTTTCACTGCAAATACCCATTTGCACCCAATAGCTCGCTTTCCTGGGGGCAAGAACATCAACTCCCAAGTACCATTAGTGTCAAGGGCCATCATTTCCTCTTCCATTGCAGTACGCCAACCAGGATGGAACAAAGTCTCAATAACAGTTTTGGGAACTGAAATAGAATCTAAAGCAGTGGAAAAACAGCGAGAAGAAGAGGATAATTGATCATAAGAGACACAAGCTGAAATAGGATAAGTGCAAGTACGTTTACCTTTGCGAGGAGCAATGGGCAAATCCAAATCAGACAGTGAAGGATCAGTGGGAGCAGGATCTGTCGACGAAGAAGCGGGTAGCGGAGCGGAGTCAGAGTCCTCTAAGCGTCTGGAATACATATGAAAGATGGGAGGGCGACCTGGCACATGAGTGAAAGGTGTAGGAGTAGTCTGAGGAGACAGAGAGCGAACAGTGTATAACAAGAGGTCATCTTCCTCACCTTGGGTGTTATAAACAGATGATGGCGGAAAAAACGGAGTGGACTCAAAGAATGTTACATCTGCAGACACAAGATGCCAATTCAGATCAGGAGAAAAACGATACCCTTTTTGACGTCGAAAGTAGCCAAGGAAGACACATTTGAGTGATTTGGGATCCAATTTAGTAACCTGTGGACGAACATCACGAACAAAACAAGTACACCCAAAGATACGTGGCTCAATAGGAAACAAAGATTTAGTGGGAAATAAAATATTATAAGGGATATCACCATGAAAGATGGAGGAAGGCATGCGATTAATCAAAAAACAAGCAGTGGATACAGTATCAGCCCAAAAACATTTAGGTACTTTCATTTGGAATAAGAGGGCTCTAGCTACTTCAAGAAGATGACGATTTTTTCTTTCGGCAACTCCATTTTGTGAAGGAGTGTCAACACAAGAAGACTGATGAAAAATCCCTTTTCATAACAAATAAGATTGAAATTCCCCAGAGAGATACTCTTTAGCATTATCACTTTGCAATATACGAATGGAAACATTGAATTGAGTTTGGATTTCAGCATAAAACGCACAAAAGATAGAAAATAATTCTGAATGACTCTTCATTAAAAATAGCCAAGTAGTACGAGAGAAGTCATCAACAAAAGCAACAAAGTACTTAAAGCCACACTTAGACACAGTAGGACAAGGACTCTAAATGTAATACCCGGCTAGACCCCGACATCGGAATTCTTACTTTCCGGCGGAATCTCGGATGTCGAAACCCTCTAGAAGGGTAAAATATGTTTTTATAAAATGTTTTTATATGTTTTTATAGTTTTAATGAAGAAAGAAAATGAGTTTTTGAAAGAAAACACCATGGAGGAAGAGTCCAGGTTCGGCCGCCGAACATGGTGCTCTTGCGGAAGCACCTTTGGCCCCGAAGGTGGTCTGGCCAGCCACCTATAAAAGGCTCTATGTCCAAAAATGGGCGAGTTTTCTCTCTCTATTTTCGGGCATAGGTGAGATTTCGCCTTCCTTTGGTCGATTTTATGTTTTCCTTCAAATCTTTCAAGTTTTTGACAAGCCTTCATCTTGTTTTGAAGCTTTTGAGCTAAAGATCAAAGTTTTGAAGCTTGGAGACCCCCGGAGCTCGTTCCTCCATATCTCCGAGTTTAGGATCGCATCTCCTCTCGATCTTCAAGAGGTAAGTGTCAATCCACGCCTTTTATGATGTTTTAAGAAAGTTTTAAGAAGGGGTTAAGGGTTTTGATGCATGTTTAGGCTAGGTGTAAAATATTAGGGTTTATGTTAGTTAAATGTTAAATGTATGCTAAATGTGATGTTTGTTGGGGTATAGGTTAGTTTTATGCCCCTATATGCTTGGAAATGTGTTTATGCATGTTTTAGTATAGTTTGATGCATGTTGGGTTGTTGTGGGTGGTTGGATATGCAAGGCAAAATCGGGTTCTGCCCTTTGGGAGAGCCCAGGTTCGGCCGCCGAAGCCATTTCGGCCGCCGAACCTGCCTGTGGAGGCAATTTTGGCCGCCTAAGCTCGCCCCCGAAAGTTTGGACCTTCGGCTTTGGAGGGGAGTTTCGACCGCCGAACCTGCCCCCGAAGGTTGTGACTTTCGGCTCTGGAAGCACCTTCGGCCGCCGAACCCTGCCCCCGAAAGTGCTTGACTTTTGGCTCTGGAGGGACCTTTGGCCGCCGAAAGTCCCCTGTTCAGCCTTCCTTTGCATGTTTTCTATGAATGTTTTATGATGTTTTAGGGGGGTTTTGAGGAGTTGTTTAGAGTCATGTTAGAGTTTGTTTGGTCCCTCATTTGAGTCCACCTGTGTATGTTCGGACCCCAGAAACCGAGGAGGCCAGCAGTGTTAGCTGTTTCCGAGTCAGCCAGAGGTGAATAGAACAGAACTACTTTTCATTTTTAAAAGTAACTAAGCTTTTAAGCATGTTCATGCATCACGATTGCCATGCTTATAGGTTGTTGCATTAGAATTCACGAATATGATGCATTGCATAATTTGCTGTTGATGTGGATGGATATTGGATGATCCATTAGCCCTCGATATGATATGCTATGTTATGATGTGGAAGACCAGGTGTGGCCTGCACTACGCCCCTGGCATTATATAAGAGAAAGTCCGGGTGTGGCCTGCACTACGCCCCCGGCATGGTTGGATAATGTTATGATATGTATATGTAAGAGAAAGACCAGGTGTGGCCTGCACTACGCCCTTGGCACAATTGGACTATGTAGAGGGTTATTGGTGACAAATCCATCCGTAATGTGAATTGTTTGTGATGTGATGCATTTCATGATGGCATATGTTTACAAACTGTTTTTATTGTTCTGCTCACTAGGCTCTTGTAGCTTACCCTTTTCCCCTAACCCCCAGTTTTGCAGGTTCAGGATAGATCGGGAAGTCGTCAAGGGTAAAAGCTATGTGTATGTAATAGATTAGTAGTGGACATGATATGTAAAATAATGTAAGGTATTGTACAGTGATGTAATGAGGATTAGTATATTGCTTGGCCCTAATGAATGGTTAATCCCTTTTTGTACATGATCTTATGTTAATGTTTTAATGATGATTTATGTTGAACCAAGCTTGATGTATGTAATGTTGACCCAACTAGAGCATTTGATGAGGGCTCTAGTATGGGGTTTGTATGTTTACAGTTATGGTGCATGCACAGGTCAAGCTTGGTGTATGAAAAGTTTAAGTTTTTATGAAAATGTATGATCATGTATGGGATTTTATCAGATGTACAGGATGTATAGTAGGCTTGCTACGGGTCCCGGCGACCTTAAGTCGATCTGAATCCTAGCGCCGGTAGCGGTCCAGCTTCCGGGTCGTTACACCAAACATTTGAATGTACTAACTCAAAGGGGGACGAAGCCCGTTTATTGACTCGAGATACTGAAGGCAAACGATGATGTTTGGAAAATTGACAAGACTCACAATCTAAAAGAGACAAAGAATGAAACTGTGGATATAACTTCTTCAAAGCCAAGAGAGAAGGATGCCCTAAACGACAATGAACATCAAAAGGTGTTAAACGCGTGGAACATGCAAGTGATCTAGGTAGTTGTTGATCCAAGACGTAGAGACCCTCTGACTCACGCCCTCTACCAATAATCTGCTCTGTCGAAAGATCCTGAAAAATATAGTAATCAGGAAAGAATGAGACACAACAATTCAATGCACGAGTGAGTTTACTAACAGAAAGCAAATTAAATGCGAACTTAGGGAGACATAACACAGAGGATATAGAAAGAGAAGGGGTTAAGTTGACATGACCAGAACCCATGACAAAAGATTTAGTACCATCAGCAAGAGTAACATAAGAAGTCGATGCATGAGACTCAAGATTGGACAAAAGGGTAGAATTACCTGACATATGATCTGTAGCACCAGAATCAATAACCCATTTGGAGGATGAAGACACAAGACATGCAGTAGAGTTACTTGACTGCACAATTGCAGTGATAGAGGAGGAATTAGAGGATTTCAGAGATGCCTGGTATTGGGTGAATTGTGCATACTCATCTTCAGATATCAAAATCCCCTAATCTGAAGGGGCCTCAACCGCCATATGCGCTATTTGTGTGCGCTGATTCTTATTCTGTAGTTTTTGACATGTCTTCTTAGTATGTCCAGGTTCGCGACAGTAATAACAAATGATTCCTCCCGAGTCAGAAGTAGAACCTGTTTTCCCAGAACGCTGAGATCTTTTACCACCATTAAAACCTCCCCTTTGCCCACCTCTATTATTCTGTCTGCCACTGTCATTGCGGCTAACAAGGGCACTAGTGGGGTGTGAAGGAATTGGAGATTATGTATGCAATACCCTAGTGTACACATCATGTGACGATGATATTTCAGAGTTAGAAAGAATCTGAGATTTAGTTGTCTCAAACTCTGGAGTACCTGCAAGAAACCTCATAACAGCCATTTGCTCTCATTGAGCTTGTTGAGTTTTCACATCTGTACTAAAGAGCATCAATACATTAAGTTCTTCATAAACTTTTTTAAAATCCATAAAATAGGATGTCAAAGTTCTATCATTTTTCTCGGCTCGGTAAAACGCCTTACACACATCATAAATACGGGAAATATTCCCTTTGCCAGAATACAGAAATTCCAAATACTCCATTAATTCTTTAATAAATTCACAGTGATTAATAAGACCAATCACCTCACTATGAATAGAATTTCGAATCTATAGAAACAAATGATCATCATCCCTCATCCAATCTCTACGAGTTTCATCAGTTGGAGGATCCTTGGTAAGATGATCATCCATTGCAATACTTTATAAATAAATACGGATAGTTTTACTCCAATCTAAAATATTAGATCCATTTAATTTGTGTTCCGTGATTTTAGTCATCACAGGAATCACATCAATTACAGTGGTTTAACTTCAGCCATCAGGACAACCAACCCAAAAACAATCAAAATAACAAAGGATCAGAAGAACAGTACCCATGAACAGTACCGATGAACAGTACCCGTGAACAGTGCCGATGAACAGTGCCGATGAACAGTACCCGGATATGAACAGTGCAAAAAAACACCTCCACCCAACACCCGAACGGCAAACAAACCTCAGATCGGACAAGGGGTCGGTGTGGCGACTCCAGCGATAGTGAGATCCAAATGTTACCCTTTATGGATAACCAAAATGAACGGAGCCCTAAGTCTCCAAAAAAAATTTTTAAAACTTAACGAGAGAAAAAAGAAAAAAAATCTCTATGAGAATGGCTCTGATACCATGTAGAAGGATAATATTTGTTGTATTTCACAATAGAGATTACAACCTATTTATACATGAGAGACGGTATCTAAGCAGGAAGGAAAATCAAGCCTATGATTATACAATCCCTAAGATTAAGCAACTAATCCATCTATCAATATTTACTTCATATATTAACATATTTACTTCCTTTAACACTGATCAACTATTCGTTGTGGCATTTGTCGGATTCTCATCTAAATCATTTGATCATTGGTATTTCAGCTTCTCTAAGTGTGGGGTGCCATAGGAGGTGGGTTTATTAAATCTTTGGATTTTATATCTACTTGTGCGTGTGGATTTGAGGCTTGTGCTATAGGGTTCCACGTCAGTTGGTATCAGAGCCAAAATGTGGTAAATTTTGATTTATCTTAAGTTTTAGGGTTTTTTAGTTTTTCTTTTCTTCCTTGTTGATTTCGATGAAGTTTGTGTGTCCATGGCTGCACCTTCTTGATTATGAATCATTACCTAATCTTTTTTTAAAGAAAAATTCGAAATCCATAAAAAAAAATCATCTTTGCTTTACTTATCTTGATGTGGCTGAAATTGTGATACGCTTCCTATTTCATCTATATTGCCTTACCTATCTCAATCGATGGCTGTTGATAACCGTCGGGCCTCGCACCCCCTTTGGGCTAAATCGGGGCCCACGAGAGCAGACCAGGCCCTGAGCTCGGAGCGCCCCTAGGCAGGCCTGTCCAGTGGCTTCGACCCGGGATCTAGCATGAATGACAGGCCGGGTCGTCCGCAGGCCCAAGCCCAGTAAGTAGGAAACCGGCCCGAGAAGGAGACATGGGGAGAATGGGCAAGTCCTGTCCTTTCGCAGCCCTATTCGCATGCGCACTGGGAGAAATTAAATGGTTGCCTGACATAGGTATGGCACCTGATGATACGGGCCCACTTGACAGAGACAGACGTCACTGTAGCAGAGAGGCCGTTAGGCGCCACTGGCAAGCAAAAAGAAAAGAATGAGAGGAAAGGAGTACCCTCCTTGAAGGATCAAGCTTACATGCACATTAAAACCCTATTCTTTGGATCTCAGCACATCAGCGGTAATTTATGAGAATCAATTTTGAATTGGGTTGAATCTAGATTAAGAGACAAGAAATTCTACCTATTTTCTAAAGTGTACATTTAAGGCAATTGCATCTAAATTGATTTGATATAAAATCCTTCCTTTAAGACCACAAAATTTGTCCATGATGCTGAATTGAGTGAAATTTATTTTTTTTTTCTTTTTGATTCTATTTGTGGAGTTTTGATACTTGCCTTTTTGGGTCGATTTAAATATATCCATATTTAATTTGCTTTGAAGTGAATTAAATTCAAACTTTTGTCTAGATTCATTTTCATTTGAATTCTAAGTTTCTGTTTTTGTGGTTTAAGCTTGCTTTTGCTTCCTTGACATTGTTAGAGTATTGTTTGCTTGTATCTATACTCTAGGTAATAATTTTCAAGTAGCATAAAACCTTGTTCGTGTGTTACTTTCCAAATTGTCAGTGTCACGTCACTGTAGCAGAGAGGCCGTTAGGCGCCACTGGCAAGCAAAAAGAAAAGAATGAGAGGAAAGGAGTACCCTCCTTGAAGGATCAAGCTTACATGCACATTAAAACCCTATTCTTTGGATCTCAGCACATCAGCTGTAATTTATGAGAATCAATTTTGAATTGGGTTGAATCTAGATTAAGAGACAAGAAATTCTACCTATTTTCTAAAGTGTACATTTAAGGCAATTGCATCTAAATTGATTTGATATAAAATCCTTCCTTTAAGACCACAAAATTTGTCCATGATGCTGAATTGAGTGAAATTTATTTTTTTTTCTTTTTGATTCTATTTGTGGAGTTTTGATACTTGCCTTTTTGGGTCGATTTAAATATATCCATATTTAATTTGCTTTGAAGTGAATTAAATTCAAACTTTTGTCTAGATTCATTTTCATTTGAATTCTAAGTTTCTGTTTTTGTGGTTTAAGCTTGCTTTTGCTTCCTTGACATTGTTAGAGTATTGTTTGCTTGTATCTATACTCTAGGTAATAATTTTCAAGTAGCATAAAACCTTGTTCGTGTGTTACTTTCCAAATTGTCAGTGTCTTCTTTCTAGTTTTTGCGCGCTTCCTTCTTTCTTTATGTTTTCTTCTTTGTTTCTTTAAATGCACCTTGTGGTTGGTTGGTTGACCTTAAATTCTGAAGTGCAATTGAAGAATCAACAAAAGAGTGGTAAGAATGCAAACACTTGAGTGCTTTCATTTCTAACACCATATTTGCTATTTCTCTTTGTTCTTTGTTGATTTAAGGTAGGATGAGTAAAGATAAGAATGTGGTGGATAGTACTGATGAAAGTGAATCGGACATGGGTAATGATTATAAGCTCTTTAAGAAGTCAGTTAGTGGTGAGTTACAAAGGCTCAATAGGTCTCTTGAGAGAATGACCGAAGCTGTGGAGAGTTTGAAAGTTTCACGGGCTTCCACTTCTACAAGAATGACTCATCAAATTCTTAACCCTGATAGACCACAAGTCCGAGAACCTCAAGTCCGAGGTGAAGTTGATGATACAAAAGATAATGTTGGACAAGGAAGGGGAAGAGGTGAAGTTCATGGAGGTAATAGAACTAGCGTTGGGTGGAATAGAGGTGGAGATGCTAGACTTGGCAGAAAAAATGATGAGACCAAGACATACCAAACCAACACAATTGACGGTGACTTGAGCTCCATAAAGATGAAAGTTTCTGAATTTAAAGGGAATAACAATGCTGAAGAATACATTGAATGGGAGAGAAAAACTAAGCAAATATTTGAGTGTCATAACTATACTGAGGAGAAGAAGTCTCATATCACCACTGTTGAGTTCACGGGTTATGCCTCTTTCTGGTGGGATCAATTGAAATCCATTAGAAGGAATAAGGGCTTAAGGACAGTTCCACCATGGGAATACTTGAAAGAGTTGATGCGCCAGAGATTCATTCCTTCGCACTATTATAAGGATTTGTACAATAGGTTGGCAAGACTGGTGCAAGGGGGAAGAGTGTAGAAGAATACCACAAGGAGATAGAGATGATGATGGCTCGGGCTCATATTGAGGAGGATGAGCAAATGTTGATGTCCAGGTTTCTAGGTGGTCCTAACCACTACATTGCTAAAGAACTTAACATGTAATAATACAATACAATGGAGGATATAGTTAATAAAGCAATGAAAATAGAAAGGCATCACAAGGGCAAAAATAACCTTAAAATCACATACAACAAGCCCTCAAATAGTGGTAGTGGATTTCAAGGCTATAGAAGTGGAGAAAGGAAAGATTACAAAAGCTCGATCCAAGGGGGTAAAGATTCGGTCTCCACTAACAAAGGACCTTCTCAAGGGAATCACAAGCAACAGTCAGGTAATTCTAACTCTTTTAACCCTAGTAGAGATATAAAATGTTTTAAATGCTTGGGGAAAGGACATATTGCATCTCAATGTCCTAATAAGAGAGTTATGATAGCAACTGCTGATGGAGGTGTAGTGTCTGATTCTGATCATAGTGATGATGAGATATATGCTGATATGACTGAATTGATTGATGCTCATAATGACTGTAATGATTCGGATGTGTTTGTTGATAATATGTTGATTGTTGAACATGGTGAGATGCTTGTTGCTAGGCGTGCTTTGAATATGCAGGTTAAGGAAGAAAGCCTAGAACAATGGAAAAACATATTTCACACTAGGTGTTTAGTTAATGGGAAAGTGTGTACTCTCATTATTGATAGGGATAGTTGCACAAATGTGGCTAGTGTGTATATGGTGGAGAAATTGAGCTTGGCTTCTATTAAACACCCCAAGCCATACAGATTGCAATGGTTGAACGATTATTGTGAGGTTAGGGTTACACGCCAGGTGGTTGTACCATTTTCTATTGGTAGGTACAAGGATGAAATCTTGTGTGATGTGGTACCTATGCAAGCAAGCAATATGTTATTAGGTAAGCCATGGCAATATGATAGAAAGGTGCAACATGATGGGTTCAATAACAAATACTCCTTCACTCATGAAGGAAAGAAGGTTATACTCGCTCCTTTATCACCTCAAGAGGTATATGCTGATCAAATAAAGATGCTGGAAAGAGAGAGGGAGGCTTCGGCCTTGACTACAAAGGGGAATGAGAGCTTGAGTTCTGCGGAAAAAATGAGAGAAGAGTGAGGCTGAGGGTAAAGAGGCTGAAAAAGAATCAAGACCAATAAATGACCAATTGGTGAGAGAAAAGATGCAAGAGGGGAGGGCAAAACAGACATTTTATGTGAGAGGGAGAGAGGTTAGGAGTGCTATTTCTTCAGGACAGCCCGTGTTGCTTATAAGGTCTAAGGAGATTTTATTTGCTGACACTGATATTAACCTTTCTTCTTTGCCTTCTAATTTTATGTCTACGATGCAAGAATTCACTGATGTCTTTCTAGATAAGCTACCTAGTGGATTGCCACCGTTGAGAGGGATTGAGCATCAGATAGATTTCATACCTGGTTCTATCATCTCAAATAGACCAGCTTACTGAAGCAATCCAATGGACACAAAGGAGATGCAAAGGCAAGTTGACGAGCTTATGGAGAAGGGATTAGTGAGAGAGAGTTTAATTCCATGTGTTGTTCCTATGCTGTTTGTTCCAAAAAAGGATGACACTTGGCGAATCTGTGTTGATTGTAGAGCAGTTAACAAGATCATAGTGAAATATAAGCATCCTATACCTTGGCTAGATGACATATTGGATGAGCTTCATGGTACTAAGTACTTTATAAAAATTGATCTTATGAGAAGATATCATCAGATTTGGATGAAACCTGGTGATGAATGGAAAACTGCATTTAAGACAAAGTATGGTTTATATGAATGGTTAATTATGCATTTTGATTTGTCGAATGCACCTAGTACGTTTATGAGGCTGATGAACCATGTGTTGCGTGCATACTTGAAAAAATTTGTAGTTGTTTATTTTGATGATATCTTGATCTATAGCAGGTCTCTCGATGAACATATTGAGCATGGTAGGTTGGTTATGCATGTTTTGAGGCAAGAGAGCTTGTATGCTAAACTTAAGAAATGCACATTTTGTATAGATACACTTGTTTTCCTTGGTTTTGTTGTGAGTGCATAGGGAATTGAGGTAGATGAAGAGAAGGTGAAAGCTATAAAGGAGTGGCCTATTCCTAAATCTATTTCAGGACTTTTTGCAAAATAAAGTTAAAAAAAATATATATTTCTTAAATCCTGGTTTGGGAAAAAATATTTCCCAGATCAGGGTAAATCAGGCCTCTACCGCACTTTATAAGTGCGGTAAGTGCAGTAGGCTCTACCGCACTTATAAAGTGCGGAAGAGAGTTCGTTGACTCAAAAATAAAATTTTTTTAAATTAAAAAAATTCTACCGCACGCTAAAAGTGCAGTAGAATGTTATACAAATTTTGAGATGATTAAAATTAATTCTTGTAATTTCCGATATCTGAATCAATTACTCAATTTTCATATTACCGCAATTATAAAGTGCGGTAATACCAGAGATTGTTTAATATATATTATATTAATTTTATTTATTTATTTATATATGAAATATATATATATAATTAATAAAAATTATATTAATATTAATCATTTAATATAATTAAAATTTAATATAATAATGATCATATATAAATTTATTTTAATAATTAAAATTATATATATATATATAATATTATAATTATATTTATTTAAATATAATACCATAATTATATTTATTTTAAAAATAATATCATATATTTTATATTTATTTATAGAATTTATTATTTTTATTAAAATTATATTTATAAATAAATAAATAAATACAATACATTTATGATAAATATAAAAATACATTTATGATTCATAAATATTTATTTATTTATTTATAAATATAATTTTAATAAAAATAATAAATTCTATAAATAAATATAAAATATATGATATTATTTTTAAAATAAATATAATTATAGTATTATATTTAAATAAATATAATTATAATGTTATATATATATATAATTTTAATTATTAAAATAAATTTATATATAATCATTATTATATTAAAGTTTAATTATATTAAATTATTAATATTAATATAATTTTTATAATTATATATAAATAAATAAATAAAATTAATATAATATATATTAAATAATCCCTAATACTACCGCACTTCTAAAGTGCGGTAATATAAAAATTGAGAAATTGATTCAGATGTTGAAAATTACAGAAATTAATTTTAATCATCTCAAAATATGTATAACATTCTATCGCACTTTTAGCTTGCGGTAGAATTTTTATTTTAAAAAAAATAAATAAATAAAATTCTACCGCACTTTTAAAGTGCGGTAGAATTTTTTTAATTTAAAAAAATTTTATTTTTCGTCAACGACTCTCTACCGCACTTATAAAGTGCGGTAGAGGCCTGATTCACCCTGATCCGGGAAATATTTTTTCCCGAACCAGGATTTAAGAAATATATATATATTTTTTAACTTTATTTTGCAGAAAGCCCTCTATTTCAGTTGTGAGGAGCTTTCATGTCATGGCCTTGCAAGTTTTTACAGGAGGTTTTTGCGAGATTTCTCTACGATTGCAGCACCACTCACAGAAATTATCAAGAAGAAAGTTGGGTTCAAGTGAGGAGAGGAGCAACAGAAAGCTTTTGATTGCTTAAAAGGGAAGTTAACATTCGCTCCTATATTATCTTTACCTAACTTTGATAAAACCTTTGAAATCAAGTGTGATGCTTTTGGCGTAGGTATTGGGGTTGTGTTGATGCAAGAGAAGAAACCAATAGCCTATTTCAGCGAGAAGTTGAATGGAGCACATCTCAATTATTCAACCTATGAAAAGGAGCTGTATGCCTTCGTGAGAGCACTGGAAGTCTGGCAACATTATCTCCTGCCCAAGGAGTTTGTGATACATACGGATCATGAGTCCTTAAAGCACTTGAAGGGACAAGGCAAGTTGAATAAGAGGCATGGTAAGTGGGTTGAGTTTATTGAACAATTTTTATATGTGATTAAGTATAAGCATGGGAAAGACAATGTGGTTGCAGATGCTTTGTCTAGGAGGTATGCTTTAATTAATGCGGTAAGTTCTAAATTGCTTGGTTTTGAACATGTTAAGGACTTGGACATTAATGATGCTGATTTCAGCAATGTGTTTGTGGCTTGTGAGCATGGAGCTTTTAACTCTTTTTATAGGCATGATGGTTACTTGTTTAAGGGTAAAAAATTATGTGTGCCTAGATGCTCTATGCGTGATTTGCTTGTACTTGAATGTCATTGCGAGGGTTTGGGAGTACATAAGACTTATGACATCTTATTTGAGCATTTTTATTGGCCTTCTATGCGCAAAGATGTTGAGAAAGTGTACGCTTCTTGTATTGCATGTAGACAGGCAAAGTCTAAGTCTATGCCTCATGGTCTTTATATGCCTTTACCTGTTCCTAGTTCACCTCGGATGGATATTTCTATGGACTTTGTGCTTGGCTTACCTAGGACTAGGTGTGGTAGAGATAGCATATTTATTGTTGTCTACAGGTTTAGCAAGATGGCTCACTTCATTCCTTGCCATAAAACGGATGACGCCATCAGTGTAGTTGACTTGTTCTTCAGGGAAGTGGTTCGACTTCATGGAGTGCCAATGACAATTGTGTCAGACAAAGATGCAAAGTACCTTTCACATTTTTAAAAAGTATTGTGGGGAAAGTTGGGTACTAAACTCTTATATTCTACTACTTGTCATCCACAGACAGATGACCAGACAGAGGTGGTGAATAGAACTCTTGGTACCTTACTTAGAGCTATAGTGGGTAAGAATTTGAACACTTGGGAAGATTGCTTGCCTTTCATTGAGTTTGCATAAAACCGTAGCATACATTCTTCCACGGGGTTTTCTCCATTTGAGCTTGTTTATGGTTTTAACCCACTGACTGTACTTGATCTTGTTCCTTTACCTTTACACGAGCTCTCTAGTTTAGATAGTGTTAAAAAGGCAAAATTGGTGAAATCCTTACATGAGAAGGCTCGGTCTAACATAGAGAAAAGGAACAAGGCGTATGCAGAAAGGGCAAATAGGGGACGGAAGAAAGTGGTATTTGTTCCTGGTGATTGGATTTGGGTGCACTTCCGAAAGGAAGTGTTTCAAAATCAAACGAAGAATAAGTTGGATGCTCCTGGTGATGGTCCATTTCAAGTCTTAGAGCGAATAAATGATAATACTTATAAAATAAACTTGCCAGGTGAGTATGGGGTTAGTGCTACCTTTAATGTGTCTAACTTGTCTCCTTTTGACCATGTTGCAGATTTGAGGACAAATCTTTTCGAGGAAGGAGGGAATGATACAAACCAGCAAACACAATCACATGAGAATCAAGGAAGCAAGGATTCATTAGTACTTCCTAGTGGACCAGTGACAAGGAGCAAAGCTAAGAAGCTTGAAGCAGCTATGAACTTACACATTCAAGAATAAGTAACACAAGAATTGACTGAGCTTGCCATTGGCAAATGTCTCGTGAAGTTTGAAGAAACACCTACGCTACTCACCTTGCTTAAGGTTTGTAATGGAGATAATGCTGTCTAATTTATTCGGCATTGTTATGATGGGCTTGCTATGTTTTATTATTTAAACACTTGTTTTATTTTAGCTTTGCTTGAGCTTGTGTTATGGTCATATTTTATTTTTTAAGTTTTAGAGTGTTGGACCATGTTTTGGGCTTATATTTTAATACTTATGTGTTTGATGCGTTATTTTAGAGTGTGATTGGGCTTGGATCTTGTGTGTTGTTCGGCCAGGTCTAAGAAGAGTGTCTTAGGGTTTTATTTTCTCTCCTTACTATATAAGGATAAGAAACACTTGTAAGAGGCAACTTTGAATGAAACAGTCCGACCCAAACTGACTCAAATAACTTTTGGACCCATTTTCCACCTGACCCAAAATGATTAACCCATGTTATTTAGTAGTTTCATGCTAGCTATTATATACAATTCCGATTTTCCATAATCTCTCGATGTGGGACGGGAACATCAAGCAAGCAGCTGATCTTTGCACTCTACCCACTAAATTTTGCTATGTTCTCGTCGCAACTGAATCGGATACAATTGCTAAATCAGGACCGGACCCTCGGGTATTGTGGTTCGCTAGTACCTCGGGCGGCTCCACCTCGTCTTACACGGGTAGCCCTTTCCTCGCAGGTCCACTAGCCCTGCACAATTTTTCTGACCCAAGGTGACTCTGATACCAATTGAAATAGTCCGGCCCAAACTGACCCAAATAACTTTTGGACCCATTTTCCACTTGACCCAAAATGGTTAACCCAACTTATTTAGTAGTTTCGTGCTAGCTATTATATACAATTTCGATTTTCCGTAATCTCCCAATGTGGGACGGGAACATCAAGCAAGCAGTTGATCTTTACATTGAATCTAAATTTTCAGAATTTTTTTTCATGCCTTTAGCGTGTATTGCTTTGAGTGAGAGTGATGATTTGCTTTCATCAATTGCACTAAGAATCTTTGCTAACTTATCCAACTATTCATCGTGGCGTTTATCGGATTCTCATCTAAATCTTTCGATCATTGGTGTTTCAGCTTCTCTAAGTGTGAGGTGCCATAGGAGGTGAGTTTATCAAATTTTTGGATTCCATATCTACTTGTGCGTGTGGATTTGAAGTTTGTGCCATAGGGTTCCACATCACTTCCAATCATCAATTAGTCAATATAATTAAACATATAAACCATTTCAAGCCAATGTGCTTCTTTTGGATTGCTAGTTGTACATAATGTTGGTGTGACTTAAATGTGACTGATGGCCAAGGAATTCTAGGCATGAAGCTCAAACATTTATTTCTATGATTTCACAAATAGTTTCACATAAATTGACTTTTTTTTTTATTGCACCAAGTCCTACCAATCTTTGATTGATGTATTTAATTTCCTTCATCAAAATTAATCTCAAAAAATCTGAAGAATTAATGTTCATGGGAATCATCCATAGTGCAGAACACTCCTTGAAAAAAGCCCTAAAACCTTTAGATTTCCTTCTCTTATATGGATCCCTAATTATATCATTTTGCAATTCCCAAAGATGCATATTTTTTTATGCCCTTCCAGCTTTCAAATCAATGTAAAATAACACTACACCCTTTTTCTCTTCATGGATATCGTTCACCCTGTATACCAATGACCCAAAAAGTCCAAAACTTTTAGATTTTCTTGTCCTGTTTTGATTCCTGATTGTTCCATTTTGCAAACCCTAAGTATCCTTTTCTTTTTTTTTTTTTCCTAGATTTCAGATCTACACCAACTACAACACCTTAATTTTCATGGTGTGCCTAAGTCATCAGATTAAATGTTCCTTTATTATTAGATGAACTAGACTAAACATTCTCTTGAAACTGAAGTACAAATACTGAAAAATAGGAAAAGTAAATAGAAGGATAAGAACCAACCAGCAGACTCAAAAAAATTTGCCTGCATTGGAGGTCTATTAGGATTAAGAAACGCGCGAGTTTTCCACACTTGTAGAGTTCCATCCTTAGAAACTGTGACAAGTAATCGCAAAGTTGGGAGCCAAGCAATTGATGTGATTGGTTGAGAACCCACTAGTGTGCTGCAACGTAATAGCACATATTGTTACCAAAAAAGAAAACAATGTAATGATAACAACTAAAATCATGACAAGAACAATGATAAGGAAGATTGTGAAAGGAACCAAAAGCCCAAATGCATTCTCAGCAAGTAATGAGGTCTTCTCCAGTAGTGGCTCCACCAAAGTAAAGCCTTCAGATAGAAAAATATGAAAAGTATTGCTTTTACAACATTTTTGCATCAAGTGGTTGTTCTGAAAACTCAATCCTAGACCATCGCAGGCATGAGCCCAAGAATGTTCCTTTTGCTCTAAACAATAGCCCCTAAGATTAAGGGTAATTTGCATACATCGTACCTTGTAGTTCTTACACTCAGAAAACAAAAATTTAACCCTTTAAGTAGCCAAACCACGAGTCAAGATCCACTGCATTCTAGGATTGCAACAAGTTACATAGTGTAAGGCCTCAAAAAGCCAAACCCCCAACTTAACATTAACCGCACAACTTTACTCGCTCCAAAGCCCTAACTAGAAGATTTGTCCATCATTACAACTACAAGATATCCTCTCATAATCACTCAAGATACTATTTATGTAATCATTTTTTGCTTTCATAAAAAGTACACTTTCTAATTAGATTGCCAGGGTTCTCCAAAAGTTTATTAGAAGATAGAGAAAAAAATGAAATTATAAAGTCACAAATCAAACATAGTGTGTGCATGTGGTGGAGTTTTATTCCTTTTCACTTGTTTATTAGCTTAGCCCTCCAGTGGATTGTACATTCACCATCATTCACAAAGTCGCATGGCTGGAGTATACTAACTAATTAATTGACATAGTATCAATTTTCCACCTTATCTCAAAAGGAAGCATCTCAAGTCTCTCCTCTTTCTTATTTTGATAGATGAAAATTAGTTTTTATACTCCACCAATGTAAAGAATATGATTGATTCAAAAATAAGATATTAAATATGAAAAAAATTAAAATTCATTGAAATATGTAACATAAAATGATGAATAGTAAATTAGAAACAACTCACATCCCAATCAAACTAGGTCTATCAGTTGAGACGTCCCATGCCAAAAGTGTACCGCGTCTATCACCAATGAAAATCCACTCTAATGTAGGATGAAAAGCAAATGCACTAGCACCAATAAGCTTAATTGTATTATCAACTGCAATGAAAACCCAAGAAAGAAAATTTTTAATATTATTTACTTTGAAAAGGGAATATTGAAAGTTTGAAAAAAAATCAGTATTATCTACATCTCACCTTGTAGTGTATATGCAACAGCATACGTATGAATGTTGTAAGCACGAATCAAACCATCTGCATAAGCCACATACTGAAGGAAATAATACAAGGTTAAACAAAATGGTTGCTAAAAATATTCATGAAAAACGAAGTGAAGAAAGCCTGGACAAAGTATTTGGTATGCCTCAAATCTCATTCCAATCTGATCTGATAAATCAGAAAATGATAAGTAAATTTACAAAACTATAACTCTTTTGTACTTCATTCCATGTTGCAGTACCATGTCTCTAAAGAGCATTTGCAATCTAGTGCTTTGTATTGTTGTTGTATCACTTCCTCACAAAGCAATATCATCTTATCAAAATTTCTCATCAAATCCCTTCATCAGGTCTTCTAACAAATACCAAGAAAAGTAATTATTTCATGTTTAACATTTTATGAATTGATATTACATGGCTCAAAGGATAGTTTCCCATTGTCTATTTTATTCTGCAGAGTTTGGGAAACCGTACCCTTTTATTATCAAATATGTCATTTCAATGTTTACAAAAAGAAGGATAGTAACTTATTCTACAACATAACACAATTTGACACATATTATTGGATCCTAAATCATCTGTTAACAAATATGAACTTGGATAACCTTTTCCCTATTCCATTGCATTGCCAGATTATTACTTTTTTTTTTTCACTAACAGCAAGGATTATGATCAGTCTCAATCTAGTCTAAATCCAAACTATAGCCTCACAGAAAAATCAATAGAAGTAATCAAAATCAATTTACAGCTTATAGTAAATAAACGGGGCACCAGCCTACCAGGATAGGGAGGCGTGGATGGCAAGCAAGCTTTACTATAGGTTTCTTCAAGTCTGTCTTTATTTTTGTTGCTGCCCTTCCCCCTTCAACAGTTCCAACAACTTCATTGCAGAACAATGCAGAGTTAAGAAGAACTACTAGAAAAGGTATCATAAAATACAATGTGCGATGTAGCTGGAAATTAGGAAGAAATTTCTAAAGAAAAGGGATGCATCGTAGTGCATGATACTGCTAAAGAAAGAAGCAAACCAACCAACCAGTTACACTCATCTTTCGATGGAAACCAAAGAAAACAATAGGCTGGAGAGGAGTCAAAGCGAAATTGACTTCTGTATTAACAGAAATACGTTCCATTCTCTTTTCAGGTGAATGCAATACACAAGTTTGCTCATTATCAAAATCACAAGAACGAATTGTACAATCCTACAAAGTGAAAGACACGCATTAACACAAACAAACAACTTTATACTTACTGCTTAAGAATATTCAAATATGCAAGTGCTATTACACGTAGAAAAACATATATTATGGACATTATAATCAGAAATTCATAGCAGTTCCTCAAATTTTTCAAGAAATTAAAACGACAATATCTCCATAATCTAAACTACCACATAATTTTTTTTTCTCAAAAAAAAAAACACCTCTAAGATAGCAATCACTGCATGGCCACTAGTAGGGCTATAAGACATTCGCACAACAGGTGCTCCAATGTCAATTGTAGAGAGTCTGCTTCCTGTTAATGCATCAAATTCTGCAAACACACACATAAGGATTTAAATAAATAAAATGTGGAAAGCACATATCGAGCTTGATAACAAATGAACAAATTCAAATCTAAACCAATATGAAAATAAAGTAAATGATTAGAAATTCATACCATTTATGTAGGTACCGATAGCGACGACAATAAGGGCTTGTGTTGGATGAAATGCAGCAGCATGAGGCTGCAATGGTCTATGAAAACCTCGACCTACATGCCGTAGATCAAGATGTTGCACCGCCGTCCACTCCATTTTTGTTTAAATTTCTGAACAATGTTCAGATCATAACAGCAAATGGATGTCTGAACTAATTGTAGAAGTATTAAAATGAAGGATTTGCGAAGGGAATTCATGTGATTCCACCGCTCTTTGATGCGAATTTGCATGGGAGATCAGAACACAGGGGAAGACCGGTTCTAAAGATTAGTATTTATTATTATTTACTTTTTTTATAAAATATTATTATTTACTATTTAATTTATATCACAGACAAATTTCTACTAATCGTTTTATTTATAAAGATTAAAAAAAATATATTTCTTAATTTGTGAGATATATAGCATAATTAATGGATTCGTTTTTTTATTTTTAGAATTCCAAATTTTTATCTTTGAAATTTAATTCCGTCAAAATTAGAGATTTTTTCATAAAAAATACCAATAGTTACATAAAAAATAACCGAACTACCATTTCAAAAACTCAACACTTTAATTTTTGAAATTTAATTTCTATAAATTTATAGATTTCTTCCTCAAATAATTGAAAAAATATATATATTTTCGTCTCTAAAATATTACATAATTAACAGATTTATTATTCTATTTTTTTAATTCAATATTTTAGTCTCTAAAGTTTAATTTTGTCAAAATTTAAGAAAGAAAATTTCAAACTTAATCTCCATAAACAAATAAAAATTTCAATAAATTTAATATTCAAATTCAGCAAAAATAATAAAAATTAAAATATATAAAATTTAAATTATTAAAAATAAAAAGTTAAAACTCAATAGAAATTATTTTTGTGATGGCGCTCGCTATCGATCACTGCTTGTTGTTTGAAAAATTTATTAAAACGTTTTTAATATTTTAAAAAGTTTACTAGTTAGTCTTTCTGCTAATTTTAATTGTTAAGTATTATAAAAAAAAAATTAAAATATCCCTGATATGAAAGAACTAAAAAAATTTAAAATACCTCTGATATGAAAGAACTAATTAGTAAACTTTTTAATAATTTGAAGGATCAACTAATAATTTTTTCTAAACTATAGAAACTAAATAGTAAAATATTTAATGATAAAATTAATAGAGAAACGTCGGGTAGACTTTTTAAAATGTTTAGGACATTTTAATATATCTTTTAAATTTGAGGGATTAAATAGCAAATTTTTTCATACTATAGAGATTAAATAGTAATTTTTTTTATTTTATTATTGATAAGGATATTTTTAAAATTATATTTATTCTCTTTTTTTTAATCAAGTGAAAATTATTGAATTAATAAAAAATTTTGACAGAGAGATCTTAAATTTTGACGGAATTAAATATCAAAGACGAAAGTATTATGTTTTAAAAATAGAGTGGTAAATTTATTAATTATACTATATCTCAAGGATTAAAAAGTAATTTCTCTAAAAAAATTAAATTTTACTATATCATGCACTGCTTTTATTTAAAATAAAGGGTAATTTATAATGAAGTCTTGAGCTATGATCAAACACACAAATTAATTTATCACTTCAATTTTGATAATAATTAAGTTATAGGTTTTGATTAATTTATCGTTAAATATTATCCAAATGACAATTATATTCATAAAGAAAATTTAAAAGACTTCAAAAAGATTATTGTACCTGAACTTAAAGCCTAACCCTCTAAATTTTTTTTTTGTTGAACCCATGGAAAAACTGCTAGTTGCCGGCGGTTTGCTTGTAGACCTATAATGGCCAGGATGTGTTCCCAGATTCTTTTAATTGCCCATGATTTGCCGACTTTTGGTACCAAATTGAAAGGTACTGTTATAATCATGACCCAGATTTTTCAGTGGATTCGCACAAGAGTACCAGATTGCTATATACAAATGCAACCTCCACATACCCTTTTCTTGCTATGTAAATAGAACATACACAAGATCAGGATCAATGGCTTTAATTGGTCCATGTGTCCAACTCCCCATGTGTTATGCATTGCACATTTTCAAGTCCATTTCATCTTGTAATGTATTAGCGTCAACTAGTACAATCACATCGGATTTCAAAACATGCAAAGACTCCATGTTGGATCCTTGCAAAGCTCTAAGCAATTCAAGTTTGAGTGAGAAAAAGATGCAATTCAATTGAATCTTCATTTTTCAGAAATTAAAAGTCATCATCAATTCTTGGCCTTTTTACTTATACGGGAAATTAATTGCAGTCTCAATATTAATTTGAAATATTATTCTTTTTTATTGTATGTTTTCCTTGGCGTTATTTCTCTAATAGCTTTATCTTCACTATACAATTGAATTAATTTCTCATAATTTCAGGTACCCTTGTTCATCCATTCACCAACATCATGCTTAACTTTAAAATCAATTTTAAATACAATTTTGAATTTTTTCTTTATCTAATAGTTTTTCAGGAAATTTATCTTTCATTTCTTTTATAATATTATTTAATGTAGGCGTACTAAAAGTTTCACTGACTCAATTTCAAAGAAGGTAGCTTGGGTGGTGTAGGGTTGTCTCCAAACTTGAAATAAAAATTCATATTTGAGTTAATAAATAAATTCATATTCATTACCCCACTATAAATAGAAGCTTTTATGTCATGAGTACGTGTTCATTGAATTAATATTAATATTGAATTTTATGAAAGAAGAAAAAAATATTTTCTTTTGATAAAAAAATATTTTCTATTGATTAATTTTTTTAAATTTAAAAAATATCAAAACTATTGAAAAAAATTGAGCCTAAAATGTTATATTTTTCTGTGAAAAAACTTAAATTTTACTATTGATGCTACTAAATGGTTCCTTTTTTCCGTTGGTTAAAACGAGAAAAATTAAACTCTAATCATAAGAAAGTATCAAGCATTCCTTATCAACCCATTGAATATGTACTCTAAATAATTCATACTGCTTCATCACAAGTAACAAGTATTAGGCATTCAAAATAATAGGAAATGAAATAAATATACAAATAAATAGCTAATGTGAAAATAGAATTTCATTATTTCATGGTTCAACAATTTAGAACAAAATTTTATTTTATTTTATTTTGTAGTGTACTATGTGTTTTAAAATCCATCCAACTTTAAAAACTGTCATTTTAAATTTTGCATAAATTAAGGTTAAAATACTTTTCCATTGAGGAGTTTTATATTGAATAAAAAAAAACCCTCCAACACTTAATTTTTTTTATTATGAAAAAAAATTAATCTCGATTAGATTATGTAAGGGTTTTATTGTGATGAAGTTAAAAGGATAAATTTCTAGAAAAGATTATCTATAACGATTCGGAAATTGAACCGCTATCAATGCTAAGATTCAGATTAATGGAGCCTATAACAAGTCTCTGTCACACTTTATATAATTCCAAATATGATCATAAAAACATATAGAAGCATTTCTATCTCATGAACCAAAACTCAACATATGCATGTAATATAACTGAAAACACAAAACTCATACTAGAATTCTTATCAAATGCTCCAGTATAATCAATAATATATACCTTAAGTTTGGTTTAAATATAATTTAAAATTTAAAATTTTTACATAAGAAAATCATAAATAAAAGATTATACAAGAAAACTCAGAAAAAACACAATTCTAATCCACAATATGAATTACATGTCAACAGCTATACTATTACAACAGAACTATATTATAAACAATACTGACCTTCCGAATTACTAATAAATTTAGAAATCCATTACTTAATTTTATAATTAAATTAATAAATAAAAAAATATTGAATTTACCCATGAATACCATCAGTTAATAAATTCATTGGTAAATTTAAAATAAAATCTCACACAAAATTCTCATTCTCTTCCCTCTTTATTATTTTTTTTTATTTTTTTCCTATAATTTTCCTTTCACTTTCTCCATTTTTTTTCCCTTTCCTCTCATTTTCTTCATTTTCTATATAATTCATTCAAATTGGTTTCTCTCATATTATTTTTTTTTTTATCATTTCCTTTCTATCTTTATTTTTTTATTATTTTCCCTTCATTTATTTTTTTTCTAATTATTTATTTCCTTTTTTTCTGCTAATCATTTTCTTACTCTACTTTCATTCTTCCTTCTTTCATAATTTTTATTTTTTTATCATTTTCTTTCTTTTTCTCTTTTTTTCTTTCTTTTTTATAATTTTCTCACATTTTCTCTCATTTATTTTTCTCTTATTTTCACTTTCTATTTATTTCTAATAAATATTGAACATAAACTAAAAACTTAGTAACAATAATAATATATTTTTAAATTTTATTAAATTAATAAAAATAATATTAATAATAAAATTTATTATTTTAATCGAAATAATAATTATTTTTAAATTATTTAAATTTCTAATAGATTTACTAACCATTACACTTTTATTATTCCTTCTTTTTCATAATTTTTATTCTTTTATCATTTTCTTTCTTTTTCTCTTTTTTCTTTCTCTTTTATCATTTTCTCTCATTTTATATCATTTATTTTTCTCATAATTCCACCTTCTATATATTTCTAATAAATATTGAATATAAATTAAAAACTTAATAACAATAATAATATAATTTTAAATTTTATTAAATTAATAAAAAATAATATTAATAATAAAATTTATTATTTAATCAAAATAATAATTATTTTTAAATTATTTAAATTTCTAATGGATTTATTAATTACCATCCGTTGATAATTTACTAATGGATTTCACATCTGTTAGTAAAATATTTTTCTCTTAATTTATTAACGGATTTAAATCTGTTAGTAATAATAACAGAAACTCCATTAGTAAATATATTAATATTACTAATGGATTTGAAAATTGTTGATAAAAATTTAACATCGAGCTTTTTAACAACGAATCATAACCCGTTGGTAAACGATGGCATTCATGATACATGAGGACTCGCGGTTGTCGAAACCGGTCAAAAATAACCTTTCTGGTTATCAATAATTTACAACTGCAGATAGTGGTGAAAGGATCGAATTCACAGGGAATTGGGAACTTACCTATTTTCCTTATCAAGACTAATAAAATAAACTAAAACAAAAATAAACTGAAAAAGTAGAAAACTGAAATGAGATAAAACTGAAACGAGATAAAATAACATCGAGCTTTTTAACAACGAATCATAACCCGTTGGTAAACGATGGCATTCATGATACATGAGAACTCGCGGTTGTCGAAACCGATCAAAAATAACCTTTCTGGTTATCAATAATTTACAACTGCAGATAGTGGTGAAAGGATCGAATCCACAGGGAATTGGGAACTTACGTATTTTCCTTATCAAGACTAATAAAATAAACTAAAACAAAAATAAACTGAAAAAGTAGAAAACTGAAATGAGATAAAACTGAAACGAGATAAAATTAAAAGAGAAATAAACGGAAAGCAAAATAAATTGAAACGAGATAAAACTGAAAACGAGATAAACTGAAAGCGGAATAAAAATAAATTACAGTAAAAGTAAAATGGGGGGTTTGAGATTGATTTGATTAATAAACTACTGAAAGCAATTAAAATAAGCGAATAATAAAATAAAAGAGAAATAAATAATAAAAAAACTCTAGTTGAAGAATTGGATCCACTTCTGTTGGGATTGATCATTGACACTTAGTTTCTTTTGATTGATTCAATAGATTAGTTATGGAGATGGGAGACGCTTCTCACCACCATGTCTCTCCTTATGATTAAACCAATTAGGGAACGTCCTCTAATTAATTACTAATTAACAAATTGCCAAGGAACGTCCTTGAGCCTTAGGCATCAAACAATTGTTAATTGCATGAAAAAAGAGAGAGATCCAATCCTAACTACTCAAACGCATGAGATGTTGCTAGATCATACAATTTCCTTGGCTTTACACCAAGTGTTCTTATATTTGAATAACTCAAGCAATTACGGACTTAAATCATCCAAACTAACATATTATTACTTTGCAATCAAGAATCAACGTATATCTAAAGAACAAAACAATATTGAAATCAAGCATGAAATTGCATGAATATTGAACAACCAAAAGTTTAACAATGTTTAATCAAGTCTCCCAATCCATAAAACAACTAAAGTATCACCTAATCTTCAACTAGAATAAAAGATTTCAGCCTCTCATGGCTGAAACAAAACCAAAAATAAAAGAAAAGAAGAAAGGTAGAAGAAGATATGTGAATCCCGTAGGTGCCTCCAAAGTGGTGTGTAAAAGTTGTGTGGAGGCTCCTTATGTGTCTTTTTATAGTTGAAAGTGCTGCCTTAGGTCATACTTGCTGCCCAAGTAGTTGAGAGGCTGCCCAAGGTGCTAAAAAGGAAAGAATCGCGTTCCAAAATTATTCAGAAGGAAAGAGGCGTGTGCTTGCTCTTCAAAGGGAAAGTGGCGCGCGGTCATTGAATGCAGAAGGGAAAGTGAATCTGTCCAGTCTTTTCCTTTTTAGGTGGAGCCTTCGTTTGAATTTTGAATGCTGAATGTGGAAGAGGCAAGTGCATCTCTTTGAAATCTTGCTGTCTAAATAGGAAGATTTGATCGCTGCAGTGTGTGCACATTTTTTAACAAGGAAAGAAAGATCTGCGATTTGAATTTCAAATAATCTTCTGACTGAGCTTTCCTTATTTGCTTTTGTTTCTGCACTTTCCTTTTCTGAAAACTTTCCTTATTTGAAAACTTTCCTTTTTTGGCACTTTCCATATTTGATACTTTTTGGCAGTTTTAAGAGCATTTTCTCCAGAATGTCTCTTTACACCTAATATCTGCAAAACATGATTAAAACCACAAAATTAAGCAGAAAAGATATAAATAAACATCAAGAACATAATGATAATATGGACTAAAATATGCTCTATCACATGAGCATGCTTAAAACATTTGATTTCCTTAAAATGACAGTTTAGTTTAGTTCTACTCACGTTTGGCTGACGCAAGCCTAGCTCTGAAGCAGCTGTCTCACTACTGACCTCTACGGTCTCCTAAATCCGATCCTATATAGATGGACTTACTTTTACAATATTTAAAACTACCCCAAGAAACCTTTATAAACATATAAAAAAACGTGTAGGAAAACGAGTTGAAAACAGCTAGGTAGGGGATTTTCGACGGCATGTTCGGCAGCTTAAAGTCCCCTTACAAATTCGAAAGTCAAATCTTTGGAGGCAAGTTAGGTGGCCAAAAGGCAATCTTCACAAACATGTTTGACGACCGAACTTGGGTTCTTGTACAATGCAGAACCGGATTCAACCTCAGCTAACAGCCCTCAACCGCTTCCAACTTACATGCAATAGCTCACAAATAACCATACACACTCAACACGCATAAGGGACACTTAAGCTAACCTAATCTTCATCATGCATTAACAACACGAGAAAAATCATCCATTATCAAAAACTAGAAACTTAAACTCCAAAACATATAAAGGATCTTGCATGCATCATTAAACCATAGAAATAGCTTATGCCTCTTTTAAAAACTTCAATAACAAAAGAGAGGCAAGGATTAAACTTATCTCTTGGAGAAAACACCAACACAGCAACAATGAGAAATTCGGAGGAGAAGAACAAATGAGCTCTAAAGATCCCAGAAGCTAAAACTTGAAATTCAAACTCGATTCTTCAAAAAAAAAAAAAAGTAAAAAGTCATGAAAAAACTGTGAAAAATAAGAATTTGTGAAGAAAAAGGGCAGGAGACTTACCTATGCTCGAAATAGAGAAAAAATTCTCTCCTTTTCAGGTAGAGCCCCTTTTATAGGTGGCTGAAAAAGCCACATTCGGTGGCCGAACCTTAAAACTTTTCTAAAAGTCTTTTTTTTTCTAAAACTCATCATAAAAATGCTTTAAATTCATTTTATAAAAAAAAAAAAAAACTCATTTTACCCTTTTAAAATTTTTGGTTTTAAGATTTTGGATTCTAATGAAGATTCCATCAAAAAGTTAGAATTCTGATACCGAAGTTTAGCCAGGTATTACATTATCCTTGAAGATGAAGTAGGTGAGTAGCTAATTCAAAAAATATATTACAGATGGAATTTATTGAAATGCAGGGTGTTTAACGCTATTGGGCATAGAGTAGGTTAGTACAGGAATGAAGTCAAGAAACAAATATGGCAATAAAGAAATAGGGGACATAAGAGTGAAGAGAAAGGAGTGAGGGGAAAGTCTGATAATGATAGGAATTTGGAGTAAGAGGAACTCGAAGAGAGAAATGTTGATAATGATCATAGAGGTTGGGCTGAAAGTATGCTGACTGCTGAAGCTTCTAGAAAAAAAGAGTGGATAGCTGCCACAAAAAAAAGATAAGAATTTGGGGTTTCTCCTAGGATAGTAGTTGATCTTTCAATAGTACAAAATAACAGATAAGCCTCGCCCTTCAAGAATTATAGGGGATGGAATTATTAGGGGTAGTAGAGAGGAGAAAGGAATGGGAGTAACCCTAAAATGGGTGGATGATTAGTTCTTGAAACATTAAGAGCCTTAATGACTCAGGAAGTGATTGGAGGTGCATTCTCTAGTTGCTAAAAATAAGTTATTTGCTCTTGGACTTTTGGAAACTAGATTTAGGCTGGGGAATAAGGATAAAGTGATGAGGGGGTTAGATTTTCATGGATGAGAACTTATAAGCATCTATCAAGCTATTGATAATGGGAGGATATGGGTTGTATTTGACCTTCAGCTGGTTAAGATAAATGCAGAAAGTGATGAATCAAATTATGTGTAGTGTGGTGGAGTACAAGGGAAGAAATGTAGTGGTCTATTGTGTATAGAAGTAATGAGGCTCAAAGCAGGAGGAGACTCTGGGAGATGGTTAAGCAGATTGTCATAAGTATGGATGGGCTGTTGATCTTGCAAGGTCATTTTGATGCAATTATCTATGATTGTGAGAGGATAGGTGGGAATGGGTTTAATAATTCAAGTAATGACTTTGAAAAATGTATTGTAAATGCTAGTTTGATAGAGTTAAGGACTAGGGGATGGTTTTACATATGGACTAATAATTAGGAGGGTCAAACTAGAATTTGGAGGAAGCTGGATAGATATTTAGTTAATTTGTCATGGCTAGATGTCTTTGAGTTTGTTGAATGTAAAGTGAAGGTAGTTGAGATATCATATTACTCTCCTCTTATCATTAAATTGGGAATGGATAGGGAGGTTAGGAATGTGCCATTTAGATTTAATAATAAGTGGACATCTCACCAAACTACAAGCATATCGTAGAGGGCGTTTGGAATAGAAATGTTAGGGAGATTGATATGATAAGGTGTAAATAAAATTAAGGGAGTTAAGAGGGGAATTAAAGTAGTTAAATAGAAAGGAATTTTAAAAAATTTCAAGCAGAGTGAAGATTTCAGAATATTGCTTGAATAACTGCAGGAAGGATTACAAAGGGAATCACATAATAATGAATTGTTAGAAGAAAAGAGCAATGGTTTAACATTTTAAAAGTTTGCTAAAGCAAAAAAGGGAAGTTCTAAAGGCAAAAGGCTAGGCTGGACTAGGTACAGTTAGGGGATGCAAACACTAAATTTTTTCACAGCCATAAAAAGGTTAGAACAATGAGGAATAGAATCACAAGTTTAAACCTACAATAAGGAAAATAATCACAAGTTTAAACTTACCTGGTGGTGAGGTGATTTTGAATCAAGCGGAAATAAAGAGAGCAATGATAAAACTTGGGGCTACCACTTTGAATCATTTACATGTGGATATGGATATTATTAAACGTGGGTAAAGCTAACTCTATCAATTACATCACCCTTTTGTTTGAATAAGCTATTAAGGTGACTGTAGAAAGATTTTGTACATCACTCTAGCATTTGGTTGGGTCAGACTGATATAGCATGCTGAAAATGTCATTCTTACAAGCACTTTATATATTTATGAACAGTACAGTAAAAGGGCATTTTAGATTAAACAATGTTACTTTTTAACGGTCTTCTCGATTAGAATTAATTAATCATCAACTAAAACAAACACAAAATAATTATTGTATGACTGATAACAAACCAGGAATTATACCTAATTAGCATATTTTGCTGCTTGCATTACAACTGTAGGCTTCTGTTGCAGAATATTTGCAAGCAGCAGCAGCCTGCAGCAGCTACTTGCAAATGCAGCAGCAGCCTGCAGTTGCTGCTTGCAAATGCAGCAGCAGCCTGCTGCTCAAATGCAGCTGCAGTTGTTGATTCAGGGAAATGCAGCAGCAGCCTGCTACTGCTGCAGGGAAAAATATTGCATTATTACTATAATTTGCGGTTTCACAATATGAAGTTGTGTTTAAATTGTTAGACATTTTTTTGCAATAAGTTTAACTAATTACTACTGTATGTTCATCCATTATATTAATATTGTCTATTTCCCCATTATACTAATGTTGTCTGCTCCTATATTATACTAATGTTGTTTGTTCCTCCATTATACTAATGCCTCTACCTAATTACAATGATTAAAAGCCTTTGGTTTCCACAGAAATTAAAAAAGAACCCACATCAGAGACTAAAATTACAATGCTTCATTTTATCATGCCAAATGTCTTCTATGCACATATTGCAGTATATTTAAGAGTTGTTAAATGGAAATATAAATTGTAAAAAGTCTTTTATTCACTCTAAATTTGAATTTTCAAGCTCAATTTTAGACTTTTGTTTTGTATTGCATCTGGCCAGTACATATAACTGAAGTGTTAGTCATATTTAAAACTATTGTATATTGACTTTACACTTGGTGGCTAAGAGTTCTTTCTTGCATGAGCAAGGATTAATTTAACCATGATTCCAAATCAGCTTTATGATGTATTTTCTAAATTCAGGCATGCCATAATATATTAGAGAAAATTTTGATTTTAATAATCTGATTTATTATTTCAGAGTTTCATTTTCATAAAATATATTCGCAAACAAGAAGCATAATGAATAAAATTAGAAGAAGAAACAAACAAACTAAATTAAGAGCAACCAAAAGATGGATACACAAATAGAAAGAGAAAAATTAGATGAGAGAAAGAGAGAAGGACCTCGTTTGCCCATTGGTGGTATAACGGGTTGCAATAGGCGAAGAGGGGATTCTGCAGCGTGATTGGGCTGATCCACATTCGGTTGGCAAAGAGACTGGTGGTGGCGTGACTGGGTGCCTCACGGTGGAGATGGGTGCAGAAAGGGGTAGTGGCGGCGTGACCGAGTGCCTCACGTGGAGATGGTGCAGAAAGGAGAAAATTCATGAAGGAGAAGCTGATAATAGTTACAAAACGCAGGATGTTTAAGCTTCCTTAAATATTTTTTTATTTAGTTATTTTAATTAAAATTTATATTTAAATAAGTTTTTTTTTTTGAAATGGTTAAATAAGTTTAATTAGAATTAAAATAAACACTGAGATAAAATTTTAACAATAATATAAGAGGTTAAATTAAAATATAAATTTATAAAATTAAAAATAAAATTAAAATTTAAGTGGAAATATAATCACACCGAAATTGAAATTAAAAAAAAATATTTATTAATTATACTAAAATTCTCAAAATAAAATTGATTATTATAGATTAAAATGAATATCATATATATAATTTTATTTTTTTTTAATTTTTTTGACATACGTCCATAAAATATAATATCTATAATGTTTTAACAAATAAGATTAATAAAAAAATTGATACTACCAATTTGCATGACATTAGAATAACTTTGAAATAGTTATTAGTACCTTCCTTTAGTTATAAATATTATACTCATAATAAGATTTAATTTTTAATTTAATTCAACTAAAAATATATTAGAATCCAAATTCAAAATGAAAATTTTTAATTTTTTAAATAATTTTTAAAATTATTTAGATAAAATATAGTGATATATTATAGTTATTTTGAGTGCTTGGCCAAAAAAAACAAAAAAAAGTGTTTCTACAACTCTATTACTCGTCCTTTTGGGTGGACTTACTACAACATGCGCATTTAGTGCATCAAGATATACAATTAGCCGAACTCATGATAAAGGATTCTGGTCTCGGATGAGATGCAGTGTTATGAATGGGTTTGTAGGGCACTTTTGATTAATCAAATTATTCGAGGGATCTTAATTTATTATTGATGGGTATGTGAGGAACTTAGATTGATTTAAGAGGATGGTTGTACGGTCTATTAAGATCAAGCTACTCATGAAATTGCTGATTATCGGACAGTGTTGCTACGAAACCGATGGGAGATTGTTTTCCTAGTAATAGCTTAAGGAGTTATAAGGATGTGTTCATCCCTCTGGAGTAATAAGGTGATTGCCGTGTGCTAGAGCATTGGAGTGATAAGGTGTATTTTTGTAAATATGTTTTACTTTGAATGTGTCTAAGTGGTTATGATTCTGCGAGTGATGAGTTTGATTGCCTAAGTTAGTTCAGTTATTTTCTCCTGTTTATTTGCTACTATGGTTGTTTTTCTACTTATTTAAAACTGTGTAATTTAGCTCATTGATATACTGAGCTACATTCAATTATAATAAAATACATTTCTTTATAATTTCCTTTTGGTATCAGAGCCAGAAAGAGCAAAAGTATCGCTTTTTCTTTTCTTTTCTTTCTGTCCACTCACCATGGCTTCTTCTACCTTGAATGTAGCGAATTTCGTTACACTAAAGCTGAAACAAACCAATTACCAACTTTGGAGAGAACAGGTGTTGAGTTTAGCTGAGAGTCAAGAATTATCCGATCATTTAGTGGCGGAATTTTCAGCAGATCAGAAATTCACTCCTCCTCCAACACCAATTCCAGAAAATTATCAACCACAGCAGTTAAATGAATTTAAGACATGGCAAAAGTCCGACCGATTGCTTCGAGGGTGGATCTACGGAACCCTTAGCGAAGAATCTCTGGGACTTGTCATTGGGCTAGAAACTGTGTGTGCTGTTTGGAGTGCATTAAAAGAGGCCTATGCACAAGATTCACAAGAAAGGGTATTTACCCTACGCCAACAGCTAACTTATTTTCGAAAAGATGAAAATAAGACAATCACAGAGCACTTACGCTTGTTTAAGGAGATTTGTGATAATCTGGCTGCAATCGGGAAGAAAGTTCCAGACGATGAAAAGATCTTCTGTCTTCTCACAAGTTTAGGTCCGCAATATGAGACCTTCACCACCACCATGCTCAAACCACCACGGCCAAGTTACAACGAGCTGGTTTCCCAATTAAAAAATCTGGATCAGAGACGAAGTTGGTTCTCCAATCAGTCGGATTCTGCGCTTGACCAGATCGCGCATGTTGCCTTTTATGGTAATCAACAGAAACAAGCCAATTTCGGTTCGAATCGACGCAACAATTTCGATTCTCATGGACGGGGGTTTCAGGCCCAACAAACTCGAGGACAGGGTCAGAACAGAGGATCATACTCCTCTCAACGTCGCCCTCCACCACCTGGTCAGCGAAGAATGACTCCCGCTGAACGGAAACTTTATAAGGATGAAATTTGCCAATACTGTGGCAAAAAGGGGCATATAGCCAAAATCTGCTGGTGGATATCTAAAGCACAACGTGAAGATCCTCCACAAGCCCTTGCAGCTCTCACGCTTAACAATGGAGTCGTGGAAACAGACTGGGTAGCTGATTCGGGCGCGTCTGATCACATGACAGGTAACAAACTTCTTCTAAAAAATATTGATAAGTATGATGGACCTGATTCGATTACGATAGGAGATGGTACCTTCCTGCCAATTGATGGTGTAGGTACAGCCTGTTTAAACCAAAAATATAATTTGTCTATCTCTAATGTGTTATCTGTTCCTGATTTAAAACAGAACTTGTTATCCATTAGCCAACTGACTGATGAATATCCTGTAAACTGTGAATTCTCTAACGTGTCTGTTAATGTAAAGGATCGGGAAACGGGACAGTTGCTCTTAACAGGACCAAGGAGGCGTAATTTGTATACGTTGTCTGGAGTACCTACAGCTTATTTCTCGAATCGGTTTAGGACTGGTACCGCTGAGATTTGGCATCAACGATTAGGACACCCACAAGCTTCTGCAGTTTCAGTTTTATTTAATAAAAATCTAGTTGATGTAAAAGGTTCATTGCAATCTAAGTTTTTGTGTGATAGTTGCCAGTTAGGCAAATTGAGTAAGTTTCCTTTTAATTCTTCAGAACATACTAGTTCATCTAGTTTTGATAAGATTCATTGTGATCTATGGGGACCAGCCCCTGTAATTTCTTTTTCTAAGTTTAAGTTTTATGCATGTTTTGTTGATGAATTTTCAAAATATTCTTGGATAGTTCCTTTAAAGAAGAAATCTGATTTCTTTGTTACTTATTTAGCATTTGAACAATTTATATTTCGACAATTTGGGAAGCGAATTAAAGTTTTTCATTCCGATGGAGGAGGTGAGTTTGTTAATAATGCTTTGTCTTCTCATTTTCTTGCACATGGCATGAAACATCACATTTCATGTCCATATACTCCTGAACAAACAGGTGCCGTTGAACGGCGACATCGAGTAATACGTGAACTAGGTTTAACTATGATGTACCATAGCCATATGCCGTTATGTATGTGGGTAGAGGCTTTTCAGACTGCTGTCTTTCTTTTGAATAGTTTACCTACTACTGTGTTGGGCAATGAGACACCATTTTATATGCTACATGAATTCCATTTTGATTATAGTTCATTACGGGTCTTTGGTTCGAAGTGCTTTCCATACATTTGGGATTCTAGAAGTCATAAGTTTGATCCAAAATCTTGCTTATGTGTTTTTGTTGGTTACAGTGAAAAACACAAAGGTTATAAATGCTTTAACCCTAGAACTAAAAAATTTATCATAAGCCGTCATGTAAGTTTTGATGAGGCAGTTTTTCCTTTCAAGTCGTCATCTTTTGATAAATCCTTTGCTCTTAAAATTATGAATTCTTGGCTACCTGATTGTTCTGGTTTAAATACCCAAACTAATGTAACTGATTCTTCTCTTAGTTTACAGGAATGTGCACCATTTATTTCAGCTGTTGATGTAGCAGGTATTTTGCCGTGTGAAGAAGAGTCTGATGTGCTGCCCCCGCCAGCAGCAGGCACACAGTCAGCAGTAGTGTTACAATCACCAGCTGACCCACTAGCTGCTCAACAAACAGCCACTGTTGTGTCTGCTGGACAGCCCTTGCAAACGGACCAAACTGCTGTTGTACCAGCAGCAGCTCAGGAAGCTGGTTCATCTACAACATCTCAACACCAATTAACAGAACACGTTCTGTCTTATACTTCAGATGTACTAGCCGATCAGTTTTCTGCAGTTGAGGTATTTGCAGAACAACCAGAAGCCGAGTTGATTCAAGACCAGGAACCAGAGGAGCTTCCTGTTGCCGCTCCGTTGCTCTATGATCAACCCATCACGGATCAGCACATGATTGAATCTAGTGCACAATAGGAGCAGTCTTTAGAGGTTCTACACATAGGTGATTCGGTTAGTGCAGGAGCAGGTAATTCTTCTTTAGCTGAAATTAATGTACCTGAGGAGCATGTTGAGGATATAGCACCTAATCATTCTATGATTACTCGTTCAAAATCAGGTATTGTTAAACCCAATCCACGATATGCTTTGAATGTTACTATGTCTTCTGTTATTCCGCCTGAACCAAAAAATGTTAAACATGCTCTTGCTCATAATGGTTGGAAACTGCTATGCTTGATGAATTTAATGCCTTGACTAGAAATAAGACTTGGACTTTGGTTCCCCATACATCTGATTTGCATGTTATAGGGTGTAAATGGGTGTATAAAGCTAAGTTGAAACCAGATGGCACTTTAGATAGGTTAAAGGCCCGTCTTGTTGCTAAAGGGTTTCATCAACTAGATGGTGTAGATTACACTGAAACGTTTTCCCCTGTTATTAAACCGGGCACAATTCGTTTGGTTTTAACTGTTGCGTTGGTCAGGCATTGGCCTATTCGTCAGTTAGATGTGAAAAATGCTTTCTTGCATGGATTTATTTCTGAGAATATTTATATGGAACAGCCACCAGGAATGATTGATTCTAATAATCCTTCCTATGTTTGTAAGCTCCAACGAGCTCTTTATGGATTGAAACAGGCGCCGCGTGCCTGGTTTGATAGACTGAGTGTTTTTTTACTGAAATATGGGTTTTATTGTAGTCTTGCAGATCCTTCTCTATTTGTTTTCCATTCAGCAGCTGGTATTTTAATTCTTCTAATTTATGTTGACGATATGCTTCTTACAGGCTCTTCCAGTACTCTTGTTCAGTCATTTTTGCAGGTTTTAAATTCAGAATTTTCTATGAAAGATCTTGGTCCTTTACATCATTTCTTGGGCATTCAGGTTCAATCCACAACCACTGGACTTCATTTATCCCAAACTCATTATGCCTATTCCATTTTGGAGCGTGCTCAAATGCTAGAATGCCAGCCTATGCCCACGCCATTGGTCCAAAAATCGGTGTCTACATCCGTTGACACACCTGTTGATGATCCAAGTTATTTTCATGTGCTTGTAGGGTCATTGCAGTATCTCACGCTTACCCGTCCAGACCTTTCTTTTAGTGTTAATTATGTTTCCCAATTTATGCACTCTCCTCACATGTCCCACCTCAAATATGTTCGCCGTATTTTACGTTATTTAAAAGGCACTCTTGACTTAGGTCTTTCTCTTACAGCAGATACGTCACTTGCTCTTTCTGCTTTTTCTGATGCAGACTGGGCCGGCTGTCAGATGACAAGACGTTCCACAACTGGTTACTGCACTTTTCTAGGGTCTAATATTGTTTCTTGGTGTGCCAAGAAACAGACTACTGTTGCCCGTTCCAGCACCGAAGCAGAGTATCGAGCTATGGCTCATGCCGCCGCAGAGCTAACTTGGTTAGGATATCTGTTGGATGATTTACGAGTTCCTCAACGTCATCCACCTATACTTTATGGTGATAACTTAAGTGCTTTATATTTGACTGTTAATCCGGTTCTTCATGCCCGTAGCAAACACATAGCTTTGGACTATCATTATGTGAGAGAACGAGTTGCTCAAGGGGTCTTAATCACTAAGCACATTCCGTCCACTTTCCAACTGGCTGACATATTTACTAAGTCAATGACTAAAGCTCGCCTGGCTCAATTTCGACACAAACTTTGTCTTCAGCCTCGACAACGTTTGAGGGGGGATAATAGCTTAAGGAGTTATAAGGATGTGTTCATCCCTCTGGAGTAATAAGGTGATTGCCGTGTGCTAGAGCATTGGAGTGATAAGGTGTATTTTTGTAAATATGTTTTACTTTGAATGTGTCTAAGTGGTTATGATTCTGCGAGTGATGAGTTTGATTGCCTAAGTTAGTTCAGTTATTTTCTCCAGTTTATTTGCTACTATGGTTGTTTTTCTACTTATTTAAAGCTGTGTAATTTAGCTCATTGATATACTGACCTACATTCAATTATAATAAAATACATTTCTTTATAATTTACTTTCCTAGGTTTAATTTTTTTTTTCATTTATTTTAATTAAAATTTAAATGTTAAGATTTTTGAGCTAAATTTTAATATTAAGTTTCAGTTTATAAACATTAAAGATTAGATTAGAGGATAAAATTTTAAAATTCTAAAATTTAATACATAATTTAAGTAAATATGGATGGAATTAAAATTAAAAATAAAAATTCTTATTTGTTATAAATTAAATTGAAATTGAACTAAAATAAATTTAATTAAAATATAAATTAACATAAATTTTGAATTTATAATTTATTTTTATTTTCATATTTTTACATAAACTGACAAAAAAAATCATATATAAATTTTAAGTTAGATAATTTAAATAAAAAAAATTAAATGGACATAAAATAATTTACAAATAGGCTGATAATTAATTTATAAAATTAAATAGACATATATAAATTTATAAATGAAAGTATAATCATAAAATTAAAGGATGCACACAAATTTACAAATAGATATATAATTTGTTTATAAAATTAAATTGCTACAAATAAATGTTAAAATCATTTATAAATTTAAATGAAAATAGAAAAATTTTTAAACGGATTTATAATCCATTTATAAAATAAAATGATATAGATTTACAAATAAAAGTGTAACTTTTTATAAAATTAAAAAAATACAAACAAAATTTACAAACGAATGTGTAAGCTATTTGTAAAACTAAATAGACAGATGGATTTACAAGCGAACTTATAATTTATTTGAAAAATTAAATGAACACATACAGATTTGTAAATAAAAGTATAACAATTTATAATATTAAGAAGACACACACATATTTATAAAGGGACGTTTAATCTGTTTATAAAATTAAATTGTTAGGAACAGTTTTATAAATGTATGCGTGAGCTGTTTGTAAAATTAAATGGATATAGAAAGATTTTCAAACGGACTTATAATCGATTAGTAAAATTAAATGATACAGATTCACAAACAAATGTGTAAGTCGTTTTTAAAATTAAATAATTATAAATGAATTTGCAAACAGATTTATAATTTATTTATAAAATTAAATGAATACATGCGGATTTACAAATGAAAATGTAGCCTTTTTAAAATTAAGAGGACACATGGATTTACAAAGGAATATTTAATCTGTTTATAAAATTAATGGGCTATGAATAGTTTTACAAATAAATGTATGAGCTGTATATAAAATTAAATGGATACAGAAAGATTTTCAAACAGATTTATAATCCATTTATAAAATTAAATGGACATATATAAATTTGCAAATAGAAATATATCCTTTAAAATTATAAAATTAAATGGGCGCATACGGATTTGCAAACATAACTATAATCTTTTGTAAGATTAAAAAGATATAAATATATTCACAAACAGATGTGTAAGACGTTTGTAAAATTAAATAGACATAGATAGATTAAATGCAAATAGACTTTAATCCGTTTGTAAAATTAAATGGATACATATAAATTTACAAATGAAAGTATAACCGTTTATAAAATTAAAAAGACACATATGAATTTGTAAACAAATGATTTATCAGTTTGTAAAATTAAATAGTTACAAACAAATTTACAAACGGATGTGTGATCCTTTTGTAAAATTAAATTGACATAGAAGGATTTCCAAACGAACTTATATTAAGTTTATAAAATTAAATAGATACATACAGAAAATTAAAATAATATAAACAAATTTACAAATGGATGTGTAGACTGTTTATAAAATTAAATACACATAGATGGATTTACAAACGAACTTGTATTCCGTTTGTAACGTTACATGGACACATACGAATTTGCAAATGGAAGTATAACGGTTTGTAAAATTAAAAGCATATACATGGATTTGCAAACAAATATATAATCTATTTATAAAATTAAATGGTTACAAATAAATTTACAAATAAATGTATAAGTTATTTGTATAATTAATTGGATACAAAAAGATTCACAAATGGATATAGAATCGAAAAATTAAAAAAACGTTTTTGATATGTCCGTTTGTGAAACTATAACAGTTATAAATGGATTTATATCCATTTATAAATTTCGTTTATATTTTAATAAATGCTATCATGAGATATGAAGGCTACTTAGCTCTCTTTCATAGAAAAGCATAAGCCTCCTATTTTTCTTGGATGGTAACGTGGGAACTTTCCACATGTTTTTTTTTTAAAGAAAAAAATTAACTTTTACTTATAATAATAATAATACAACTTTTTAAAATAAATAAATAATATATCAACTTTGTTAATTGATTTAACTTTAATTAAAAAATAATGTATAAAATTTTTTCATCAAATATATATCAGCTCTGTTAATTGATTTAAATTTAATTAAAAAATAATATCATAAAATTTTTTATAAACTATATGATGTGGTTGAAATGTAATTGTACTGCTATTGGTTACTCTACAAGAAAGAGAGCCTGAGGTGATTAGTGCTTATGGCAGCTATTCCGACACTCAAGTCAGAAAACTGAATAAAATGGCGAATGTAAGAAATTGCTTAGAACTCAATAGTATTTGTATAAGAATGCGTACTTTAGTTTCTGCGATCATTAGTTTTTATACTATAATCATTAGTTTTTATATTATAAGAAAATGAAGTTAGTTATCGTATTTCCTGATAATTCGGTTAGTATCAATTAATTGATAAAGGATTCCATCGGCTAATTAATAGGGGATCACATAATTATAGGTGTAATGGAATCTGCTGAATTGTACCTGTTAATGGTAATTTTATGTGAAGACTTGATGTATTCAGAAAAGGGCGAGTCTTGATGAAAAATTGGGTGCTACGATATTCAGGTCTTCCTATGGAACCACATATCGGTTTATCAGACCTTTGTTACATTATCCTGTTTTATGGTGACCGCTCATGACTTACTTTGATCGATTATTATATTATATCACTACGCCAACTATGTTAATTAATATAAATTAAAATCATCAAAATATTTAATCGAGTAAAAAAACATTTTCATGTAGTTAATTTTATTTGTAAAAAAAATTATATAATTTTCTCAGTTTAATATGTACAATATATATATATACATACGAAAAATATGACTTTTTTAATTTTATAAATTAAAGAAAATACTTAAAAAATTATATAAATAAAATTAACTTAAAAGTTAGAAAGAATAATATAACATTTAAGAACTAATAAATTTTTGCCTTAAAATAATGTAATATTTTAGATGTTAATAAGTTTTTATCTTAAAAAATTCATTATTAGAAAGAGATAATATAGCATATAGTGACTAAATAATATTTATCTCAAAAATTAACATTCTATCCATATTTTTTGGGCAAGATCAGATCTTAAATATAAAGAGAATTGGACACTATTCCCTTTGGAGCTAAATTTTCTGAAAAATCGAAATATAATAAAAAAGTTCAAGAGATTTATATGTTTTTTCCTTTATCTACTCAAATGATATGACTGAAAGAAAGCGTAGAGTCACCGTCGTCGCTCTTTCTTTCTCCTCTTCCCATCAAGAAGAAGAAGTAGAACATCATAATGATGATGACGATGATGAAGAAACCAGGTGCTATATTCACACATCGATCACGCCAATTATATCTTTTGTTTTTTTTTTTGGCTTTATAGTTCATTTAAAAGAGGATAGAAGTTATAGGGGAAATGCGAGCGATTGTAGCAAATACGAGGATGAGGAGGAGAGTGAAAATAATGTTGATAAGGAAAGCAAGAATAAGGAGGATGACAATGGCATAAAGGAGTTGTTTCTCCACAATGGATCGTCATTTGTCTTCCCAAAAATTTTCTTTTTTTTATGGATTTACTTGAATCTTAATTTGCTCTTGCATTAAACTATATCGTTTTGTTCATTTCTTTTTCTTTTTAATTGCATTTAGTATAATTGAGTTTAGTTTCATGAAGGATGTTTAATGCTTCATTCAGTGCTAAGTATTGTGCAGAAAACAATTGTCTTGAACCTGAAAATTTATTCTATGCATGGTAATAATCGATTATAATGGGACTTACACCAGAGTTATCATAATTAATAACTGTAATGGCTATAAAACAAACGTTGTACATATAATAATTATATTATAAAGTGAGCAATACTATGGTAATAATATCTTAATAATCAGCTCAACAAGAAATATACAAGTAAAATCACTTGCTTCAATTACCTTATAAGTGTTGGTTTTTCAATAATATGAAGAATTTTTTATGAATTCTGAAATCCTTATTCTTGTTTTACTTATAATTAGCTGTGAAATTTTCATTTTTCCCACATATTGTGCAGGAAAGAAAAATTTGGAAGCTTTTCGTTTGCAGGAGTGTAAGGCATATCTATGAAGGCTAGCTAGGACCAAAGCTGTTTGTTTGGAGAGAATTAAGGAGCACCTTGAGGTAACTTGTTTCTACTATATTATTTGGGGTAAATTATATTTTAGTTTTTGAATGTTAACGTAATTAACGGATCGATTCTTATATTTCTAAAATCGAACACTTAAATTCTTATATAACCAATTCGTCCAAATCGAATGTCCATCCATTTATAATTCCGCTAGTCAATTGATCAAAGAGAGAATAAACATTTCAAATATTTAAAATACCCTTATGAACAGTTAAATCATTTTCAATATAAGTGAATAATTTTATATTGTATAAACTACATTTTAGTACTTAAATTTTAGTGTAATTGATGGATTAGTCTTTGTATTTTTAAAATTAAATTTTTAAATCTCTTTATATTTAATCCGTTTAAAATTACAGTTTTTTCATCCATTATAAATATTAGTTCAAAGTTAGTAAATGGTCAAATTTCTTCTAAAAGTACAATTTTTTTCTAAAATACTCTTTATAAAAGTTTACAACATATTTAAATTACTTGGTACCACTTAAAAATAGCTAAAATTGTAAGTATTTTCTAAAAGTTTTGAAATTATAAGTATTAAAATATTTTAATGAATGAAAATGGAAAAATAAAAAGTGTCAAAAATTAGTTAATGAGATATTATAAATAAAAGTTAATGGGAATTTAAGTGTTATTTTAAATAAAAATGAAGGATTAAAATGTTTAATTTATAATAGATGAGAACTGACTAATTATAGAAAAATTTAAATGTATAATTTTAAAAATATAAATACCGATCCATTAGTTATGCTAAATCTCAAGAACTCAAGTGTAGTTACCATTTAAAAAGGTAATAAAAATATTTCTATATTTTTAAGGCAAAAATGGATGGAGGGACTTCTAATTTGAATTGACTGATTATAGAAGAAATTAACTATTTAATTTTAAAAATATATAAACCGATTCATTAATTATACTAAAACTTAAAAATTAATTCATATTATACCGTCAATTAAATTGAAGGACTTTTTGGATGTGGACAGTTTTTAAGGTTTTAAATCAAATTAAAGAACCAAATTAAATGGTTAAGATTCATAAACAACTGAAATGGTTTTAAATTAATTTTAATTTTTTACTGAAAAATGAAATGAAACTATTTCGAAATCGTATTAATTGAATTAAGAACTCATTTGATAAACATATATTTTTAAATAATTTTGAAATATATTATATACTTTGATCATATAATTATATGTATTTATATGTACTACTATTGTAATGTGTATGCTATAATTATTTATTATATATTAAATTATATAGACAATCTGTTATTATGTTTTTTTTTCAGTGATTTTAGTTATAAAAATATTAAACCTTAATAGTAATTATGTTACTATATTTATAATATATTTAATTATTTATTGTGTATGTATCCAATAATTAAAATATATTATATTACATATTTATATTACTATTTTATGCTTAATTATATATATATATATATACCCTTCATATAATTTGTAAATAATTTAAATGTATATTATATCAATAACTTTAAAACTAAAATTATAATTCGAGTATGACTTAAAATATTATATAAATTTATTTTCAGAATTGAAAACTAAACTAGAACTATATTGAATTGAAATGAAATCAAATAGTCAAATTGTGCGAAACTGAATCGAAAAAATTGAACCAAAACTGTACAAAATTTTAATTTAATTTAGAGTTTCTAAGTACACTTACCTAGAATATGCAGCAGTCTATTTATTAGTATTCTGATTAATGATATAAGATGCTTTAATTTCAAGGCATATCTACAAAAATCCTATAACTGGAATGATTCTTCCTTTATCTATAGATTTACTAAAATAATTAAGGACATGAAATATTATATACAACTAATTATTACAAGCTATATGTGTCCACTTGTGTGCATGCTCAATTTTGCATGCAACAGTAATATGCCTCTTCATTTTATTTTGTAGCTTAGTCAGGGGAATTCGATCTATTATAGACTATGACACTTTTAAGATACAAATAAATAGATCTCTCCATTAAAAAGATAAATAAGATCCCCAATATTTATGTTTTGGAGATATCTTAATCCACGATGAAACGGAATACAAGATATGGTCAGGATGAATCACTTTACACAAGATCATACTTCCATATTGATTGTACAGGTAAAATTTTCTTCATGTGTCTATATATATATATAATATATAGATATTTAGCAGTAAAGTAGATAATACGAAATTTTGTAATTTGAAGCAGGTGATGTTTGCAAAGGAGATGTAGTTCTTTTCACCTAGTGTGTTATCCAATCTTTTGTTATAACGTTTTATTTTTCTGATGTTTAATTTATTCTCAATTCTAGTATTAGCTTTAAGCTTTATACAGCAAGGATTTATTTAATCAAATGCATATTTGTATACTTTTGCTTTAATATTTTTATTTATTAATCGCATCAATTTTAATTATGACTTAATAAATATATTTTTAAAAAAATTACTTTTAAATACTTAATTTTAAAAAATATTATTTTTAAACACCTAAATTTAAACAAAAATTATTTTTAAATGTAACTTTAAAATAATAGATTTGGTCTAGTTATACTTAAAAGTATTTAAAAAAAAAAAAACATTAAGTGTTTATCAGGTTAAGATTAAAATTAAAGTGTCTTATAGGTAAAAATATGTGTGCAAGTATATATTTAACTGGATTTTCTTTAAACATATTTGTTAATTTGAGAAGGCCAGGGAAATCTCTTTGGAGGAGAACTGTAGTCGGTAGGGTTGTGAAGGAAAATTATGGTTCAGCCAAACAACAACATACATTTACAGTAAGGGTAAACATCATTGTTGTGATATGTCTCCAAGAAATCTTTTTTCACAATAATTATTGGCACATAACATTTTGGAGTGAGTTTTAGGCAAGGATAGAGTTGAGGTTTTAGTGATTTATCTATATTGGTGACTATAATACCCAATGTTGAAGAGCTGTGGAGCAAGGGGATTGAGAAATTATCTCTATTTTTTCCTTTGCTTGTGGAGCTGTGGAGCTTTTTTTTTAAATAATTCATTATTAAAAAATATTTTTTAAATCATATAATCTAAAAATTACTTTTCGGATTGTGTGTACTAAGTTGTTTGATACCATCAATGTCGAACAATGAGCTCCCATGCCACAGGAACAGGTGAAGATATGTCGAACATGCCATATATCATTTTGTCCAACACAGCTAATGCCAACGGCTCATTCAGTGCCGCACTAGTTCCAACATCTACCTCTACGGATTTTGCTCCCTCCTCTATAAATTGCTTACTTCCTCCTCCATAAATTTCACAAAATTGCTACCTCCTCCATAACTTATTTGCTTCTTAACAATTAAAGATTTTCTATGTTTTTAGAGTGTGAGAGATTTTTATGAGAGAGCAAAAGATTTTAAGAGAAAATTACATGTATTCAGTTGTTTCGACTCGACTGTAATTAAAAGAGAACGCCGATAAGTTTCATATATTTTTTTACGTATAATTTAAATTAATTTTATATTTTTAGTAAGTTTAATAAAAATAAATATTTAATATTAATTATTTTATTTGCAAAAATTAAAAGATTTCATTTCATTAATCGACTCGTTAAAAAAATTATATAGTGATTCATCATCTAAAAGGTAAGTATATAGAAAATTATAAATTTTTGTTTAAATATATGTATTATATTCATTGTGACTAATTTTAAATTACTGTAATTTTAAAAAGTAAAATAAGTTTAATTAACAATTATAGAAATATATGAATTAACATGATTATTTTATTTATTATTAGAAAATGGTAGTTCCTGCATATACTAATTTTCACTGGGACAAAGATATTATAAGTAGTTCACACTGATATGATTATGATGGAGGTTTTTTAAAAGTTATTCCAATAGGTAAAAGGATAAGTCTTAATCAACTAGTCGGAAAAATTACTTGTGCAATTGAAATTAGCTGAAAAGAATGAATATATAAAGGTAATTAATTTTAGAAAACCTACAATTTTAGATGGATCATTAAATTTTGAATGCATGGAGATATGGAGTGAAGATGATGTATCTAATATATTTAATTACATATGTCAAATTAGTGGTATAACTATTATAGAAATATATGTTAAGATACTTTGTCGTGTTAATGTGACGAATGAGGATGCTGATATTGGTCTCTCTACTCTTGAATCAAATATTGAACAATATAAAGAGCAAAATTCAGTGAATGATTATAATTTATTTGATGGTCTTGGAGGGTGGTCGAATAATTTATCTGATAGATTAGAAGATGAGGATGAGGATGATAATGACAATGATTCATGGATGTCTACTGAAGATGATGATGATGGCGAGGAGGATAGTTTAACTATGCGTCAATACTACAACTCTCAATTTCCTAATTTTATTGTGCCTGTTGTTCATCCTCCCCTATACTCATAAACAGAATTTGATTTACTGAGAGTGGATCCCTATGATAAGCCAGAAGATTGTTCCTTTTGGGATCCATCTAAAGATTTTTTAGTTGAAATGATATTTTCTTCTAGAGATGCAGGAGCTGCAGCTGCAAAATAATATCATATTAGACGTTATCATCAATTTTGCTACCATGAAACTAGATGGAGGACATATTCTATAAAGTATAAGGACAAAAATAGTAGTTATGCATGGAGGCTTCAAGCATCCAAAAAATGACAGGATATATAGAAAATTATAAGATATAATGGACTGCACAATGTACAAATCCTCAATTGTCGAAAAACCATAGCCAATTGGATGAAAACTTTATATATTCATTCATCTTTGCATTGGTTGAACAATAGCCTGATATAAAAATTGCAGCACTACAGGTAAAAGAGAGAGAAATTTAGGTACGAGCCATCTAATAAAAAAATATGGAAAGCAAAGCAGAAGACAATTGTAAAGCTTTATGGGAGTTAGGATGAATCATATAGTCGGTTGCGTAGATTCATGAGAGCTCTTCATCATTTCAATTTTAAAACAATATACATGATTGAGGACAATCCAAATTGGATAAATGAACAATTAAATCTGATGTGTCATGTATTTGACCGAATGTTTTGGGCTTTTAAGCAATCAATTGAGAGATTTAGACACTGTCAACCTGTAATCTCAATCGATGGGATATTTCTATATGGAAAATACATTGGGTGTATATTGTGTACAACCATACTCCATGAAAATAATAAACTCTTTTTCCTAGCTTTTGCCATTATTGATAAGGAGGACGGTAACAATTGGTCATGGTTTATGGATTGCATAAGGATATTTGTGACCAATAAAGAAGACTTGTGTGTAATTTCAAACCATCATGCTGGAATTATTAAGGCGATGTAGAAAGATGTAATACCCGGCTCGAGTCCGGCCTCGGAATTCCTGTAGTCTGGTGGAATCTCGGGTGTCGAAACCCTCGAGAAGGGTAATACATATGTTTTCTTATGTATTTTGACTTGTTTTAAGGTTTTAAGTATAAAGGAAAATGAGTTTTTGAAAGAAAAGAGCCAAGGGAGAAAATGGCAAGTTCGGCCGCCGAAGGTGACTTTCGGCCACCGAACCTTGCATGGTTTCGGATTCACGTTTGGCCGCCGAAGGTGGTCTGGCCAGCCACCTATAAAAGGGCGCCAAGTCGGTGGAAGGATGATATTTTGCTTCCATCTTCAGCCAGAGGTGAGTCCAACACCCTTCCTAGTTGACTTTCATGATCTTGCTCAAATCTTGTAAGGTTTTGAAGAGTTTTCTTGTATTATTGAAGGTTTTGAGAGTTTTGAGCAAAAGAACCAAGTTTTGAAGTTTGGAGAGTTGTGAGGAGATTTCTCCATATCTCCACGTTAGAATCACTTGATCTCTTGTTTGGAAGAGGTAAGTCTAGATCCAGAACCTCTTTTACTGATTTTTGAAGGTTTTATGGGAGTTGTATGGATAGTATGCATGAATAGGGTTTTGGTTGAGGTTTTGCATGATTTTGTGTTTAAGCATGTTTAAGTGTTGTTTGATATGTTTCTTGGGGTTATAAGTGAGTTTTAGGCCCTTTTATGCATGTTTTATGGTATGTGCTAGTTGGGAGTAGTTGATATGCATGTTGGGTAAGTTTGGGGGAAAGGTTTGCATGAAACAGAGCAGGGTTCTGCCCAGCGGGCAAAACCAGGTTCGGCCGCCGAACCCCTTGTGGAGGCAGTTTCGGCTGCCAAAGCTTGCCCCCGAAAGCTAGGCTTTCGGTGTAGAAAGGGACTTTCGGCCGCCGAAAGAGGGAGTTCGGCCGCCGAAAGTGTGTGAGTTTCGTCTCTGGATGAGACCTTCGGCCGCCGAAGGTGCCGCCGAACATGCATGAGTTTCGTCTCTGGAGAGGGGTTTCAGCCGCCGAACTTGCCGCCGAAAGTGCCCTGTCCAGCTTTCTTTTGCATGTTTTATGTGATTGTTTGGGGATCTTGTAGAGGGTTTTTGGGGAGTTTCTTAGAGATGTTCTTGAGTTAGTTTGGTCCCTCATTTGAGTCCACCTGTGTAGGTACGGACCAGAGGAACCCCAGAGAGCAGTAGTGAGCACTGCTTCAGAACCTGCAGAGTTAGTACAGAGTCAGCCAGAGGTGAGTGGAACTTCTCTTTTCAGAACTACACGGCTTTGAGCATATGTCATGCATCATAAGATTATAATAGGATGATTGCATTAGTTTCACGAAGATGACGCATTGCATAATACGATGTATATGAGGCTGTGGATGGACCAAGGTGACTTCAATAGCCCAAGCTCTGTTATAAGACCTGGCCGGGCCAGGCAGCCATCTGTAGGTAAGACCTGACTAGATCAGGCAATAGAGATAGTAAGACCTGGCTGGGCCAGGCAGGCAGAGTTGTAAGACCTGGCCGGGCCAGGCAGACTGAGGTTATAAGACCTGGCTAGGCCAGGCATCCTTTCATTGGGATTTTTGGTGGTCATGTCTATCCCTGAGATGATGTGCTGTAATGCATTCCACGAGATCATGTTTTCAAATTATGGTTTATAGTTCTACTCATTGGGCTTGTATAGCTCATCCCTCTCCCCTATCCCCCAGGTTTGCAGGTTCAGAGTCCAGAGGGAGTGCCGCAGGGTATGGAAGAAGAAGAGTTATGTAATAGCTAGTGTGGACATGTACATGTAAAGATATTGTAGTTGTGTAATAAGATGTATAGACTTGTGCTTGATCAGTTAGAGTAATCCCTTGTTGTAGACACATGATCAGTTTATGTATGTTCCTTTTATTGTTAATGTATATGAGAAAACCAGGCTTAACATTATGAGTTGATAGAACAGAAATAGTGCATGCACAGGTTAAGCCCTGGAGTAAAGAAAAGTTTTAATAGTTTGACAGAAAATGTATGATCATGTATGGGATTTCACAGGTCCACAGACAGTATAGCAGGCTTACTACGGGTCCCGGCGACCTTAAGTCGATCTGGATCCTAGTGCCGGTAGCAGTTCGGTTTCCGGGCTGTTACAGATTGGTATCAGAGCCCTAGGTTCACATGGTCGGACCTATATAGATAGAGTTGGGCTCATAGAGGTTTAGTGGGTCAAGCACAATAGGAAAACATGTCCACTAAGATGTTAGTCCTGTCTATATGCATGTGCATTCTTTTTTATGTGTTGCTTATGTGCTCTGTTATGTGTTGTTTTCCAGCGAGTTAAGATGCGAGGAACTCGTCGATCCGCGAGATTGACTGGAGTCCCACCTGAAAGTGAGGGTACAGTTGCTCGTCCTCCTGCATTGCCAAGGGCAAGGACTCACAGGTCAAGCAGGGAGGGAACGTCAAGAGACCCTAGAAGGTCTTCTGACGAGAGCAGAAGAGGAATAGGCAGAGGGGGAAGATCAGAAGAAGAGAGAGTTGCTATGGAGGAGGATCAGAGTCGAGATGCACGTATGGGTATAGGAAGGTCAGAGGAAGGTATGGGGGAGTCCCAGGGAGGTGCACAGGCCTCAGGGTTTGGCTATCCACCCTTTCCACAGGGCCCAGGGTATCCGATGGGAGGCACGTCGGATTACTCCAGCTTTGCCCCATATCCACCCTACATGCCATATATGCCCTATCCTTCCTTCTATCCACCATATCACATGTATCCACCCCCACCTTTTCATCCAAGTTCAGCATCGCCTGAATCTAGAGAAACAGTACCTCCACCACCACCACCTGAACCAGCAGCCCCTGTTGTTGAAGCACAACCCAGTTCTTCAGGGGGAAATAAGGTGAAGATGACGGAGTACTTAAAGTTGGATGCTCCTAAATTCAACACGGGAGATGATCCCTTTGAGTATCTCAGTGCAGTCAGAATGATAACAAGTGAGTTGGGAGCAGATGATAGCAGGGCCATTGAGATGGCAGGGTTCACATTAAAATGCAAGAAAGCCAGAGAAGGGTTCAAGAACTATGTGGACCCCAGAATAGACAGTATGACATGGGAAGAGTTCGCTAACGAATTTGCTGAGTGGGCTTTCCCTGACAGTTCCAGGGAGCTAAAGGTTGTGGAGTTCGAACAGTTGAGACAGACGGAGGAGATGAGCGTTGATGAGTATACAGATAAGTTCCTGGAATTGTTACCATACGTGGGTCAGAGTTTTCTGGGTTTGGCAGGCTACTATCGGAGGTTCGTGCAGGACTTTTCGAAGATAGCTGCTCCTATGACCAGACTGACCAGGAAGAATCAGAAGTTCGTATGGTCAGAGGATTGTGATGAGAGTTTTGAAGAGTTGAAGAGACGGTTGACTTCAGCACCGGTGTTAGCTCTGCCGATCAGTGATGACGATTTCACAGTGTTCTGTGATGCATCCCGAGTGGGATTAGATTGTGTGTTAATGCAGAATGACAGAGTGATAGCTTATGCTTCTAGACAGCTGAAGAGGCACGAGCTGAACTACCCGACACACGATCTTGAGATGGCAGCTGTTATCTTTACACTGAAGATGTGGAGGCATTACCTCTATGGGGTAAAGTGTGAGATCTACACAGATCATAAGAGCCTGCAGCACATCTTGAGTCAGAGAGAGTTAAACTTGAGGCAGAGACGGTGGGTAGAATTGCTCAGTGATTACGATTGCAAGATCCAGTATCATCCGGGTAAGGCTAATGTGGTAGCTGATGCCTTAAGCCGGAAGTCACTTGGCAGTTTATCCCACATTTCAGTAGAGAGAAGACCGGTGGTGAAGGACTTTTACAGACTCATGGAGGAAGGGCTACAGTTGCAGTTATCTGGTACAGGTGCTTTGATTGCACAGCTGAGAGTGACACCAGTGTTTCTAGAGCAAGTGGCTCTGAAACAGCACGAAGACCCTGAGTTAGTGAAGATTGCCAGGACTGTTCAGTCTGGCAACAGTGCAGAGTTCAGATTTGACAGTGAGCGGATTCTTCGTCACGGTAAGAGATTATGTGTACCAGATGATAGCAGTTTGAAGGAAGACATTATGAGGGAAGCTCATAGTGCGAGGTATAGCGTTCACCCTGGAGCCACCAAGATGTATCAAGACCTGAGAAGAGTGTATTAGTGGCCAGCGATGAAGAGGGAAGTGGCACAGTTTGTGTCAGCCTGCGTGTAACGACCCGAAAATCGGACCGCTACCGGCGCTAGGATCCAGATCGGCTTAAGGCCGCCGGGACCCGTAGCAAGCCTGACATCTAACCTGTAAACCTGTATAATCCCATACATGATCAACAACATACATAAAAATTAAAACTTTTCTTTCTATAAACATCAACCATACTCAACCTGTGCATGCACTGTATATAACATAAATCATAAACATTGATCCCTCTGTGGGATCTCATCAGTGCCCCCAAATGGGTGACATAACATATGTTGAGTTGGTTCACATAAACATCATAAAATATCCAAGATCATGTATTAAAAGGGATAACAACATTCTATGGTCAAGCACACCTCTAACATCCATAAACATCATTACATAACTATACTGTACTTTTACGTTACATCGTACTACGATTTGTCATGTCCACATTCTATCTATTACATAAACAAGCTTTACTCTAACCGACCTCCTCTTCTATCCTGTACCTGCAAGCCTGGGGGTAAAAGGGAGAGGGGTGAGCTAAAAGCCCAGTGAGTTGAACTATAAAACATATTAATACTATGCTCCAATGAGATGCATCATAACACAAACAATCCACAGAAGGGTTGAGTGAACTTGTCACCAATTAGTCCAAGCTAACTCTGTGCCAGGCCGTAGCATTGGGTCCTGGTCTTTCTGTCATACATACATTACTTACTATTATCCCAGGGCCTCCTCTGGGCTCCTGGTCTTCGAGTCCCATTACCGTGCCAGGCCGTAGAATGGGGTCCTGGTCTTTCCTAACTCTGTGCCAGGCCGTAGAATGGGTCCTGGTCTTCCTGTCATGGACTAATTGGGTCATCCAACATTCACCCACATCAACAACAATCGATGCAATGCGGCATATTCGTGAACACTAATGCAATCATCCTATTGCATAATCATGATGCATGAAACATGATAAAACATTTAATTTAAAAGATTAAGTTTAGTTCCACTCACCTCTGGCTGACTCTGACAATACCGAAGTAGCTGAACTCACTGCTGGGGTCCTCGGTTCCTCGGGTCCGAACCTACACAGGTGGACTCAAATGAGGGACCAAACACACCTGAACATAACTATAAACTACTCCCCAAAAACCCCCTAAAACATCATGAAACAACCATACAAAATCATGCAAAGGAGGCCTGGACAGGGCACTTTCGGCGGCATGTTCGGCGGCCGAAAGTCCCTCCAGAGCCGAAAGTCAGGCAGGTTCGGCGGCACCTTCGGCGGCTGAAACTCCCAGACAGAGACGAAACTCATGCATGTTCGGCGGCACTTTCGGCGGCCGAAACTGCCAGACAGAGACGAAAGTCTCCCTTTCGGGGGCAAGCTTCGGCAGCCGAAAGGCTGCCTCCCCAGCCATGTTCGGCGGCCGAAAATCCTTCGGCTGCCGAACCTGGTTTCTGCCAAAGGGCAGAAACTTGGCTCCCTTTGCACATTTCGCCTCCAAACTTATCAAACATGCATCAAACCTATTCTACAACACACAAACACAAGCATACATGTTCCTAGGGGCCTCAAACCAACATAAACCCCATCTACAACACACCAAGTAACTCATATTGTTCATGAACATACATTTATACCCATAAACTCCAAAAACATAACCATAACCTAAACATGCATTCTATCCCATAGATCTACTTAAAACTTACATAAAACATGCAATGAGCTTAAGATCAGCTCTTACCTCTTGAAGATCGAGAGGGAGACGACCTAAACTCGAAGTTGGGAGAGATTGGGTTCTTGAACCTCCAAGCTCCAAAACTTTGCTCAAAAGCTTTAATCTTCAAAACAAAGTTAAAACAAATGAAAATCTTGAAAGATTTAGAGGAAAAACATCAAAGATGGGTGAGGGACGGCGAAGAGCTCACCTTGGCCGAAAATGGGAAAAAAGCTCGCCCGTTTTCGGCTAAGGGACCCTTTTATAGTGGCTGGCCAGACCACGTTCGGGGGCTGAATGTGCCTCCGCATGCATGCCATGTTCGGCGGCCGAACTTGGGGTTCGGCGGCCGAACCTGGACTTCCCTCACTTATGCTTTCGGGGGCCTAAAACACACCCGCAACGCATGCATGTTCGGCGGCCGAACTTGAGGTTCGGCAGTCGAACCTGAGTTTTCCTCCAATGCTATTTTCATGCAAAAACTCATTTTCTTTCATGCTTAAAACATAAAACACATTAAAACATTTCATAAAAACATGGTTTTACCCTACTAGAGGCCTCCGACATCCGAGATTCCACCGGACGGTAGGAATTCCGATACCGGAGTCTAGCCGGGTATTACATTCTCCCCACCTTAAGAACATTCGTCCCCGAATGTTCCTCAACTAGCACATGCATAGAGTCATTACAACATACACATAAAACACATAGAGACTAACCTTAAAAGAGATGAGGATATTGCCGGAGCATAGACTCCCGTGTCTCCCAAGTGCACTCTTCCAGATTGTGGTGGTTCCAAAGGACTTTCACCATCGGGATTTCCTTGTTTCTCAGCTTCCTGATTTGAGTGTCCAGAATCTGTACCGGCTGCTCAACATAGGTGAGATCCTCTTGGATCTCCACATCAGGCTCACTAAGAACCTTGCCCGAATCTAACACGAACTTTCTCAACATAGAAACATGAAAAACCGGATGGATTCTCTCCATTGAAGCAGGTAAATCCAGCTTGTACGATACATTCCCAATCCTTTGCAGGACTTCAAAGGGTCCGATGTACCGCGGAGCCAGCTTACCCTTCTTCCCGAACCGAACCACTCCTTTCATTGGAGACACCTTGAGCAATACCAGATCCCCCTCCTGGAACTCTACTTGCCTTCTGCGGATGTCTGCATAACTCTTCTGTCTGCTTGCAGCAGTCTTGATTCTTTCTCTGATTAAGGGTACCACCCTGCTGGTGATCTCTACTAGCTCAGGCCCTGCCAAGGCCTTTTCTCCAACTTCCTCCCAGCAAACAGGTGACCTGCACTTCCTCCCATATAAAGCTTCATATGGAGCCATCCCGATGCTAGCATGATGGCTGTTATTGTAGGCAAACTCCACCAAAGGTAGATGCTGCCTCCAAGAACCGCCAAAGTCCAGCACACACATTCTTAGCATATCTTCTATGGTCTGGATGGTCCTCTCTGACTGTCCGTCTGTCTGTGGATGGAAGGCAGTGCTAAAATCCAACCTGGTACCCATGGCATCCTACAGACTCCGCCAAAACCTGGAGGTGAACTGGGGTCCTCTATCTGACACTATAGAAACAGGAACCCCATGCAGTCTAACTATCTCTTCAACATACACCTGCACCAATTTGTCCACAGAATAGCCACTCCTGACAGGGATGAAGTGAGCAGATTTGGTGAGTCTGTCCACAATCACCCATATGGAGTCCAATCTGTTGGACGTCGCCGGTAACCCCACTACGAAGTCCATAGCTATATTCTCCCATTTCCACTCTGGAATAGGTAGCGGGTTAAGCATTCCAGCCGGCTTCTGATGTTCCAGCTTCACCCTCTAACACACTTCGCAGGCTGACACAAACTGTGCCACTTCTCTCTTCATAGCTGGCCACCAATAAACCTTTTTCAGATCCTGATACATCTTGGTGGCCCTGGGGTGAATGCTGTATCTTGCATTATGAGCCTCTCTCATAATGTCTCCTTTTAGCCCTATGTCATCTGGTACACACAAACGACTCCCATAGTGGAGGATCCCCTTATTGTCGAATCTGAACTCACTGTCCTTGCCTGACTGAACAGTCCTGGCAATCTTCACTAACTCTGGATCCTCATGCTGTTTCTGAGCCACCTGCTCCAGAAACACGGGTGTCACTTTCATCTGAGCAACCAAGGCACCTGTACCAGACAACTCCAACTGTAGACCTTCATCAATGAGCTTGTAAAACTCCTTCACCACTGGTCTCTTCTCTGCCGTGATGTGGGATAGACTGCCTAGTGACTTCCGGCTTAGGGCGTCTGCCACGACATTCGCCTTACCCGGATGATACTGAATCTTGCAATCATAGTCACTCAGCAGCTCCACCCATCTCCTCTGTCTCAAGTTCAAATCTCTTTGACTCAGGATGTACTGCAGGCTCTTATGATCTGTAAAGATCTCACACTTTACCCCATAGAGGTAGTGCCTCCACATCTTGAGTGCAAAGATTACTGCCGCCATCTCAAGGTCATGTGTGGGGTAATTCAACTCATGCTTCTTTAGCTGCCTCGAAGCATAAGCAATCACCCTCTCATTTTGCATCAGTACACAACCCAGTCCCACACGGGACGCATCACAAAAGACTGTAAAGTCCTCATCACTAGATGGCAGAGCTAAAACTGGCGCTGAAGTCAACCTCTTCTTAAGCTCTTCAAAACTCTCTTCGCACTGGTCGGTCCACAGAAACTTCTGATTCTTCCTGGTTAGTCTGGTCAGAGGAGCTGCTATTTTCGAGAAGTCCTGAACGAACCTCCTGTAGTAACCTGCCAAACCCAAGAAACTCCTGATCTCCGTCACTGAAGTGGGTCTAGGCCAGTTAGCCACAGTTTTTGTCTTCTTGGGGTCCACCTCTATCCCATTCTCTGACACTACATGCCCCAAGAACGAAATGCTCCTCAGCCAGAACCCACACTTGGAGAACTTAGCATACAAGCCATGTTCCCTCAAGGTCTGTAGAACCAACCTCAGATGATGGGCATGCTCCTCTGCATTCCTGGAATACACTAGGATATCATCTATGAAGATGTTATAAGTTATAGAAAGTAAATATGTTAATATAGGAAGTAAATATTGATAGATGGGTCAGTTGCTTAATCCTAGGGATTGTATAATCATAGACTTGATTTTCCTTCCTATTTAGATACCCTCTCTCATGTATAAATAGATTGTAATCTCTATTGTGAAATACAACAAATATTATCCTTCTACATGGTATCAGAGCCTTTCTTAGAGATTTAATTTTTCTCTCCCGTCAAAGTTTTTTTTAAGAAAAAAAAAATTTTTTTTTTTGGAGACTTAGGGCTCTGTTTATTTGGGTTACCCATAATGGGTAATATTTGGATCTCACCATCGCTGGAGTCGCCACATCGTTCCCTTGTCAGATCTGAGGTTTATTTGCCGTTCGGGTTCTGGGGGAGGTGTTTTTATCGGTACTGTTCACGGGGGTACTGTTCATCTGTACTGTTCACGGGTACTGTTCATCGACACTGTTCACGTGGTACTGTTCATCGGTACTGTTCACGTGGTACTGTTCACGCGGGTACTGTTTTCTGATTCTGTGTTTCTTTTGTTGCTGTCGTTTTGGGTTTGTTGTCATGGTTGAAGTGAAAACCACCACCGTAACTGATGTGATTCCTATGATGACTAAAATCACGGAACACAAATTGAATGGATCTTCCAATCAAGGAATTTTGATATCTGCAGATGAGTATGCACAATTCGTCCAATACCAGGCATCTCTAAAATCCTCTAATTCCTCCTCTATCACTGCAATTGCCGAGTCAGGTAACTCTACTACATGTCTTGTGTCTTCATCCTCAAAATGGGTTATTGATTCTGGTGCTACCGATCATATGTCAGGTAATTCTACCCTTTTGTCCAATCTTGAGTCTCGTACATCGCCTTCTTATGTTACTCTTGCTGATGGCACTAAATCTTCTGTCATTGGTTCTGGTCATGTCAACTTAACCCCTTCTCTTTCTGTATCCTCTGTGTTATGTCTCCCTAAGTTCGCATTTAATTTGCTTTCCGTTAGTAAACTCACTCGTGCATTGAATTGTTGTGTCTCATTCTTTCCTGATCACTGTGTTTTTCAGGATCTTTCGACGAAGCAGATTATTGGTAGAGGGAGTGAGTCAGAGGGTCTTTACGTCTTGGATCAGCAACTACCTCGATCTCCTCGATCTCTGGTATGCTCCACGCGTTTAACACCTTTTGATGTTCATTGTCGTTTGGGGCATCCTTCTCTCTCAGTTTTAAAGAAGTTATATCCACAGTTTCATTCTTTGTCTACTCTAGATTGTGAGTCTTGTCAATTTGCCAAACATCATCGTTTACCTACACTGCCTCGAGTCAATAAACGGGCTTCGTCCCCCTTTGAGTTAGTACATTCAGATGTTTGGGATCCTTGTCCTGTTGTGTCTAAGTCTGGCTTTAAGTATTTTGTTACTTTTGTTGATGATTTCTCTCGTACTACTTGGTTATTTTTAATGAAGAGTCGTTCAGAATTATTTTCTGTTTTTTGTGCATTTTATGCTGAAATCCAAACCCAATTCAATACTTCCATCCGTATATTGCAAAGTGATAATGCTAAAGAGTATCTCTCTGGGGAATTTCAATCTTATTTGTTACAAAAAGGGATTCTTCATCAGTCATCTTGTGTTGCCACTCCTTCACAAAATGGAGTTGCTGAAAGAAAAAATCGACATCTTCTTGAAGTAGCCAGAGCTCTCTTATTCCAAATGAAGGTACCTAAATGTTTTTGGGCTGATGCTGTATCCACTGCTTGTTTTTTGATCAATCGCATGCCTTCCTCCATCCTTCATGGTGATATCCCTTAAAACATTTTGTTTCCCACTAAATCTTTGTTTCCTATTGAGCCACGTATGTTTGGTTGTACATGTTTTGTTCGTGATGTTCGTCCACAGGTTACTAAATTGGATCCTAAATCACTCAAATGTGTCTTCCTTGGCTACTCTCGACATCAGAAAGGGTATCGTTGTTTTTCTCCTGATCTGAATCGGTATCTTGTGTCTGCGGATGTAACATTCTTTGAGTCCACTCCATTTTTTCCGCCATCATCTGTTTATAACACCGAGGGGGAGGAAGATGACCTCTTGTTATACACTGTTCGCTCTTTGTCTCCTCAGACTACTCCTACACCTTTCGCTCATGTGCCAGGTCGCCCTCCCATCTTTCATGTGTATTCCAGACGCTTAGAGGACTCTGACTCCGTTCCGCTACCTGCTTCTTCGTCGACAGATCCTGCTCCCACTGATCCTTCACCGTCTGATTTGGATTTGCCCATTGCTCTTCGCAAAGGTAAACGTACTTGCACTTATCCTATTTCATCTTGTGTCTCTTATGATCAATTATCCTCCTCTTCTCGTTGTTTTGTCACTGCTTTAGATTCTATTTCAATTCCCAAAACTGTTATTGAGGCTTTGTCCCATCCTGGTTGGCGTGCTGCAATGGAAGAGGAAATGATGGCCCTTGACACTAATGGTACTTGGGAGTTGATGTCCTTGCCCCCAGGAAAGCGGGCTATTGGGTGCAAATGGGTGTTTGCAGTAAAAGTAAACCCTGATGGATCTATTGCTCGCCTCAAGGCCCGTTTAGTGACCAAAGGTTATGCACAAACTTATGGAGTTGACTATTCTGATACATTCTCTCCAGTTGCCAAGCTCGCATCTGTCCGATTGTTTATTTCCTTGGCGGCTACTCATGATTGGCCCTTGCATCAACTGGATATTAAAAATGCTTTTCTTCATGGTGATCTTCAGGAGGAGGTTTATATTGAGCAACCACCTGGTTTTGTTGCTCAGGGGGAGTCAGGTAAGGTTTGTAGACTGCGAAAATCCCTTTATGGCTTGAAACAGAGTCCTCGAGCATGGTTTGGCAGGTTTAGTGAGGTGGTCCAACAGTTTGGAATGAAGATGAGTAAGTGTGATCACTCAGTGTTTTATAGAAATTCTGATAGTGGAGTAATTCTGTTTGTAGTATATGTGGATGATATCGTTATTACAGAAAGTGACATTGCTGGCATCACATCCCTAAAAGAATTTCTTAAAACACAGTTTCATACAAAGGATTTGGGTTCCTTGAAATATTTCTTGGGAATTGAAGTTATGCGGTGTAAGAAAGGCATCTTCTTATCTCAAAGAAAATATGTTCTTGATTTGTTGGCAGAAACAGGAAAATTGGGTGCTAAGCCTTGTAGTACCCCAATGACCCCTAACCTTCAACTTACCACAGAAGACAGTGAGCCATTTGCAGATCCTGGAAGGTACAGAAGATTAGTTGGTAAGCTGAATTATTTGACTGTGACTCGTCCTGATATTGCATATTCAGTGAGTGTGGTAAGTCAGTTTATGTCCTCTCCTACTATTGCCCAGTGGGATGCTCTGGGACAGATTCTTTGTTACCTTAAAGGGGCCCCAGGGCGAGGCCTATTCTATGGTAACCATGGGCACTCAAATATTGAATGCTTTTCTGATGCTGATTGGGCAGGCTCGAAAGTTGATAGGAGGTCAACTACTGGGTATTGTGTTTTTGTGGGAGGTAACTTGGTCTCATGGAAAAGTAAGAAGCAAAATGTGGTCTCCCGTTCTAGTGCTGAATCTGAATATCGAGCCATGGCACAAGCCGTTTGTGAAATCTTGTGGGTACGTCAACTGTTGGAAGAAGTTGGGTTTTCAAATTCGGTGCCTGCTAAGTTGTGGTGTGATAATCAAGCAGCTATCCACATTGCCTCCAATCCAGTATTTCACGAGAGGACCAAACACATCGAGATTGATTGTCATTTTGTTCGTGAAAAGGTTCAACAAAAGATAATATCAACAGAATATATCCAAACTGGAGAACAATTAGGAGATATTTTCACTAAAGCTCTAAATGGGACTCGAGTCGATTATATATGTAACAAGTTGGGCATGATTAACATTTATGATCCAACTTGAGGGGGAGTGTTATAAGTTATAGAAAGTAAATATGTTAATATAGGAAGTAAATATTGATAGATGGGTCAGTTGCTTAATCCTAGGGATTGTATAATCATAGACTTGATTTTCCTTCCTATTTAGATACCCTCTCTCATGTATCAATAGATTGTAATCTCTATTGTGAAATACAACAAATATTATCCTTCTACAGAAGACAATAACGAAGTGATCCAGGTACTGGCTAAACACTCTATTCATGAGATCCATGAATGCTGCAGGGGTGTTGGTTAACCCGAACGGCATTACAAGGAACTCAAAATGCCCATATCTGGTCCTGAAAGCCGTCTTTGGCACATCCTCATCTCTGATCCTCAGCTGGTGGTACCCAGATCTCAGATCTATTTTGGAGAAACAGCCCGCTCCTGCTAGCTGGTCGAATAGATCGTCGATCCTTGGCAAAGGGTACTTGTTCTTGGTAGTGACTTTGTTCAAGTGCCTGTAGTCGATACAAAGTCTAAGGGATCCATCCTTCATTCTCACAAACAAAACTGGAGCACCCCAGGGTGAGGTACTCGGTCGGATGAAGCCCTTGTCTACCAACTCCTGCAACTGCTCCTTCAACTCTTTCAATTCTGCTGGCGCCATCCTGTAGGGAGGGATAGAGATCGGTCGGGTTCCAGGCATTAGTTCTATCTCGAACTCTATCTCCCTAGCAGGTGGTAAACCTGGCAGTTCGTCTGGGAACACATCTAAGAACTCTCTAACCACTGGCACTGAGGCGGGCTCTCTGACCTGACTGCTAAGCTCTCTCACATGAGCCAAATACCCCTGACATCCCCTCTTGAGCAACCTACGAGCCTGAAGAGCTGATATCAGACCTCTAGGTGTACCCCTCCTGTCTCCTCTGAAGACAACCTCAGACCCATCCTGACCTCTGAACCTGACTACCTTGTCCCTGCAGTCCAAGGTAGCACCATGGGTAGATAACCAGTCCATCCCTAGAATGACGTCAAAATCTGTCAAATCTAGAACCACTAGGTCGGCGGACAAGCATCTTCCCTCAACAAACACAGGACTACACTGGCAGACTGACTCTGCCACTGATGGATCACACTTGGGTCCACTGACCCAGAGAGGACACTCTAACCCAGAAGTCATCAGACCTAACCTCCCCACGGCTCTCGGAGCAATAAAAGAATGAGATGCACCAGGGTCCATTAAGGCATACACATCTGAACAACCAATGATTAAGTTACCTGCCACTACGGTGTTAGATGCATCTGCCTCCTGCTGTGTCATTGTGAAGATCCGTGCTGGAGCTGATGGACCTTCACCTCTGAAACCCGCTGAAGAAGAGGCTGCCCCTCTCCCTCTGCCTCTACCACTGGCCTGAGTCATGGCTGGAGCTGCTGGCTGCGCTACACTGCCTGAGGCTGTCTGCTGGGACTGAGCCATCGGGACTGCTCTTGGACATTCTCGAGCCATATGCCCCTCCTGACCACATCTGAAACAGGCGTTCGTCCCAAACCGACATACTCCCCTGTGTGGCCTACCACACTTCGCACAAACTGCATTATCCGCACCAGAGCTTGAGCCACTCCCAAATCCCAGACTGGACTTGACTTTATTCCAGAACTTATTCTTCTTACCCTTGGGCTTACCCCATCTCTTACTGCCTGAAGCTGCTGCACTCAGGGTAGAAGGATCTAATCTTCCCCCACCCGGAGTTTTAGAACCAGAAGGCTATGCCACTGTCTGCTTAACTGTTCCCTAAATGATGGCACTGGCCTCCATTTTCCTAGCCATATCTACTATGGCATGGAAGCTCTCCCTGTCCACGGACTGAATCAAGGAGGAATACCTGGAATGAAGTTTCATGACATACCTCATTGACTTCTTCGAATCTGTATCCAGACTCTGCCCAGCAAAAGGCAATAGCTCTAAGAATCTGTCGGTGTACTCCTCTACACTCATATCCTCTGTCTGCCTCAACTGTTCAAACTCTATCATTTTCAGCTCCCTTGAACTATCGAGAAAAGCCCAACCTGCAAACTCATTTGCAAACTCTTCCCAGGACATGCTGTCCACTCTCGGGTTCACATAATTCTTGAACCACTCTCGTGCCTTCTTGCACTTAAGCGTGAACCCAGCCATCTGAATGGCTCTACTGTCATCAGCCCCAATCTCCTCTGTGATCACTTTAACCCTTTCAAGATATACAAATGGGTCATCCCTTTTTTCATACTGGGGAGCACCCAATTTCATGTAGTCAGTCATCTTAACCTTGCTCCCACTGGCTGAGCTAGGTCCAGATGGCTGAGCAACTGGGGCTGCTGGTTCTGTAGGTGGTGGAGGTGGTACAACATTTTCTGAGGTAGGGTCTGCTGGATTTGGATAGTATGGTGGGGGTGGATACATTGGGTATTGTGAATATGGTGGGTAGTATGGTGGGTATGGCATCTGTGTGGGATAAGGGGTGAAGCTAGGGTAATCCGATGTGCCTCCCATCGAATACCCAGGGTTTTGTGAGAAGTGTGGGTAGTAATGTGGCTGAACAAATCCCGAGGCCTGAGTGCCTCCTTGGGACTCTCCCATTCCTTCTTCTGACATGCTAACTCCCAGACTGCCATCCCTCCTCTGCTCTACATCCATATCATCCCCCATGTCCTCTGACGCTTCTCCCTGAACTGTTCCTCTAACTGATCTGCTCCTACCCATATCCAAAGACCTTCTAGGGTCTCTAACTGCTCTGTCTCTGCTAGACCTACTAGACATTGCCCTAGGCAATGCTGGAGGATGGGCGCTCGTGCCCTCATCCTCAGGTGGCACTCCAGTCAATCTTGCTGATCGACGAGTTCCCCTCATCCTGTTTTTTCTGAAAAACAACACACATCACATAAACATTAGCATCATATGTTTCATGTGGGCACACATGAACCCGCATCACATACATCACATATCATAGCATATCATCATGGCATTTCACATCATTATTCAAGACAGGACTCCACATCCTATCCTAGTGGACATGATCTTTCCTATTGTTCTTGACCTTCTATAACATCTATGAGCCCGACACTCTAGGTCCGACCATATGAACCTAGGGCTCTGATACCATTCTGTAACGACCCGAAAATCGGACCGCTACCGGCACTAGGATCCAGATCGGCTTAAGGCCGCCGGGACCCGTAGCAAGCCTGACATCTAACCTGTAAACCTGTATAATCCCATACATGATCAACAACATACATAAAAATTAAAACTTTTTTTTCTATAAACATCAACCATACTTTTACGTTACATCGTACTACGATTTGTCATGTCCACATTCTATGTATTACATAAACAAGCTTTACTCTAACCGACCTCCTCTTCTATCCTGTACCTGCAAGCCTGGGGGTAAAAGGGAGAGGGGTGAGCTAAAAGCCCAGTGAGTTAAACTATAAAACATATTAACACTATGCTCCAATGAGATGCATCATAACACAGACAATTCACATAAGGGTTGAGTGAACTTGTCACCAATTAGTCCAAGCTAACTCTGTGCCAGGCCGTAGCATGGGGTCCTGGTCTTCCTGTCATACATACATTACTTACCATTATCCCGGGGCCTCCTCTGGGCTCCTGGTCTTCGAGTCCCATTACCGTGCCAGGCCGTAGAATGGGGTCCTGGTCTTCCTGTCATGGACTAATTGGGTCATCCAACATTCACCCACATTAACAACAATCGATGCAATGCGGCATATTCGTGAACACTAATGCAATCATCCTATTGCATAATCATGATGCATGAAACATGATAAAACATTTAATTTAAAAGATTAAGTTTAGTTCCACTCACCTCTGGCTGACTCTGACAACACCGAAGCAGCTGAACTCACTGCTGGGGTCCTCGGTTCCTCGGGTCCGAACCTACAGAGGTGGACTCAAATGAGGGACCAAACACACCTGAACATAACTATAAACTACTCCCCAAAAACCCCCTAAAACATCATGAAACAACCATACAAAATCATGCAAAGGAGGCCTGGACAGGGCACTTTCGGCGGCATGTTCAGCGGCCGAAAGTCCCTCTAGAGCCGAAAGTCAGGCAGGTTCGGCGGCACCTTCGGCGGCCGAAACTCCCAGACAGAGACGAAACTCATGCATGTTCGGCGGCACTTTCGGCGGCCGAAACTGCCAGACAGAGACGAAAGTCTCCCTTTCAGGGGCAAGCTTCGGCAGCCGAAAGGGTGCCTCCCCAGCCATGTTCGGCGGCCGAAAATCCTTCGGCTGCCGAACCTGGTTTCTGCCAAAGGGCAGAAACTTGGCTCCCTTTGCACATTTCGCCTCCAAACTTATCAAACATGCATCAAACCTATTCTACAACACACAAACACAAGCATACATGTTCCTAGGGGCCTCAAACCAACATAAACCCCATCTACAACACACCAAGTAACTCACATTGTTCATGAACATACATTTATACCTATAAACTCCAAAAACATAACTATAACCTAAACATGCATTCTATCCCATAGATCTACTTAAAACTTACATAAAATATGCAATGAGCTTAAGATCGGCTCTTACCTCTTGAAGATCGAGAGGGAGACGACCTAAACTCGAAGTTGGGAGAGATTGGGTTCTTGAACCTCCAAGCTCCAAAACTTTGCTCAAAAGCTTTAATCTTCAAAACAAAGTTAAAACAAATGAAAATCTTGAAAGATTTAGAGGAAAAACATCAAAGATGGGTGAGGGACGGCGAAGAGCTCACCTTGGCCAAAAATGGGAAAAAAGCTCGCCCGTTTTCGGCTAAGGGACCCTTTTATAGTGGCTGGCCAGACCACGTTCGGGGGCCGAATGTGCCTCCGCATGCATGCCATGTTCAACGGCTGAACTTGGGGTTCGGCGGCCGAACCTGGACTTCCCTCACTTATGCTTTCGGGGGCCTAAAGCACACCCGCAACGCATGCATGTTCGGCGGCCGAACTTGAGGTTCGGCGGCCGAACCTGAGTTTTCCTCCAATGCTATTTTCATACAAAAACTCATTTTCTTTCATGCTTAAAACATAAAACACATTAAAACATTTCATAAAAACATGGTTTTACCCTACTAGAGGCCTCCGACATCCGAGATTCCACCGGACGGTAGGAATTCCGATACCGGAGTCTAGCCGGGTATTACACTGCGAGACATGTCAAAGGGTGAAGCTAGAACACCAGAAGCCGGTTGGAATGCTTAACCCATTGCCGATTCTAGAGTGGAAATGGGAGCACATAGCTATGGATTTTGTAGTGGGGTTACCGGTGACGTCCAACAGGCTAGACTCCATATGGGTGATTGTGGATAGACTGACTAAATCTGCTCACTTCATTCCAGTCAGGAGCAACTATTCTGTGGACACGTTAGCGCAGGTGTATGTAGACGAGATAGTCAAGCTGCATGGAGTTCCAGTGTCGATAGTATCAGATAGAGGACCGCAGTTCACCTCCAGGTTTTGGCGGAGTCTACAAGCTGCTATGGGTACAAGATTGGATTTCAGCACTGCTTTCCATCCACAGACAGACGGTCAGTCAGAGAGGACCATCCAGACCATAGAAGATATGCTGAGAATGTGTGTGTTAGACTTTGGCGGTTCTTGGAGGCAGCATCTACCTCTGGTGGAGTTTGCCTACAACAACAGCCATCATGCTAGCATAGGGATGGCTTCTTATGAAGCTCTATATGGGAGGAAGTGCAGAACACCTGTTTGCTGGGAAGAGGTAGGAGAGAAGGCTCTTACAGGGCCAGAGTTAGTTGAGATTACCAGTCAGTTAGTGCCTATCATCAGAGAGAGGATCAGAACAGCTGTAAGCAGACAGAAAAGCTATGCAGACATCCGTAGGAAGCAGATAGAGTTCCAGGAGGGGGATATGGTATTGCTGAAGGTGTCTCCAATGAAGCGAGTGGTTCGCTTTGGAAAGAAGGGTAAATTAGCTCCACGGTACATAGGTCCCTTTGAGATCTTGCAGAAGATCGGGCCTGTGTCGTATAAGCTGGATTTACCTGCATCGATAAAACGAATTCACCCGGTATTTCATGTTTCTATGTTGAGAAAGTTTGTGTCGGATCCGAGTAAGGTGCTCAGTGAACCTGATGTAGAGATCCTTGGGGATCTCACTTATGTGGAACAGCCAGTGCGGATCATTGACACCCAGATTCGAAAGCTGAGAAACAAGGAGATACCAATGGTGAAAGTCCTGTGGAACCACCACAACCTAGAAGAGTGCACCTGGGAGACACGGGAGTCGATGCTCCAGCAATATCCATATCTGTTTTAAGGTTAGTTTTTCCCCGTTTCTATGTGTTTATGTGTTTAGTTGTTTGAGGACCATTCGGGGACGAATGTTCTTAAGGGGGGGAGAATGTAATACCCGGCTCGAGTCCGGCCTCGAAATTCCTGTAGTCTGGTGGAATCTCGGGTGTCGGAACCCTCGAGAAGGGTAATACATATGTTTTCTTATGTATTTTGACTTGTTTTAAGGTTTTAAGTATAAAGGAAAATGAGTTTTTGAAAGAAAAGAGCCAAGGGAGAAAATGGCAAGTTCGGCCGCCGAAGGTGACTTTCGGCCGCCGAACCTTGCATGGTTTCGGATTCACGTTTGGCCGCCGAAGGTGCTCTGGCCAGCCACCTATAAAAGGGCGCCAAGTCGATGGAAGGATTATATTTTGCTTCCATCTTCAGCCAGAGGTGAGTCCAACACCCTCCCTAGTTGACTTTCATGATCTTGCTCAAATCTTGTAAGGTTTTGAAGAGTTTTCATGTGTTTTTGAAGGTTTTGAGAGTTTTGAGCAAAAGAACCAAGTTTTGAAGTTTGGAGAGTTGTGAGGAGATTTCTCCATATCTCCACATTAGGATCACTTGATCTCTTGTTTGGAAGAGGTAAGTTTAGATCCAGAACCTCTTTTACTGATTTTTGAAGGTTTTATGGGAGTTGTATGGATAGTATGCATGAATAGGGTTTTGGTTGAGGTTTTGCATGATTTTGTGTTTAAGCATGTTTAAGTGTTGTTTGATATGTTTCTTGGGGTTATAAGTGAGTTTTAGGCCCTTTTATGCATGTTTTATGGTATGTGCTAGTTGGGAGTAGTTGATATGCATGTTGGGTAAGTTTGGGGGAAAGGTTTGCATGAAACAGAGCAGGGTTCTGCCCAGCGGGCAAAACCAGGTTCGGCCGCCGAAGGAAGGTTCGGCCGCCGAAGGAAGGTTCGACCGCCGAACCCCTTGTGGAGGCAGTTTCGGCTGCCAAAGCTTGCCCCCGAAAGCTAGGCTTTCGGTGTAGAAAGGGACTTTCGGCCGCCGAAAGAGGGAGTTCGGCCGCCGAAAGTGTGTGAGTTTCGTCTCTGGACGAGACCTTCGGCCGTCGAAGGTGCCGCCGAACATGCATGAGTTTCATCTCTGGAGAGGGGTTTCGGCCGTCGAACCTGCCGCCGAAAGTGCCCTGTCCAGCTTTCTTTTGCATGTTTTATGTGATTGTTTAGGGATCTTGTAGAGGGTTTTTGGGGAGTTTCTTATAGATGTTCTTGAGTTAGTTTGGTCCCTCATTTGAGTCCACCTGTGTAGGTACGGACCAGAGGAACCCCAGAGAGCAGTAGTGAGCACTACTTCAGAACCTGCAGAGTTAGTACAGAGTCAGCCAGAGGTGAGTGGAACTTCTCTTTTCAGAACTACACGGCTTTGAGCATATGTCATGCATCATAAGATTATAATAGGATGATTGCATTAGTTTCACGAAGATGACGCATTGCATAATACGATGTATATGAGGCTGTGGATGGACCAAGGTGACTTCAATAGCCCAAGCTCTGTTATAAGACCTGGCCGGGCCAGGCAGCCATCTGTAGGTAAGACCTGACTAGATCAGGCAGCAGAGATAGTAAGACCTGGCTGGGCCAGGCAGGCAGAGTTGTAAGACCTGGCCGGGCCAGACAGACTGAGGTTATAAGACCTGGCTAGGCCAGGCATCCTTTCATTGGGATTTTTGGTGGTCATGTCTATCCCTGAGATGATGTGCTGTAATGCATTCCACGAGATCATGTTTTCAAATTATGGTTTATAGTTCTGCTCATTGGGCTTGTATAGCTCATCCCTCTCCCCTATCCCCCAGGTTTGCAGGTTCAGAGTCCAGAGGGAGTGCAGCAGGGTATGGAAGAAAAAGAGTTATGTAATAGCTAGTGTGGACATGTACATGTAAAGAGATTGTAGTTGTGTAATAAGATGTATAGACTTGTGCTTGATCAGTTAGAGTAATCCCTTGTTGTAGACACATGATCAGTTTATGTATGTTCCTTTTATTGTTAACGTATATGAGAAAACCAGGCTTAACATTATGAGTTGATAGAACAGAAATAGTGCATGCACAGGTTAAGCCCTGGAGTAAAGAAAAGTTTTAATGGTTTGACAGAAAATGTATGATCATGTATGGGATTTCACAGGTACACAGACAGTATAGCAGGCTTACTACGGGTCCCGGCGACCTTAAGTCGATCTGGATCCTAGTGCCGGTAGCAGTTCGGTTTCCGGGCTGTTACAAAAGATTAGTGGCAACTTGTAGCCGGTTATTATCATTACTGCATAAGACATGTATTAAGTAAATATAATAAGACATTCAAGAATATTGTAATAAAGGAATCGCTGCGTAGTGCAGGTAGGTATGTTATTTATCTATTTAATGTCACACATATTGTTGATAATAATTTTACTTTAATGAACTTGTCATTTATATCAGCAAATCGTTACGAGACTATGAATAATATTCAGGAGGTGCATCAATTTGAAAAACATAATTGGGCCGTTAAAATAAATTTAGAGAAATGGGATTACACGATGATGGATAAAGATACGACGTGATGACAATAAACTTGTCTGAATCCTTGAATGGCATGGTGAAAGGATTTCGAGTTGCCTATAATGGCAATGGTTAAGAAAATATTCTTCCAATGTGTCCATTATTTTGATACGCGACGAACAACATTTTTTTATCAGCAAAGCAAGGGATTTATTTTCACTCAAGCTAAGAGTGAAACTCTTTGTGCTAATACAATTAAAGAGAACAGACATAAAGTGAGAAGGTTCAATAGTTAAATAATAGTTTGTTCAATAATTACTGCTTAGGGTAGGCAAAAGCAAGTAATTAAACTTATGGATCAAATATGTACATGTGGCAAATTTCAAGAGACGATGATATTATGTTCACATGTTATTGCTGCATGCATATCCCATTCAATTGACTACGAGCAGTTTGTTTTTAATTATTATAAATTAGAACATACTATCTAATATTATGCATACACATTCCATCCTCTTGTATATCCTGACTATTGGCCTGCAGCAGATGGAGTTTCTCTTATGTGTCTGCTCGTGTGCATGATCAATTTTGCATGCAATATTAATATGCCTCTCCATTTTATTTTGTACCTTAGTCAAAGGAATTCGATCTACTATGGATTAGGACACTTTTAAGATACAAATAAATGAGTCTCTCCATTAAAAAGATAAATAAGACCCACAATATTTATGTTTTGGAGATATCTTAATCCACGATAAAACGGAATAAAAGATATGGTTAGGATGAATCACTTTATACAAGATCATCCTTTCTTATTGATTGTACAGGTAAAATTTTCTTCATATATATATATATATATATATATATATTTTGCAGCAAAGTATATGCTACGAAGTTTTGTAATTTGAAGCAGGTGATGTCTGCAAGGGAGATGTAATTTTTTTCACCCAGTATGTTATCCAATCTTTTGTTATGTTATTTTATTTTTCTGATATTTAATTTATTATCAATTCTAGTATTAGCTTTAAGCTTTATAAAGCAAGGATTTATTTAATCAAATGCATATTTTTATTTATTAAACACATCAATTTTAATTGTGACTTAATAAATATATTTTTTTAAAAATTATGTTTAAATACTTAATTTTAAAAAATATTACTTTTAAACATCTAAATTTTTTTAAAAATTATTTTTAAACGTAACCTTAAAATAATAGATTTGGTTTAGTTGTATTTAAAAGTATTTTTTTTTTAAAAAAGGTGTTTATTAGGTTAAAATTAAAATTAAAGTGTCTTATAGGTAAAAACATTTGTATAAGTATATATTTAACTGGATTTATTTTAGACAGATTTGTTAAATTGAGAACGCCAGGAAAATCTCTTTGGAGGAGAACTAAAGCCGGTAGGGTTGTGAAGGAAAGCTATGGTTCAACCAAACAACAACATATATTTACAGAAAGGTTAAACATCATGGTTGTGATATGTTCCCAAAGAAATCTTTTTTCACAATAATTATTGGCACATAACATTTTGGAGTGAGTTTTAGGCAAGGATAGAGTTGAGGTTTTAGTGATTTATCTATGTTGGTGACTATAATAAACAAGGTTGAAGAGCTGTGGAGCAAGGGGATTGAGAAATTACCTCTAGTTTTTCCTTTGCTTCTTAAAGGCCGTAACCTCTATAGAAAATGAACTTTCAGATAGGTTAGTGCGTGGTTAGTGCTAAACTTATTAAGTTTCTGTGATTTTGTCATAGCAATGATGAGTTAGGACTCTTATTTGTTTCCGTATACAGCGGTGGAATAATGAAGAAGAAAGACAAATAGTGGTTGCTGAGAAGCACTAACGAGGTAGAGCTGCAAAAGAGCTTTTTTTTAAATCATTCATTATTAAAAAAATATTTTTTAAATCATATAATCTGAAAATTACTTTTTGGATTGTGTGAACTAAGTTGTTTGACACCATCAGTGTCGAACAATGAGTTCCCATGCCACAGGAATAGGTGAAGATGTGCCGAACATGCCATGTATCATTTTATCCAGCACGGCTAATGCCAATGGCTAGTTCGGCATTGTAAGTGCCAAACTAGTTTCAACATCTACCTCTACCAATTTTGCTCCCTCTATAAATTGCTTACTTCCTCCTCTATAAATTTCACAAAATTGCTCCCTCCTCCTTCGTAAATTATTTACTTCTTAAAAATTAAAGATTTTCTATGTTTTTTGAGCGAGAGAGATTTTTATGAGATAGCAAAAGATTTTAAGAGAAAATTACTTTCAGTTGTTTCAAGTTGACTGCAATTAAAAGAGAATGCTGGTAAGTTTCATATATTTTTTTACATATAATTTAAATTAGTTTTATATTTTTAGTAAGTTTAATAAATAAAAATAAATATTTAACATTAATTATTTTATTCGAAGAAATTAAAAGATTTCATTTAATTAATCGACTCATTGAAAAAGTTATATAGTGATTCATCATCTAAAAAGTAAGTATATAGAGAATTATAAATTTTTGTTTAAATATATGTTTCATATTTATTGTGGCTAACTTTAATTTACTGTAATTTTAAAAAGTAAAAAAGTTTAATTAACAATCATAGAAATATATGAATTTACATGATTATTTTATTTATTATTAAAAAAATGGTAGTTCTTGCATATATGCTAATATTCACTGGGACAGAGATATTATAAGTAGTTCACATAGATACGATTAAGATGGAGGTTTTTCAAAGGTTATTCCAATAGGTTAAAGGATAAATTTTAATCAACTAGTCAGAAAAATTACTCGTGCAATTGAAATTAGCTAAGAAGAATGAATGTATATAGATAATTAATTTTAAAAAACCTACAATTTTGGATGGATCATTAAAATTTGAGTGCATGGAGATATGGAGTGAATATAACGTATCTAATATATTTAATTATATATGTCAAATTAGTGGTATGACTTGTATAGAAATATATGTTAAGACACTCTGTCGTGTTAATATGACGAATGAGAATACTAATATTGGTCCCTCTGCTCTTGAATCAAATGTTGAACAATATAAAGAGCATAATTCAGTGGATGATTATAATTTATCTGATAGTATTGGAGGACGATCGAATAATTTATCGGATAGAGCAGAGAATGAGGATGAGGATGATAATGACCATAATTCATGGATGTCTACTGAGGATGATGATGATGATGGCGAGGAGGATAGTTAGACTATGCGTCAATACTACAACACTCAATTTCCTAATCCTAATGTGCCTGTTATTCATCCTCTCCCATACTTATAAATAGATTTTGATTTACTGAGAGTGGATCCCTATGATAAGCCAGAAGGTCGTTCCTTTTGGGATCTATTTAAAAATTTTTTAGTTGAAATGATATTTTCTTCGAGAAATACAGTAGCTGCGGCTACGGCTGCAAAAGAATATCACATTAGACGTCATCATCAATTTTGCTACTATGAAACTAGAAGGAGAACATATTGTATAAAGTGTGAGGACAAAAATAGTAGTTATGCATGGAGACTTTGAGCATCCAAAAAAGGAGAGGATATATGAAAAATTACAAGATATATTAAAAATTACAAGATATAATGGACTACACACATGTACAAATCCTTAATTGTCGAAAAACCATAGCCAATTGGATGAAAACTTTATATGTTCATTCATCTTTGCATTTGTTGAACAACAACCTGATATAAAAATTGCAGCCCTACAGGCAAAAGAGAGATAAATTTAGGTACGGGCCATCTTATCAAAAAATATAAAAGCAAAGCAAAAGGCAATTGCAAAGTTTTATGCATGGAGACTTTGAGCATCGAAAAAAGGAAAGGATATATGAAAAATTACAAGATATAATGGACTGCACACATATACAAATCTTTAATTGTTGAAAAACCATAGCCGATTGGATGAAAATTTCATATATTCATTCATCTTTGCATTGGTTGAACAACAGCCTGATATAAAAATTATAGCCTTATAGGTAAAAGAAAGATAAATTTAGGTACAAGCCGTCTTATCAAAAAATATGAAAGCAAAGCAGAAGGTAATTGCAAAATTTTATGAGAGTTGGGATGAATCATATAGTCAATTGCATAGATTCATGACAGCTCTTCATTATTTCAATTTTAAAACAGTATACATGATTGAGGACAATCCACATTGGATAAATGAACTATTAAATATGATGTGTCGTATAGTTGACGGAATGTTTTGGGCTTTTAAGCAATCGATTGAGGGATTTAAACACTGTCGATGTGTAATCTCAATTGATGGGACTTTCCTATATGGAAAATACATCGGGTGTATATTGTGTACAATCGTACTCGATGGAAATAATCAACTCTTTTCCCTAGCTTTTGCCATTATTGATAATGAGGACGGTAACAACTGGTCATGGTTTATGGACTGCATAAAGATATTTGTGATCAATGACTTGTGTGTAATTTTAGATCGTTATGCTGAAATTATGAAGGTGATGTAGAAATATTGGTGGCAACCTCTATCCGGTTATCATCATTACTGCATAAGACGTATATTGAGTAATTACAATAAAAAATTCAAGAATGTTGTAATAAAGGAATCACTGCGTTGGGCATGTAGGTATATTAACTATAATTTTCTTTATCTATTTAATGTCACATATATTGCTGATACTAATTTTACTTTAATAAATTTGTCATTTATATCAGCAAATCAAAACTAGAAGAGAAAGTTTTACGAGATTATGAATAATATTCAGGAGGTGCACCAATCTGAATCACATGATTGGGCAGTTAAAATAAATTTAGAGAAATGGGATCACATGATGATAGACAAAGATATGGCGTGATGATAATAAATTTTTCTAAATCCTTGAATGGCATGATGAAAGGATTTCGAGTTGCCTATAATGGCAATGGTTGGGAAAATATTCTTTTAATGTGTCGATTATTTTGATACGCGACGAACAACATTTTTTTATCAGCAAAGCAAGAGATTTGTTTTCACTCAAGTTTGCAGTGAAACTCTTCATGCTAATACAATTAAAGCGAATAGACATAAAGTGAAAAGGTTCAACAGTCAAATAATAGTTTATGCAATAATTACTCTTGGGGTAGGCAAAAACAAGTGGTTAAACTTATGGATCAAATATGTACATGTGGCAAATTTCAAAAGACGATGATACTATGTTCACATGCTATTGTTGCATGCATGTCTCATTTAATTAACTACAAGCAGTTTGTCTCTGATTATTATAAATTCGAGTGTACCATCCAATATTATACATACACATTTCATCCTCTTGGATATCCTGACTGTTGGCCTGCAGCAGATGGAGTTTCCCTTGTGCCGGACATTTCTAAAACAAGGAAGAAGGGACGAACAAAGTCTTCTAGGATTCATAATGATATGAACGGAAGATCGAGCAAAATAAAAGAAACGTCTACAGTCCATTGTTTAATATGTGGCGGGGTGGGATACAATTAGAAAACTCGTGTGGGTCGAGAAACAAATAGATAAATATTAATGTTTATACTTACAGTTACTTGTGTTTTTTATAATTATTATAAACGTAATATATTTTTTGGTGTTCATTTGTTTTTATTGGTATATTATACTTATGTTTAATGGTAAGCTCATTATCACATTTACAGATTAATATGGCCGATCACGTTGTTAAAAGGAACAAGTCACACAAGTCATCCATATCGAGAACATCTAAGAGTAGTTCAATTACAATAGTCGAAAAGTATATTAATCCTAATGGCATAATATGACATGAAAAAAAAAGACCATTTATAAATGCGCTAGATTACTCATACTAAATGTGATAATGCACCACATATAGTCACTGGCTTCCATTCAAATTCATTACAAAATTTTGAACAAGTAATTATTCACATGTCAAATTCCTACCTTACTTTGTTTAAGAACCAAATAATAGAAATCACAATTAGAAATAAGCAGATATTTTTGATTTTTAATTTCAAATATATTTATTATTGTTATCAAATTAAAAATATGGAAAATGATTTATTTAATAAAATTACTTTAAAATAAATTTAAAGAATTTCAATATTTACATATCAATGATGATCACCAGTACCATAACCTGGATGTCTTCTCTTATGTGAAGTCCATAAACGACCTTGCTATGGTCCCAATGTTAGGAAATGTTGGAGATTTGGATCATCATGTATCGTCGGCACATTCAGATTTAGAGTGCGCCCTTCAGCTATAGATGGATAGGTCTGACCAAATAAATTGACACCAGGAGGCATATACCCAAATTCAGCACTATACCCTGCAAACATATGCTATGTAGAACTACCTAACATGTAATATTGCTTAGAAGTAGATGGATCATGCATAGGCTCTGATAGAAATGTAGGAAACATCGATCTTAATGGTGTATATGGTACACCATAAGTACCGATCATAAATAAAGGGGACGTACTCAGCATCAAAGGTCCCGGCATCACATCTCATGAACTAACTCTGAAAATGATAAAAAGGTGATGGCATATGAGATGAACTCAATGGCACATGAGATGAACTTGGTGCATCTTGATCATATATGTAACGATCCGAAAATCGGACCGCTACCGGCGCTAGGATCCGGGTCGGCTTAAGGCTGCCAGGACCCGTAGCAAGCCTGACATACAACCTGAAAACCTGTTTAATCCCATACATGATCAACAACATACATAAAAATTTAAAACTTTTCTTTCACTCATAAGTCAAACTCAACCTGTGCATGCACTGAACATACTCATAATCATAATCATAATCCCTCTGTGGGATCTCATCAATGCCCCAATGGGCGATACATCATAAGATGAGTTGGCTTACATGAACATTATAAAACATCTAAGACCATGTATTGAAAGGGATACCTCATACATAAAGTCAAGCACAATCTCTAATCCTCAATATCTTTACATGACTGAAACTGTACTTTTACATAACATTAATACATTTATCATGTCCACACTATCTATTACATACACACGACTTCATTACTCTTGCGGACCTCCTAGTCTACCCTGTACCTGCAAACCTGGGGAATTTGGGAGAGGGGTGAGCTACTAGAGCCCAGTGAGCAGAATAATAAAACACTTAAAACATACGATAACATGAAATGCATCACATCACAGCTAATCACATCAAGGATGAACTTGTCACCAATAGCCCTCTACATGGTCCAACTGTGCCAGAACGTAGAATGGGTCCTGGTCTTTCCTTTACATATCATAACATAACAGTGTCCAACTGTGCCAGAACGTAGAATGGGTCCTGGTCTTTCCCTTACATAGTGCCAGCGAACGTAGAATGGGTCCCACTGGTCTTACATTCTGTACCGTACATATCACATCGTCATATCATAGATTGAGGGCTATGGATCATTCAACATTCATCCACATCAACATCAAAATGTGCAATGCAACATATTCGTGAATTCTAATGCAAGCAACCTAATTCATCACATGGCATTCATGATGCATGAACATGCTCAAAACTTTGAAATTTATTTACTTTAATCGTAAAGGTTTATTCCACTCACCTCTGGATAGCTCTGACCAGACACTGGGGCAACAGACTCACTACTGGGGTCCTCGGTTCCTCGGGTCCGAACCTACACAGGTGGACTCAAATGAGGGACCAAACATACGTGAACACAACTCTAAACTATTCCCCAAAAACCCCCTAAAACATCATGGAATAATCATAGAAAAACACGCAAGAAAGGGCTGGACAGGGCACTTTCAGCGGCAGGTTCGACGGCCGAAAGTCCCTCCAGATCCGAAAGTCAGGCAGGTCCGGCGGCACCTTCGGCGGCCGAAACTCCCAGACAGAGGCGAAACTCATGCATGTTCGGCGGCACTTTCGGCGGCCGAAAGTCCCAGACAGAGACGAAAGTCTCCTTTCGGGGGCAAGCTTCGGTAGCCGAAGGCTGCCTCCACAAGCATGTTCGGCGGCCGAAAGTTCCTTTGGCTGCCGAACCTGGTTTCTCCCAGAATGGCAGAAACTCAGCTCCCTTATGCATTTATGCCTCCACTCTCATCCAAACATGCATAAACCTATTCTACAACACTCATACACAAGCATACAAGTTCCTAGGGGCATCAACTAACTAAAACCCCATCTATCACACATCCAACATACATTTGCAAGCCACATTGTTCAAAAATCACACCAAAAACCCATAAGCTCAACATAAGCTACACATGCATTTTCTACCCCATGAACTTGCATAAAACTTGTCTAAAATATAAAGTAAGCTAGAGATCGACCCTTACCTCTTGAAGATCGAGGGTAGAGGCGATCTAACTTGGAGTTAGAAGAGATTTGAGTTCTTGAACCTCAAAGCTCCAAAACTTGCTCAAAACTCGGAAATCTTCAAAATAAGATGAAAACTAGTGAAAAACTCGAAAGATCTGAAGGAAAAGACTCAAGATCGGTGAGGGGCGGCGGAGAGCTCACCTTGGCCGGAAATGGGGAAAAAGCTCGCCCGTTTTCGGCTAAGGGACCCTTTTATAGTGGCTGGCCAGGCCACGTTCGGGGGCCGAACGTGCCTCCGCATGCATGCCATGTTCGGCGGCCGAACTTGAGGTTCGGCGGCCGAACTTGAGGTTCGGCGGCAGAACCTGAGTTTTCCTTCAAGGTTGTTTTTATGCAAAAACTCATTTCCATTTTACTTAAAACCATGAAATACCTTAAAACATTTTATGAAAACATGATTCTACCCTACTAGAGGCTTCCGACATCCGAGATTCCACCGAACGGTAGGAATTCCGATACCGGAGTCTAGCCGGGTATTACATTCTCCCCCCCTTAAGAACATTCGTCCCCGAATGTTCCTCAACTAGCACATAACATGGCATAAAACATAACATACATACATACATACATAGCACATAAACACATGGAGATCTAACCTTAAAAAAGATGAGGGTACTGCTGGAGCATAGACTCCCGTGTCTCCCAAGTGCATTCCTCCAAATTGTGGTGGTTCCACAGGACTTTCACCATCGGGATTTCCTTGTTCCTTAACTTTCTGATCTGGGTGTCTATGATCCGTACTGGCTGTTCAACATAGGTGAGATCCTCTTGGACCTCCACATCAGGCTCACTAAGAACCTTGCTCGGATCTGACACAAACTTCCTCAATATTGAAACATGGAAAACCGGATGGATCCTTTCCATTGAAGCAGGTAAATCCAGCTTGTACGACACATTCCCAATCTTTTGCAAGATTTCAAAGGGTCCGATGTATCGTGGGGCTAGTTTACCTTTCTTCCCGAAGCGAACCACTCCTTTCATAGGAGACACCTTGAGCAATACCAGATCCCCCTCCTGAAACTCGACCTGCCTTCTGCGGATGTCTGCATAACTCTTCTGTCTGCTTGCAGCAGTCTTGATCCTTTCTCTGATTATGGGTACTACCCTGCTGGTAATCTCTACTAGCTCAGGCCCTGCCAAGGCCTTTTCTCCAACTTCTTCCCAGCAAACAGGTGATCTGCACTTCCTCCCATACAAAGCTTCATATGGAGCCATCCCGATGCTAGCATGATGGCTGTTATTGTAGGCAAACTCCACCAAAGGTAGATGCTGCCTCCAAGAACCGCCAAAGTCCAGCACACACATCCTGAGCATATCCTCTATGGTCTGGATGGTCCTTTCTGACTGTCCGTCCGTCTGTGGATGGAAAGCAGTGCTCAAATCCAACCTAGTACCTATAGCGTTCTGCAGACTCCGCCAAAATCTGGAGGTGAACTGGGGCCCTCTATCTGACACTATCGAAACAGGAACCCCATGCAGTCTGACGATCTCATCGACATACACCTGCGCCAACTTGTCCACAGAATAGCCACTCCTGACAGGGATGAAGTGAGCAGATTTGGTGAGTCTGTCCACAATCACCCATATGGAGTCTAATCTGTTGGACGCCGCCGGTAACCCCACTACGAAGTCCATAGCTATATTTTCCCATTTCCATTCTGGAATAGGTAGCGGGTTAAGCATTCCAGCCGGCTTCTGATGTTCCAGCTTCACCCTCTGACACACTTCGCAGGCTGACACAAACTGTGCCACTTCTTTCTTCATAGCTGGCCACCAATAAACCTTCTTTAGATCTTGATACATCTTGGTGGCTCCGGGGTGAATGTTGTATCTTGCATTATGAGCCTCTCTCATAATGTCTCCTTTTAGCCCTAGGTCATCTGGTACACATAGTCTGCTCCCATAGCGGAGGATCCCCTTGCTGTCGAATCTGAACTCACTATCATTGCCTGACTGAACAGTCCTGGCAATCTTCACTAACTCCGGGTCCTCATGTTGTTTCTGAGCCACCTGCTCCAGAAACACGGGTGCCACTCTCATCTGGGCCACCAAGACACCTGTACCAGACAACTCCATCTGTAGACCTTCCTCAACGAGCTTGTAAAACTCCTTCACCACTGGCCTCCTCTCTGCCGATATGTGGGATAAACTGCCGAGTGATTTCCGGCTTAAGGCGTCTGCCTCAACATTCGCCTTACCCGGATGGTACTGAATCTTGTAATCATAGTCACTTAGCAGCTCCACCCATCTTCTCTGTCTCAAATTCAAATCTCTTTGACTCAGGATGTACTGCAGGCTTTTATGATCTGTGAAGATCTCACATTTAACCCCATAAAGGTAGTGCCTCCACATCTTGAGTGCAAAGATTACTGCTGCCATCTCCAGGTCATGTGTGGGGTAATTCAACTCATGCTTCTTTAGCTGCCTAGAAGCATAAGCAATCACCCTCTCATTTTGCATTAGTACGCAACCCAGTCCCACACGGGACGCATCACAAAAGACTGTAAAGTCTTCATCACTGGATGGCAGAGCTAACACTGGTGCTGAAGTCAACCTCTTCTTAAGCTCTTCAAAACTCTCTTCGCACTGGTCGATCCACACAAACTTCTGATTCTTCCTGGTTAGTCTGGTCAGAGGAGCTGCAATCTTTGAGAAGTCCTGAACGAACCTCCTGTAGTAACCTGCCAAACCCAAGAAACTCCTAATCTCCGTCACTGAAGTGGGTCTAGGCCAGTTAGCCACAGTTTCTGTCTTCTTGGGGTCCACCTCTATCCCATTCTCTGACACTACATGCCCCAAGAACGAAATGCTCCTCAGCCAGAACTCACACTTAGAGAACTTGGCATACAAGCCATGTTCCCTCAAGGTCTGTAGAACCAACCTCAGATGATGGGCATGCTCCTCTGCATTCCTGGAATACACTAAGATATCGTCTATGAAGACAATAACGAAGTGATCCAGGTATTGGCTATATACTCTGTTCATGAGATCCATGAATGCTGCAAGGGCGTTGGTTAACCCGAACGGCATCACAAGGAACTCAAAATGCCCATATCCTGAAAGCTGTCTTTGGCACATCTTCATCCCTTATCCTTAGCTGATGGTACCCCGATCTTAGATCTATTTTGGAGAAACAACCCGCTCCTGCTAGCTGGTCGAATAGATCATCGATCCTTGGTAGAGGGTACCTATTTTTGGTAGTGACTTTGTTCAACTGCCTGTAGTCGATACAAAGTCTAAGGGATCCATCCTTCTTCCTTACAAACAAGACTGGAGCACCCCAAGGTGAGGTACTCTGTCGGATGAAGCCCTTTTCTACCAGCTCCTGCAATTGCTCTTTCAACTCCTTCAACTCGGCTGGGGCCATCCTGTAGGGAGGGATAGAGATCGGTCTAGTTTCAGGCACCAACTCTATCTCGAACTCTATCTCCCTAGCAGGTGGTAAACCTGAAAGCTCGTCTGGAAAGACATCCTGAAACTCTCTGACAGCTGGCACCGAGGCTGGCTCCCTGACCTGACTACTAAGCTCTCTCACATGAGCCAAATACCCCTGATATCCCTTCCTAAGCAACCTACGAGCCTGAAGAGCTGATATCAGACCTCTAGGTGGGCCCCTCTTGTCTCCTCTGAAGACGACCTCTGACCCGTTCTGATCTCTGAACCTGACTACCTTGTCCCTGCAGTCCAAGGTAGCACCATGGGTAGATAGCCAATCCATCCCTAGAATGACGTCAAAGTCTGTCAAATCTAGAACCACAAGGTCAGCGGAGAGGCATCTTCCCTCAACAAAAACTGGACTGTACTGGCAGACTGACTCTGCCACTGACGGGTCACACTTGGGTCCACTGACCCATAGGGGACACTCTAACCCAGAGACTATCTGACCCAACCTCTCAACGGCTCTCGGAGCAATAAATGAATGAGATGCACCCGGGTCCATTAATGCATACACATCAGAACACCCAATGACGAGATTACCTGACACCACGGTGTTGGATGTGTTAGCCTCCTGCTGAGTCATGGTGAAGATCCTGGTTGGAGCTGATGGACCTTCACCTCGGGAACCAGAAGAAGAGGCTGCCCCTCTCCCTCTACCTCTGCCACTGCCCTGAGTTGTGGCTGGAGCTGCTAGCTGTGCCACACTACCAGAAGCTGTCTGCTGGGGCTGGCCCATAAAAGGTGCTCTAGGACACTCCCGAGCCATGTGTCCCTCCTGTCCACATCTGAAACATGTATTAGTCCCAGCTCGACACACTCCCCTGTGCGGTCTTCCACATCTCTGGCATTCTGTACCATCTGAGCCTGAGCTCGAGCCATCGCCAAATCCCAGACCGAATTTCAACTTATTCTAAAACTTATTCTTTTTCGGCTTCTTGGTGGTGTTATCCCACCTCTTCTTACTTGAGCTCTGAGAAGAGAGACCTGGCCCTCCTCTGCCTGGGGTCTTAACCCCTGAAGACTGGGTCACTGACTGTTTCACTGACCCTTCAACTATAGCACTCGCCTCCATCCTTCGAGCCATATCCACCACAGTGTGGAAACTTTCCCTCTCAACTGACTGAATCAACGAGGAGTACCTAGAATGCAACTTCATAACATATCTCTTGGCTTTCTTCATATCTGTATCTAGAGCTTGCCCTGAAAAAGGCAATAGCTCCAAGAATTTATCTGTGAACTCCTCTACACTCATGTGCTCTGTCTGCCTCAGTTGCTCAAACTCAATCATCTTCAGTTCTCTGGAACTGTCTGGAAAAGCCCATCCAGCGAACTCATTCGCAAATTCCTCTCACGTCATGCCGTCTAGTCTCGGGTCCACATAACACTTGAACCATTCCCGTGCTTTCTTGCACTTTAAGGTGAACCCTGCCATCTGAATGGCCCTGCTGTCATTTGCCCCTAGCTCATCAGTTATTGTCTTCACTACTCTCAGGTACTCAAAGGGGTCATCCCCTGACTTGTATTTGGGAGCATCCAGCTTGAGGTAATCTGTCATCTTTACTTTGCTCCCATCGGCTGAGCTAGGTCTGGGAGGTTGAGTAACTGGGGCTGCTGGTTCTGTGGGTGGTGGAGGTGGGGGTGCAGCATTCCCCGAGGTGGGGTTTGCCGGGTTTGGATAGAAGGGTGAGGGTGGATAAGCTGGGTATTGTGTATAAGGTGGATAGAAAGGTGGATAAGGCATGTTCTGTAACGACCCGAAAATCGGACCGCTACCGGCGCTAGGATCCGGGTCGACTTAAGGCCGCCGGGACCCGTAGCAAGCCAAACATACATCCTGGAAACCTGTTTAATCCCATACATGATCAAGAAAATACATAAAAATTTAAAACTTTTCTTTCAAACATCCAACTCAACCTGAACATATACTGTACATAGTCATAATCATAATTATGATCCCTCTGTGGGATCTCATCAATGCCCCAATGGGCAATACATCATCAGAGGAGTTGGCTTTCATAAACATTATAAAACATTTTTGATCATGTAATAAAAGGGATACCTCATACACAATGTCAAGCACAATATCTAAGCCTCAATATCATTACATGACTGAAACTATACTTTTACATAACATTAATACATTTATCATGTCCACACTATCTATTACATATACCAGACTTCATTACTCTTGTAAACCTCCTGGTCTACCCTGTACCTGCAATCCTGGGGAAAATTGGGAGGGGGGTGAGCTACTAGAGCCCAGTGAGCAGAATAATAAAACCTTTAAAACATATGATAACATGGAATGCATCACATCACAGCTAATCACATCAAGGATGAACCTGTCACCAATAGCCCTCTACATGGTCCAACTGTGCCAGAACGTAGAATGGGTCCTGGTCTTTCCCTTACATATCATAACATAACAGTGTCCAACTGTGCCAGAACGTAGAATGGGTCCTCGTCTTTCCCTTACATAGTGCCAGCGAACGTAGAATGGGTCCCACTGGTCTTACATTCCGTACCATACATATCACATCGTCATATCATAGATCGAGGGCTATGGATCATTCAACATTCATCCACATCAACATAAAAAAAATATGCAATGCAACATATTCGTGAATTCTAATGCAAGCAACCTAATTCATCATATGGCATTCATGATGCGTGAAACATGCTAAAAAGTTCATTCTTTGTGTAATACCCGGCTAGATTCCGGCATCGGAATCCCTACCTTCCGGCGGAATCTCCATTGGAATATGGAATTTTGATGATGCCAGAGTCTTCTAGAGGGGTAAAATGTGATTTCTAAAATGATTTTTACTGATTTCACGGTTTTAAATGAAAAGGATTTGAGTTTTGGAAAAGAAAAGACCAAGGAGGTTTTGCCAGGTTCGGCTGCCGAAAGTGAAGTTCGGCCGCCGAACATGAGAAGGTTTCGGGAGTGCTTTTGGCCTCCGAAAGCCATGTTTGAACAAACCAGGTTCGGCCGCCGAACCTCAAGTTCGACCGCCGAACATGGGGGTGTTTTGCATGCTCGTTAGGCCGCCGAAGGAGGTTTGGCTGGCCACCTATAAAAGCCCCTCAGACCGAAAATGGGCGAGATTTCTCCCCATTCTCGAGCTCAGGTGTGTTCATGTTCTCCTTTGGTCATTTTCATGTTTTCTCTTCATCTCCTTCATATTTTTATGAGTTCCATGGTTGTTTTGAAGAGTTTTCAAGCTTAGATCGAGTTTTGGGAGCTTGGAGGCCCAAGGAGTAGTTTCCTCCCATCTCCAAGTTAGAGCTCGCACAAACCCTCGATCTTCAAGAGGTAAGTGTGGATCTATGCTTTTCTTTACATTTCATGAAGTTTTAAGTGAGTTGTAAGAGGTTTTGATGGTTGAGTATGGGTAGATATGCATGTTAGGGTTTATGGGGGTTTTATGCCCAATGCCTGATAATGTATGTTCATGTGATGTTTGTGTTGGGGTTTAGGTCAGTTTTCAAGCCCCTTGAGCATATGGGAGAGAGTATGTGAGGTTTGGTTTGTTTTGATGGTTTTGGCCTATGTGGGTCATAAACTATCTATGTATGCTTTAGATGTTTTTTTTAGGAGTTTAAGCTTGTTTGAGCTCCCTTGTGCATGGTTAAGGATGTATGCATGTGTTTGAGAAGTTGGATGCTTGTTTTGGGGTGTTTGGAAGGTTTGGGAGGCTTGAAATGCACAAAGGCTGAGTTCTGGATGAACTCAGGTTCGGCCGCCGAAGGTGGTTTCGGCTGCCGAACCTGCCTGAGGATGCAGGGATTGGCCCCTAACCTTGCCCCCGAAAGTTGGGCTTTGGCTTGAAAGCAGACTTTCGGCCGACGAAGGTAATGTTCGGCCGCCGAAAGTGCCTGACTTTCGTCTCTGGAGAGAGAGTTCGGCCGCCGAAGGTGCCGCCGAACCTGCCTGACTTTCGTCTCTGGAAGGGACCTTCGGCCGCCGAAGGTGCCGCCGAAAGTGCCCTGTCCAGCCTTTTCTTGAGTGTTTTCTATGCATGTTTAAGTGATGCTTTAGGGGGTTTTTGGGGAGTTGTTTATGAGTTGTTTAGAGTATGTTTGGCACCTCACTGGTGTCCACCTGTGTAGGACCGGACCCGAGGAACCGAGGTGTTTAGCAGTGTTAGCTGCTTCAGAGTTAGTCCCGAGCTAGCCAGAGGTGAGTGGAACTAACCCTTATGTTTTAAATCAAATGTTTTCAGCATGCTCAAACATGTTCATGCATCATGAATACCATGTTATGCAATAGGTTGTTTGCATTAGAATTCACGAATATGATGCATTGCATAATACGATGATAATGATGTGGATGGATACTGGATGATCCTCTAGCCCTCAGTATGTTATGACATGATATGGTATGATATGATATGGCATGTACGATATGAGATGAGATGAGAAGTCCAGGTGTGGCCGTATCGCCCCTGGCATAGAGCATGAGAAGTCCAGGTGTGGCCGTATCGCCCCTGGCATAGAGCATATGAAGTCCAGGCGTGGCCGTATCGCCCCTGGCATAGAGTATTGTTGACTTGTTATGGTACGAGATTGATATGTAGGGGGCTATTGGTGACAGATTCATCCTTGAGGTGATATATTTGTGATGTGACGCATTCCATGATAGCATACGTTAAAATGAACTGTTTTCTTTTATGGTTTCTGCTCACTGGGTTTTTTAGCTCACCCCTCTCCCCTAACCCCAGGTTTGTAGGGTCAGAGGTAGTTCAGGAAGACGACAAGATATGGTTATGGTCATGTTATGTAATAGAATAGCAGTGGACATGATGTAACGTAAAGTTGTGTAAGGATGTAAAAGAGTTATGTTGTAATATGACATTATGTTATATGTTCAGAGTTATAGTATTGTGCTTGGCCCGAGTTGGATAATCCCCTTGTACATGAGTTTTATTTTATGTTGTTTCATGTGATGGACCGAGTTTAACATAGGGTATGCTGACCCTAGGGGTTCTATGAGTTCAGTCATAGTGCATACACAGGTCAAACGGGTTAAAGAAAAAGTTTACAGTTTTATGTTTTAAAGTTTATGCTTATGTTTGATCATGTATGGGATTATACCAGATGTACAGAATGTATGTTAGGCTTGCTACGGGTCCCGGCGACCTTAAGTCGATCTGGATCCTAGCGCCGGTAGCGGTCCGATTTTCGGGTCGTTACAGAATGGTATCAGAGCCCTAGGTTCACATGATCGGACCTATAGTGTGTCGGGCTCATAAAGGTTATAGTAGGGCAAGCACAATAGGAAGATCATGTCCACTAGGATAGGATATGGAGTCCTGTCTTGTATGATGATGTGAAATGCCATGATGATGAGCATGTGCATTAATGCTATGATATGTATGTTATGTATGTGGTGCAGGTTCATGTGTTTCCACATGAACCATATAATGCTAATGTTTATGTGCTATGTTATGCTTTCAGAAGTCAAGATGAGAGGAACTCGTCGATCTGCGAGATTGACTGGAGCTCCGCCAGAGAATGAGGGCATGGATGCCCATTCCCCTGCTCTGCAGAGGGCAAGATCTTGTAGGACGATCAAGGAAAGTACATCAAGGGACCCTAGAAGGTCTTTTGATGCAGGTCGGAGGAGATCAGTTCATGAAGGTATGTCAGCGGATGTGATGGAAACAGAGGAGGATAACCAGAGAAGAGATAGTAGTTTGGGCATGAGTATGTCAGTAGAGGATATGGGAGAGTCCCAAGGAGGCACCCAGGCCTCGGGCTTTGTTCCACCACAGTATCCACCCTACCCGCAAGGGCCAGGGTATCCGATGGGAGGTACATCGGATTTCTTTAGCCATAACCCATATCCCACCTTTATGCCCTATCCTCCCTTTTACCCACAGTACCCCATGTTTCCATCCTCACCCTTTTTCCCAGGTCCAGCAAACCCTAACCCAGGGGATGCTGCACCTCCTCCTCCACCAGCAGAACCAATAGTCCCTGATGTCCGGATACTCAAACCTGGTTCATCAGTTGGGGGTAAAGTAAAGATGACAGATTACCTCAAGTTGGATGCCCCCAAGTTCGAAGCAGGCGATGACCCTTTTGAGTATCTCAGAACGGTAAAGATGATAACAGATGAGCTAGGAGCAAGTGACAGTAGAGCCATTCAGATGGCAGGGTTCACATTGAAATGCAAGAAGGCAAGGGAGTGGTTCAAAAACTATATGGACCCAAGGTTGGAGAGCTTATCCTGGGAGCAGTTTGCCAATGAGTTTGCAGGATGGGCTTTTCCAGATAGTTCCAGAGAACTGAAGATGATTGAGTTTGAGCAGCTAAGGCAGACGGAAGAGATGAGTGTAGAGGAGTTTATAGACAGGTTCCTGGAGCTGTTGCCGTTTGCAGGACAAGGTCATGACATAGACCTAAAGAAGTCTAGGAGATATGTTATGAAGCTTCACTCCAGGTATTCCTCGTTGATTCAAGCAGCAGAAAGGGAGAGTTTCCATGCTATAGTGGATATGGCACGGAAAATGGAGGCTAGTGCTATCGTTCAAGGAACAGTTAAACAGTACGTGGCACAGTCTTCGGGTTCCAAACTCCCGGGGACAAGTGATGTTAATCTCTCCCCTCTGAGCGAGGCTGTCACAAAAAGTAAGAAGGGAGACAGAGGTCTCAGAAGATCAAAGAAGAACAAGTTCTGGAATCGGATAAAGTCTGGTCTGGGATTAGGAAGTGGCTCGAGCTCAGGCACAGAGGTTGCAGAGTGTACGAGGTGCGGTAGGCCGCACAAGGGAGTCTGTCGGTTTGGGACTACAGCATGTTACAGATGCGGCCAGGAGGGGCACATAGCTCGAGAGTGCCCTAAGGAAGCTTTTATGACACCGTCCCATCAAACAACTCCAGGCAGTATGGCACAGCCATCAGCTCCAGTCATGTTACAGGGCAGTGGTAGAGGCAGAGACAGGGGGACAGCCCCTTCTTCAGCAGGTTCCCATGGAGAAGGTCCATCAGCCCCAGCGCGGATCTTCGCCATGACCCAGCAGGAGGCTAACACATCGAACCCGATGGGATCAGGTAATCTCACTCTGGTATGTTCTGATGTGTCTGTTTTATGAACCCTGATGTTTCTCTTTTCTTTGTTTGCTTGTGAGCCCTTGTGAGGTTGGGTTGATAGCTTAGGGGTTAGAGTATCCCCTTGGGGTCAGTACACCCAAGTGTGATCCATCTGTGGCAGAGTCAGTCTGCCGGTATAGTCAGAGTATGTGTTGTGAGTAGATGCCTTCCAGCTGACCTAGCGGTTCTAGATTTGACTGTTTGACGTCATTCTAGGGTTGGATTGGTTCTTCTACTAGTGGTACTACCTAGTCTGCAGAGACAAGGTAGTCAGGTTCAGAGGTCAGGATGGATCAGAGGTAGTCCTTAGAGGGGACAGGATAGGGATACCTAGAGGCTCAGTATCAACCCTATAGGCTCGTAGGTTGTTCAGGAAAAGTTGTCAGGGGTTCTAGCTCTTGAGAGAGAGTATAGCAGTCAGGTCAGGGAGCCCACCTCAGTGCCCATTGTTAGAGAGTTTAGATGTTTCCCCAGATGAGTTCCCAGGACTACCACCTGTCAGGGAGATAGAGTTTAAAAAAATAGAAGTAATGCATGGAATTGGACCAATCTCTATCCCTCCCCACAGGATGGTATCAACAGAGTTAAAAGAGTTATAAGGATCAGTTGTAAGAGTTGGTAGTTAAGGGTTCCCATCTGACTGAGCACTTCGCCTTGGGGTGTTCCAGTGTTGTTATGAAGATGAAGGATGGATCCCTAGGACTTTGTGTCGACCACTAGTCGTTGAACAAAGTCACCACCCAGAACAAGTATTTGTTACCTTGGATCGACGATCTATTTTAAGCCAGCTAGCAGGAGCTAGTTGCCTTTCCAAGATAGATCTGAAGTCTAGGTACCATCAGTTAAGATCAAGGAAGAAGATGTATAGAGAGCAGTGTTTAGAACCAGATATGGGCACTATGAGTTCCTAGGAATGTCGCTCGGGTTAATGAACGCCCCTACATCATTCATGGACCTCATAAGCAGAGTTTTAGTCGGTTTCTGGATCACTCCGTTATTGTCTTCATTGACGGTATCTCGGCGAGTTCCAGAAATGCAGAAGAGTATGCCCATCATCTGAAATCAGGATTGCAGACCCTGAGAGAACATGGCTTGGATGCCTAGTTCTCCAATGCGAGTTCTGGTCGAGGAGCATATCCCTCTTGGGTCATGTGTGACGGAGAAAGGAAAGTGAAGTAGACCTGAGAAAGTTAAAGTTGTAGCCGACTAGCCCAGGCCCATGGTAATGACAAAGATTAAGAACTTTTGGGTTGGGCAGGTTACCTAATGGAGGTTCATCTAGAACTTCTCTATAGTTGCCGCTCCTATGGCCAGATGAATCAAGAAGAACCAGAGGGTTGTGTGGTCTACTCAGATTGAAGAGGGCTTTGAAAAGCCAAAGGAAATGTTGATGTCAGCACCAGTGGTAGCTCTGTCCGCCAGTGATGGAGATTTCACAGTGTCCTATGATGCGTTCCGTGTGGGACTAGGTTGTGTGTTAATGCGAGTGGTAGAATGATTACTTATGCTTCTAGGTAGCTGAAGAAGCATGAGTTGAATCATCTTACACACGATCCAGAGATGGCAATGGTAATACTTGCACTCAAGATGTGGAGGCGATACCTGTATAAGTTATGTGGACAGATCCTTACAGATCGAAAGAGCTTGCAATACATCTTGAGTCAAGGGAGAAGAACATGAGGTATAGGAGATGGGTAAAAACTGCGTGGTATTCGCGACTTCAAGGTTCGGTATATTCGGCTGAGGCAGATATTTCGGTAGATGCCCTCAACCGGAAACCACTTGGCAGCTTACCCCATCCCTTAGTACAGTAAGAAGAAGGCCAATAGTCAGAAAATGAGGAGAATCAGAACTGCTGTGAGTCAGCAGGAGAGTTATGAAGTTGTCCGCAAGAGGCATGTAGAGTTTCAGAAGGGAAGAAGAGTTTTGTCAGAGTACGCAGCGGAAGCGTGTTGAGGTTCTCGAGGAAGTCGAGGTTGGTTGGAGGTGTCTCTTAAAGAGAGGGTGATTCGTTATGGGCAGAAAGGTAAATTAGCTCTCAGATACATTGGACCCTTTGGAATCCTGCAAAGGATTTGGGAATGTATCCCACGAGTCAGATTTACCCACTTCCATGGAAGAGATCCATTCGTTTTTCCATGTTTCCACGATATATGAGTTCGTGTCGGGTCCAAGTGAGGTTCTTAAAGGAACCAGAGGTGGAGACCGTAGAGGATCTCACCTATGTTGAGCAGCTAGTACGGACCGCAGACACACAAGTCAGAAAGTGTGGAAACAAGGAAATCCCGATGGTGAAAGCCCCTTAGAATCACCTTAAGATGAAAAGTTCACCGGGGAGACCGAGAGTTTATACTCCAGCAATGACCGTGTCTCTCTTTTAGGAGAGAGGTTTTTAGGTTTTGCTTGCTTGTTAATGTATGTTAGATGCTATGTTTTGAGTTGCCTGTTTGTTTGTTTGAACATTCGAGGACGAATGTTCTTAAAGGGGGGAAGAATGTAATACCCGGCTAGATTCCGGCATCGGAATCCCTACCTTCCGGCGGAATCTTCGTTGGAATATGGAATTTTGATGATGCCAGAGTCTTCTAGAGGGGTAAAATGTGATTTCTAAAATGATTTTTACTGATTTCACGGTTTTAAATGAAAAGGATTTGAGTTTTGGAAAAGAAAAGACCAAGGAGGTTTTGCCAGGTTTGGCTGCCGAAAGTGAAGTTCGGCCGCCGAACATGAGAAGGTTTCGGGAGTGCTTTTGGCCTCCGAAAGCCATGTTTGAACAAACCAGGTTCGGCCACCGAACCTCAAGTTCGGCCGCCGAACATGGGGGTGTTTTGCATGCTCGTTAGGCCGCCGAAGGAGGTTTGGCTGGCCACCTATAAAAGCCCCTCAGACCGAAAATGGGCGAGATTTCTCCCCATTCTCGAGCTCAGGTGTGTTCATGTTCTCCTTTGGTCATTTTCATGTTTTCTCTTCATCTCCTTCATATTTTTATGAGTTCCATGGTTGTTTTGAAGAGTTTTCAAGCTTAGATCGAGTTTTGGGAGCTTGGAGGCCCAAGGAGTAGTTTCCTCCCATCTCCAAGTTAGAGCTCGCACAAACCCTCGATCTTCAAGAGGTAAGTGTGGATCTATGCTTTTCTTTACATTTCATGAAGTTTTAAGTGAGTTGTAAGAGGTTTTGATGGTTGAGTATGGGTAGATATGCATGTTAGGGTTTATGGGGGTTTATGCCCAATGCCTGATAATGTATGTTCATGTGATGTTTGTGTTGGGGTTTAGGTCAGTTTTCAAGCCCCTTGAGCATATGGGAGAGAGTATGTGAGGTTTGATTTGTTTTGATGGTTTTGGTCTATGTGGGTCATAAACTATCTATGTATGCTTTAGATGTTGTTTTTGGGAGTTTAAGCTTGTTTGAGCTCCCTTGTGCATGGTTAAGGATGTATGCATGTGTTTGAGAAGTTGGATGCTTGTTTTGGGGTGTTTGGAAGGTTTGGGAGGCTTGAAATGCACAAAGGCTGAGTTCTCGATGAACTCAGGTTCGGCCGCTGAAGGTGGTTTCGGCCGCCGAACCTGCCTGAGGATGCAGGGATTGGCCGCCTAACCTTGCCCCCGAAAGTTGGGCTTTGGCTTGAAAGCAGACTTTCGGCCGACGAAGGTAATGTTCGGCCGCCGAAAGTGCCTGACTTTCGTCTCTGGAGAGAGAGTTCGGCCGCCGAAGGTGCCGCCGAACCTGCCTGACTTTCGTCTCTGGAAGGGACCTTCGGCCGCCGAAGGTGCCGCCGAAAGTGCCCTGTCCAGCCTTTTCTTGAGTGTTTTCTATGCATGTTTAAGTGATGCTTTAGGGGGTTTTTGGGGAGTTGTTTATGAGTTGTTTAGAGTATGTTTGGCACCTCACTGGTGTCCACCTGTGTAGGACCGGACCCGAGGAACCGAGGTGTTTAGCAGTGCTAGCTGCTTCAGAGTTAGTCCCGAGCTAGCCAGAGGTGAGTGGAACTAACCCTTATGTTTTAAATCAAATGTTTTCAGCATGCTCAAACATGTTCATGCATCATGAATACCATGTTATGCAATAGGTTGTTTGCATTAGAATTCACGAATATGATGCATTGCATAATACGATGATAATGATGTGGATGGATACTGGATGATCCTCTAGCCCTCAGTATGTTATGACATGATATGGTATGATATGATATGGCATGTACGATATGAGATGAGATGAGAAGTCCAGGTGTGGTCGTATCGCCCCTGGCATAGAGCATGAGAAGTCCAGGTGTGGCCGTATCGCCCCTGGCATAGAGCATATGAAGTCCAGGCGTGGCCGTATCGCCCCTGGCATAGAGTATTGTTGACTTGTTATGGTACGAGATTGATATGTAGGGGGCTATTGGAAACAGATTCATCCTTGAGGTGATATATTTGTGATGTGACGCATTCCATGATAGCATACGTTAAAATGAACTGTTTTCTTTTATGGTTTCTGCTCACTGGGCTTTTTAGCTCACCCCTCTCCCCTAACCCCAGGTTTGCAGGGTCAGAGGTAGTTCAGGAAGACGACAAGATATGGTTATGGTCATGTTATGTAATAGAATAGCAGTGGACATGATGTAACGTAAAGTTGTGTAAGGATGTAAAAGAGTTATGTTGTAATATGACATTATGTTATATGTTCAGAGTTATAGTATTGTGCTTGGCCCGAGTTGGATAATCCCCTTGTACATGAGTTTTATTTTATGTTGTTTCATGTGATGGACCGAGTTTGACATAGGGTATGCTGACCCTAGGGGTTCTATGAGTTCAGTCACAGTGCATACACAGGTCAAACGGGTTAAAGAAAAAGTTTACAGTTTTATGTTTTAAAGTTTATGCTTATGTTTGATCATGTATGGGATTATACCAGATGTACAAGATGTATGTTAGGCTTGCTACGGGTCCCGGCGACCTTAAGTCGATCTGGATCCTAGCGCCGGTAGCGGTTCGATTTTCGGGTCGTTACACTTTGCTTTAAAACATAATAAGTTATTCCACTCACCTCTGGATAGCTCTAACCAGACACTGGGGCAACAGACTCACTGCTGGGGTCCTCGGTTCCTCGGGTCCGAACCTATACAGGTGGACTCAAATGAGGGACCAAACAAACATGAACATAACTCTAAACTACTCCCCAAAAACCCCCTAAAACATCATGGAATAATCATAGAAGAACATGCAAGAAAGGGCTGGACAGGGCACTTTCGGCGGCAGGTTCGGCGGCCGAAAGTCCCTCCAGAGCCGAAAGTCAGGCAGGTTCGGCGGCACCTTCGGCGGCCGAAACTCCCAGACAGAGGCGAAACTCATGCATGTTCGGCGGCACCTTCGGCGGCCGAAAGTGCCAGACAGAGACGAAAGTCTCCTTTCGGGGGCAAGTTTCAGCAGCCGAAGGCTGCCTCCACAAGCACGTTCGGCTGCCGAACCTGGTTTCTCCCAGAATGGCAGAAACTCAGCTCCCCTATGCATTTGTGCCTCCAAAACTAACCATTCATGCATAAACCTATTCTACAACATTCCCAAGCATTCACAAGCAAACATACAAGTTCCTAGGGGCATCAAACCATCAAAAACCCCAACTACAACACACAAGCAACTCACATTGCTCAAAAACACAAATAAAACCCATAAACATAACTATGACCTAAACATGCATTCTACCCCATAGATTCACTTAAAACTTGCTTAAAACATGAAATGAGCTTAAGATCGGCTCTTACCTCGTGGAGATCGAGAGAGACGACCTAAACTCGGAGAGGGGAGGGGTTGAGTTCCCTTGAACCTCAAAGCTCCAAAACTTTGCTCAAAGCTTGAAAATCTTCAAAACAAGATGAAAACTAGTGAAAAACTTGAAAGATCTGAAGGAAAAGACTCAAGATCGGTGAGGGGCGGCGGAAAGCTCACCTTGGCCGGAAATGGGGAAAAAGCTCGCCCATTTTCGGCTAAGGGACCCTTTTATAGTGGCTGGCCAGGCCACGTTCGGGGGCCGAATGTGCCTCCGCATGCATGCCATGTTCGGCGGCCGAACTTGAGGTTCGGCGGCCGAACCTGGACTTCCCTCACTTGTGCTTTCGGGGGCCTAAAGGCGCTCCCGAAGGCATGCATATTCAGCGGCCGAACCTGAGTTTTCCTTCAAGGTTGTTTTCATGCAAAAACTCATTTCCACTTTACTTAAAACCATGAAATACCTTAAAATATTTTATGAACACATGATTCTACTAGAGGCTTCCGACATCCGAGATTCCACCGGACGGTAGGAATTCCGATACCGGAGTCTAGCCGGGTATTACATTCTCCCCCCCTTAAGAACATTCGTCCCTGAATGTTCCTCAACTAGCACATAACATGGCATAAAACATAACATACATACATAGCACATAAACACAAAGAGATCTAACCTTAAAAGAGATGAGGGTACTGCTGGAGCATAGACTCCCGTGTCTCCCAAGTGCATTCCTCCAAGTTGTGGTGGTTCCACAGGACTTTCACCATCGGGATTTCCTTGTTCCTTAACTTTCTGATCTGGGTGTCTATGATCCGTACTGGCTGTTCAACATAAGTGAGATCCTCTTGGACCTCCACATCAGGCTCACTAAGAACCTTGATCGGATCTGACACAAACTTCCTCAACATTGAAACATGGAAAACCGGATGGATTCTTTCCATTGAAGCAGGTAAATCCAGCTTGTACGACACATTCCCGATCTTTTGCAAGATTTCAAAGGGTCCGATGTATCGTGGGGCTAGTTTACCTTTCTTCCCAAAGCGAACCACTCCTTTCATTGGAGACACCTTGAGCAATACCAGATCCCCCTCCTGAAACTCTAACTACCGTCTGCAGATGTCTGCATAACTCTTCTGTCTGCTTACAGCAGTCTTGATCCTTTCTCTGATTATGGGTACCACCCTGCTGGTGATCTCTACTAGCTCAGGCCCTGCCAAGGCCTTTTCTCCAACCTCTTCCCAGCAAACAGGTGATCTGCACTTCCTTCCATATAAAGCTTCATATGGAGCCATCCCGATGCTAGCATGATGGCTGTTATTGTAGGCAAACTCCACCAAAGGTAGATGCTGCCTCCAAGAACCGCCAAAGTCCAGCACACACATTCTGAGCATATCCTCTATGGTCTGGATGGTCCTTTCTGATTGTCCGTCCGTCTGTGGGTGGAAGGCAATACTGAAATCCAACCTAGTACCCATGGCATTCTGCAGACTCCGCCAAAATCTGGAGGTGAACTGAGGCCCTCTATCTGACACTATGAAACAGGAACCCCATGCAGCCTGACGATCTCATCAACATACACCTGCGCCAACTTGTCCACAGAATAGCCACTCCTGACAGGAATGAAGTGAGCAGATTTGGTGAGTCTGTCCACAATCACCCATATGGAGTCCACTCTGTTGGACGCCGCCGGTAACCCCACTACGAAGTCCATAGCTATATTTTCCCATTTCCATTCTGGAATAGGTAACGGGTTAAGCATTCCAGCTGGCTTCTGATGTTCCAGCTTCACCCTCTGACACACTTCGCAGGCTGACACAAACTGTGCCACTTCTTTCTTCATAGTTGGCCACCAATAAACTTTCTTCAAATCTTGATACATCTTGGTGGCTCCGGGGTGAATGCTGTATCTTGCATTATGACCCTCCCTCATAATGTCTCCTTTCAGCCCTATGTCATCTGGTACACATAGTCTGCTCCCATAGCGGAGGATCCCCTTGCTGTCGAATCTGAACTCACTATCATTGCCTGACTGAACAGTCCTGGCAATCTTCACTAACTCCGGGTCCTCATGCTGTTTCTGAGCCACCTGCTCTAGAAACACGGGTGCCACTCTCATCTGGGCCACCAAGGCACCTGTACCAGACAACTCCATCTGTAGACCTTCCTCGATGAGCTTGTAAAACTCCTTCACCACTGGTCTCCTCTCTGCCGATATGTGGGATAAACTACCGAGTGATTTCCGGCTTAAGGCGTCTGCCACAACATTCGCCTTACCCGGATGGTACTGAATCTTGCAATCATAGTCACTCAGCAGCTCCACCCATCTCCTCTGTCTCAAATTCAAATCTCTTTGACTCAGGATGTACTGCAGGCTTTTATGATCCGTGAAGATCTCACATTTAACCCCATAGAGGTAGTGCCTCCACATCTTTAGTGCAAAGATTACTGCTGCCATCTCCAGGTCATATGTGGGGTAATTCAACTCATGCTTCTTCAGCTGCCTAGAAGCATAAGCGATCACCCTCTCATTTTGCATCAGTACACAACCCAGTCCCACACGGGACACATCACAAAAGACTGTAAAGTCCTCATCACTAGATGGCAGAGCTAAAACTGGTGCTGAAGTCAACCTCTTCTTAAGCTCTTCAAAACTCTCTTCGCACTGGTCGGTCCACACAAACCTCTGATTCTTCCTGGTTAGTCTGGTCAGAGGAGCTGCTATCTTGGAGAAGTCCTGAACGAACCTCCTGTAGTAACCTGCCAAACCCAAGAAACTCCTGATCTCCGTCACTGAAGTGGGTCTAGGCCAGTTAGCCACAGTTTCTGTCTTCTTGGGGTCCATCTCAATCCTATTCTCTGACACTACATGCCCCAAGAACGAAATGCTCCTCAGCCAGAACTCACATTTAGAGAACTTGGCATACAAGCCATGTTCCCTCAAAGTCTGCAGAACCGACCTCAGATGATGGGCATGCTCCTCTGCATTCCTGGAATACACTAAGATATCATCTATGAAGACAATAACGAAGTGATCCAGGTATTGGCTAAACACTCTGTTCATGAGATCCATGAATGCTGCAGGGGCATTGGTTAACCCGAACGGCATTACAAGGAACTCAAAATGCCCATATCTGGTCCTGAAAGCTGTCTTTGGCACATCTTCATCCCTTATCCTTAGCTGATGGTACCCCGATCTTAGATCTATTTTGGAGAAACAACCCGCTCCTACAAGCTGGTTGAATAGATCATCGATCCTTGGTAGAGGGTACCTATTCTTGGTAGTGACTTTGTTCAACTGCCTGTAGTCGATACAAAGTCTAAGGGATCCATCCTTCTTCCTCACAAACAAGACCGGAGCACCCCAAGGTGAGGTACTCTGTCGGATGAAGCCCTTCTCTACCAGCTCTTGCAACTGCTCTTTCAACTCCTTTAACTCGGCTGGGGCCATCCTGTAGGGAGGGATAGAGATCGATCTAGTTCCAGGCACCAACTCTATCTCGAACTCTATCTCCCTAGCAGGTGGTAAACCTGGAAGCTCATCAGGAAAGACATCCTGAAACTCTCTGACAACTGGCACCGAGGTTGGCTCCCTGACCTGACTGACTAGTTCTCTCACATGAGCTAAGTACCCCTGACATCCCTTCCTAAGCAACCTACGAGCCTGAAGAGCTGATATCAGACCTCTAGGTGTGCCCCTCTTGTCTCCTCTGAAGACGACCTCTGACCCGTTTTGATCTCTGAACCTGACTACCTTGTCCCTGCAGTCCAAGGTAGCACCATGGGTAGATAGCCAATCCATCCCTAGAATGACGTCAAAGTCTGTCAAATCTAGAACCACAAGGTCGGCGGAGAGGCATCTTCCCTCAACAAAAACTGGACTGTACTGGCAGACTGACACTGCCACTGACGGGTCACACTTGGGTCCACTGACCCATAGGGGACACTCTAACCCAGAGACTATCAGACCCAACCTCTCAACGGCTCTCGGAGCAATAAATGAATGAGATGCACCCGGGTCCATTAAAGCATACACATCAGAACACCCAATGACGAGATTACCTGACACCACGGTGTTGGATGTGTTAGCCTCCTGCTGAGTCATGGTGAAGATCCTGGCTGGAGCTGATGGACCTTCACCTCGGGAACCAGAAGAAGAGGCTGCCCCTCTCCCTCTACCTCTGCCACTGCCCTGAGTTGTGGCTGGAGCTGCTGGCTGTGCCATACTACCGGAGGCTGTCTGCTGGGGCTGGCCCATAAAAGGCGCTCTAGGACACTCCCGAGCTATGTGTCCCTCCTGTCCACATCTAAAACATGTATTTGTCCCAGCTCGACACACTCCCCTGTGCGGTCTTCCACATCTCTGACATTCTGTACCATCTGAGCCTGAGCTCGAGCCACCGCCAAATCCCAGACCGGATTTCAACTTGTTCCAAAACTTATTCTTCTTCGGCTTCTTGGTGGTGTTATCCCACCTCTTCTTACTTGAGTTCTGAGAAGAGAAACCTGGTCCTCCTCTGCCTGGGGTCTTAACCCCTGAAGACTGGGTCACTGACTGCTTCACTGACCCCTCAACTATAGCACTTGCCTCCATCCTTCGAGCCATATCCACCACAGTGTGGAAACTTTCTCTCTCAGCTGACTGAATCAACGAGGAGTACCTAGAATGCAACTTCATAACATATCTCTTGGCTTTCTTCGTATCTGTATCTAGAGCTTGCCCTGAAAAAGGCAATAGCTCCAAGAACTTATCCGTGAACTCCTCTACACCCATGTGCTCTGACTGCCTCAGTTGCTCAAACTCAATCATCTTCAGTTCTCTGGAACTGTCTGGAAAAGCCCATCCAGCGAACTCATTCGAAAATTCTTCCCATGTCATACCGTCTAGTCTCGGGTCCACATAACACTTGAACCATTCCCGTGCCTTCTTGCACTTTAAGGTGAACCCTGCCATCTGAATGGCCCTGCTGTCACTTGCCCCTAGCTCATCAGTTATTGTCTTCACTACTCTCAGATACTCAAAGGGGTCATCCCCTGACTTGTATTTGGGAGCATCCAGCTTGAGGTAATCTGTCATCTTTACTTTGCTCCCATCGGCTGAGCTAGGTCTAGGAGGTTGAGTAACTGGGGTTGCTGGTTCTGTAGGTGGTGGAGGTGGGGGTGCAGCATTCCCCGAGGTGGGGTTTGGCTGGTTTGGATAGAAGGGTGAGGGTGGATAAGCTGGGTACTGTGTATAAGGTGGATAGAAAGGTGCATAAGGCATGTAGGTAGGGTAGGGGTTAAAGCTGGAGTAATCCGATGTACCTCCCATCGGATACCCTGAACCCTGTGGGAAGGGTGGATAGTGGGGTGGAAAGCCATACCCCGAGGCCTGAACGCCTCCCTGAGACTCCCCTGTCCCTTCTTCCTCCATGCTAACATCCAGGTTCCCATCCCTCCTCTGATCCTCTTCTGTAACCTCCCTCACATCTGAAGAACTTCCTCCTCTATATGTCCCCCTTCTGCTAGCATCAAAAGACCTTCTAGGGTCCCTTGACACTCTTTCTCTGTTTCCTCTACAAGACATTGCCCTAGGCAATGTAGGAGGACGGGCGCTCGTGCCCTCATCCTCAGGTGGTACTCCGGTCAATCTTGCCGATCGACGGGTTCCTCTCATCCTGTTTTCTGAAAAACAGTACACATCACACAAACATCAGCATCATATGGTTCATGTGGGCACACATGAACCCTCATCACTTATACATATCATTCATATCATAGCATCAATGCACATGTATATAATCATGGCATTTCACATCATCATACAAGACAGGACTCCACATCCTATCCTAGTGAACATGATCTTCCTATTGTGCTTGACCTTCTAGAACATCTATGAGCCCGACACTCTAGGTCCGATCCTATGAACCTAGGGCTCTGATACCATTCTGTAACGACCCGAAAATCGGACCGCTACCGGCGCTAGGATCCGGGTCGGCTTAAGGCCGCCAGGACCCGTAGCAAGCCTGACATACAACCTGAAAACCTGTTTAATCCCATACATGATCAACAACATACATAAAAATTTAAAACTTTTCTTTCACTCATAAGCCAAACTCAACTTGTGCATGCACTGAACATACTCATAATCATAATCATAATCCCTCTGTGGGATCTCATCAATGCCCCAATGGGCGATACATCATAAGATGAGTTGGCTTACATGAACATTATAAAACATATAAGACCATGTATTGAAAGGGATACCTCATACATAAAGTCAAGCACAATCTCTAATCCTCAATATCTTTACATGACTGAAACTGTACTCTTACATAACATTAATACATTTATCATGTCCACACTATCTATTACATACACACGACTTCATTACTCTTGCGGACCTCCTGGTCTACCCTGTACCTGCAAACCTGGGGAATTTGGGAGAGGGGTGAGCTACTAGAGCCCAGTGAGCAGAATAATAAAACACTTAAAACATACGATAACATGAAATGCATCACATCACAGCTAATCACATCAAGGATGAACTTGTCACCAATAGCCCTCTACATGGTCCAACTGTGCCAGAATGTAGAATGGGTCCTGGTCTTTCCCTTACATATCATAACATAACAGTGTCCAACTGTGCCAGAACGTAGAATGGGTCCTGGTCTTTCCCTTACATAGTGCCAGCGAACGTAGAATGGGTCCCACTGGTCTTACATTCCGTACCATACATATCACATCGTCATATCATAGATCGAGGGCTATGGATCATTCAACATTCATCCACATCAACATCAAAATGTGCAATGCAACATATTCGTGAATTCTAATGCAAGCAACCTAATTCATCACATGGCATTCATGATGCATGAACATGCTCAAAACTTTGAAATTTATTTACTTTAATCGTAAAGGTTTATTCCACTCACCTCTAGATAGCTCTGACCAGACACTGGGGCAACAGACTCACTGCTGGGGTCCTCGGTTCCTCGGGTCCGAACCTACACAGGTGGACTCAAATGAGGGACCAAACATACGTGAACACAACTCTAAACTATTCCCCAAAAACCCCCTAAAACATCATGGAATAATCATAGAAAAACACGCAAGAAAGGGCTGGACAGGGCACTTTCGGCGGCAGGTTCGGTGGCCGAAAGTCCCTCCAGAGCCGAAAGTCAGGCAGGTTCGGCGGCACCTTCGGCGGCCGAAACTCCCAGACAGAGGCGAAACTCATGCATGTTCGGCAGCACTTTCGGCGGCCGAAAGTCCCAGACAGAGACGAAAGTCTCCTTTCAGGGGCAAGCTTCGGCAGCCGAAGGCTGCCTCCACAAGCATGTTCGGCGGCCGAAAGTTCCTTCGGCTGCCGAACCTGGTTTCTCCCAGAATGGCAGAAACTCAGCTCCTTTATGCATTTATGCCTCCACTCTCATCCAAACATGCATAAACCTATTCTACAACACTCATACACAAGCATACAAGTTCCTAGGGGCATCAACTAACTAAAACCCCATCTATCACACATCCAACATACATTTGCAAGCCACATTGTTCAAAAATCACACCAAAAACCCATAAGCTCAACATAAGCTACACATGCATTTTCTACCCCATGAACTTGCATAAAACTTGTCTAAAACATAAAGTAAGCTAGAGATCGACCCTTACCTCTTGAAGATCGAGGGTAGAGGCGATCTAACTTGGAGTTGGAAGAGATTTGAGTTCTTGAACCTCAAAGCTCCAAAACTTGCTCAAAACTCGGAAATCTTCAAAACAAGATGAAAACTAGTGAAAAACTCGAAAGATCTGAAGGAAAAGACTCAAGATCGGTGAGGGGCGGCGGAGAGCTCACCTTGGCCGGAAATGGGGAAAAAACTCGCCCGTTTTCGGCTAAGGGACCCTTTTATAGTGGCTGGCCAGGCCACGTTCGGGGGCCAAACGTGCCTCCGCATGCATGCCATGTTCGGCGGCCGAACTTGAGGTTCGGCGGCCGAACCTGGACTTTCCTCACTTATGCTTTCGGGGGCCTAAAGGCGCTCCCGAAGGCATGCATGTTCGGCGGCCAAACTTGAGGTTCGGCGGCCGAACCTGAGTTTTCCTTCAAGGTTGTTTTTATGCAAAAACTTATTTCCATTTTACTTAAAACCATGAAATACCTTAAAACATTTTATGAAAACATGATTCTATCCTACTAGAGGCTTCCGACATCCGAGATTCCACCGGACGGTAGGAATTCTGATACCGGAGTCTAGCCGGGTATTACAATATACGTGGACTGGTGATACTGTATCGAAAGAGGCACTGGATGCACATCTCTCTCAACTCGTGCTGCTTGCGTGCGCCTGATCACTTCTATGACCTCTAGCATGATCATGGCTCTATCTCTAGCGGCTCGTAAAACTGACTCTGGAATAGGTGGGTCATCTGGGTCAACTATGTTAGGCGGTGCAACAAGTGCTAGATGTGACAACTGTATCAACCATCTTTCTTCCATCATACAAAAAGAGACGGACTGTATAAGGTCATAAATAACCGTCATACTCCTAGTAGTTGGATTGGTAGCAATAGTATACATATGCTCAAGATCATCCTCCTGCAACAAATATAAAAAATATTATTAGTTTATTTAAAATAGAATAGTAATATTTAAAATGAGATAAATGACAACAAATTTCTTACCTCTGATCCATTATCGCTCCTTTAATAGAAATCCAATATCTAGATATCTTGTGGTACCACTCCATATACTCCGAATAAAAATAGAGTAGCTCTGTTATTGGCGGTCATATAATTATTCTACGATTTCGGGTGTTCTAGTGCGCGATTCAATAAAAATGCACTTCCGTCCAATTAGTGTCGCTCTTCCACAAATCAAAATCATGCAACGCAACAGATTGTTGTGATTCAGCTGGAATATACTGCTGCAAATCAAACTGCCGCATGACCCGATCTGGCTAATGCCAGTCTATGATGTGAAAGCATACCAGTGGAACAATAACTCTCCAAATTCCTCATCTTTCGTGACAGTATTCAGGGAACGACTCAATTAAGACTTCAGTGTATGACTCCCAAATTACTTGAAATTAAAATATAAGTGTTACACGCAATCAATTTAGTATTAAAATATTAACTTTACTTTAGTTTATTACCTACTCAGGTAATAATCGATGTAATTGATAATAAAACTCCATTAGCACGTGGGTAACAATATCAATAATTTGTCTGGTATTACTTTACCTGTACAATACATTATATTATCAAATGTTAATTTAAATAATAAGAAAAAGAAGCAAAAAATGTTAGAATATCACATACCTACTACTTAGGGAAGCATCATGATGTGGTACTCAGTTAGCTAATGTCGAGTGATACTACTGTAATTTGGTCTCATGCCCACATTTGAAGTATGAATAATAGACCAGCCATCTAGACAATATCAGGATTTATCGCCTTATACAATTGTTTGTACAATCATACCAGACATGCTCTATCCCAGCTATAATTGTTGACTTCTTCCAAATCGGCCAACAATAGTAAAAACATGATATTCACATGAGAAGCAGATGTATCATTGAAAATATATCCAATTACCCCTATAATATATGCTCATGTAAATCTCTGTACAACTTCCTCATCAGTATCATTCAAAAGTTGACTGAACTCCTCAACTAGCCAGTTCATCATCAAATAGCATCCTTTGATAGCATTATTAGGTGGAACGACACCTAATAATGCCTAACACACTATCTACCAATGGTGACGTGATCAGCCTGTAACAGCTGCACCATCAATCGACAACCTAGTAATTAGCCTCACATCCTGAAGGGTAATGGTTATTTCCCTTTCGGAAACATAAATGTGTGGGTCTTCGGTCGCCATCGCTCAACAAGAGCAGTAATTAAGTGCCATTCTAGAGCAAAAAATCTAGGCGTATAATGCCATAAAAACCCGTACGCCGTAGGTGTGGTATAATTTGCTTCGGAATATTATCCATATGCAAAATGGTACCCATTCTTCTGCAGTCTATTGCCTCAGTTTCTATAATTTATTGTCATATAGTTTCTGACCGATATTCTGATTGCGCATATAGTAACGATGGGTCATTAGGACCCGGCAAAATATAATCACGACGGTCGCGTCTTCCCTCCCTATCTACTTATACACAATAAAACTATACAATATCACAATTAAATACTATACTAAACCACAATCAATTACTATTCAAAATCATAATAAATATTAAATACTCAACTAAATAAGAATTACTATTTCATTCATGTTGATTTAAATTACATTATATATTGTAAAACTAAATTAAATAATCAATATTAATTTTTCACTTATTGACCAAAGAGTCACTCAGTGTTGACCTGGCTCCGTTCGGCATGAGAGCTTATTGTTCGACATCGATAGTGTCGAACAACTTAGTGTTCGGCATCATGGATGTCGAACAACTTAGTGTTCGGCATCATGGATGTCGAACTTGTTTGTTCGGCAGTATGACTGCTGAACATACAATATTGACACACACAATTCGGAAAATAGTTTTCAGAATGCATGATTTGAAAAATATTTTTTTTAGTAATGAATGATTTTAAAAAAAAATCAAGACTTGTGAGATCAATGGAGAAAACCAAGGAAGAACTCTCTGCAAATAGATCGGAGGTTGTCTTGAATTTCATTATTCTAAAGCATTAAACGTTGTGTGAGGCATAACAAATATAATTTTTCCCATCATGCAGGATCTTTTCAGACAAGACATCCAGTTTATGGACACAAAAGTCATAAGTTGCAACAATATTCAAAGATAATAATCATCATCAAGAGGTCCCATCATCTAGACAACGGAACTTAAAGAGAAATATGAGGTCAACTCTTCATCCAAGATACTTGCACTCGCCAAGGTCCTTGCCATAGAAGTGGACGATTCCATTTCTCTGGGCATGACATGGGCTCCAATTCAACTATGATGAAGTTGACTCCTTTGAGGCCTTACGCTGATCATCCCCTTGTGCCGACTGCTTTCCATGATCAGGACTCCAACTATAAGAATGGTATCTACTGTGCATATTCAAATCCTTGCTACAACCTTGGAAGGCAAAATTTAAACCATTTTTGTGAGTTGATTGATGCTGATAGATCATTCAATCAATTTTCTCATGGAATGAGACATATGGCCAGAGGACAGAAGGCTTTCAATCTTTTCATCGTTGATATGTTAAGAGTCTCATGTCCTAGTATAAGGAAGCTGATCAACCTCATTTAAAATGATCATGCGAGACATTGGAGAGATCCAATACTATGATTAAATATGTTCATGGTTGGTAAACTTCTGCTCTTTTTGATGGCCGTTTTGTCACAAATTCTTAATATGAAACTTCATTAGTACTTTGTACATATCCATAAAAAATGGTGTAGAGATGGAATTTGATATTAAAGTTAATTTTCTGGTGAATATATGTGATACTAGTGATAAGCATTCAATAGATCAGATTTAATAATAAAAAAATTTATTATTTAATTTTAAGTTATCAAAAATTTTTTAACTCAATTCCGTGTATGCAACGGTGAAGTTAAATTATTAAGAGTTTAAAGTTTAACCATGGTCGAATAGTTGATTTAATTATTATTATTATAATTAATTTTTTTATTTATTTTTATAAATAATTATTAAAATAAGTTTGCTAAAATTTTAAATAATAATGTTTAATTAAAAATTAATATGTTAGAATAACAAATAACAAATAAATATTATTATATTCATAAAAGAAATAATAACACAAGAATTTATGTACTTTTTATTTTATAAGAGATAATAAAATAATGAAATAATTTAATTTAACTACTAAAATAAATTATTAATAATTTTCATGATTTAAGTTGTAATTTTATTTTTTCATTATAATAGACCAATAGTTAGTTATAGGTTAACAGCACTTAATTATTTTATATTAATATAATATAATTGAAAAAATACTAGATAAATAAATTTATGAATGTAAAAATATCAAACAATTGGTATTGGTTAATGACGTCTGAGCTTACTAATTTTCCACTTTCTATGTATGTAAACATCATGAATCGATGAGGGGGCAGATCCAATAGTTTTTCACTTCTCATTAATCCGAGAACCTTACAATGAATTCTCGGTCATAATTATCAAATAGAAAATCAAAATGTTAATTTTTTTGAATTGAGAATTTAAAATTGAATAGGATTATAATATTTGGTGTAATTTTTTAAAAATTAAATAAAATAATATATATATTATTAATTTTATTAAAAAATATTAAACATTTAACTCAAAATAATGTGCATGTATGTGTATGTATATACGTACAAACATGTAAATGCAATGCATAAGTGATCCAGCTCAAGTGATCTTGCTTGCGTCAACCTTTTATTTACAAAGAAATTTTATAACATACAGAATTAATGTCTTATAATCATTATTATGGTGGATATATATGTATATAATTCCTTCGTTTCATTTCAAAGTGACATTTAAAAAAAAAAAAAAAATAGTGCACTTCATTTGCTAAAACATTTTTTTTTTTTTCAACTTTACTTTTTTTATTATTATTCCCAATAAAAAATTAGTGCACTTCATTTGCTAAAACGCTTTTTTTTTTCCAACTTTACCCTTTTTTATTATTATTCCCAATGTATTTATCTTTTCCTTATCTCCCTTCTAAATCCTTATCACATTACATTTCTCTATTTGTATTTATTGACAACAATATTTTAATCAATCACTAGTATTTTTCATGTAAAAATAGGATTATCCAATCATTTATTTAATTTGTGTAAAAACCTACAATGTTTTTGAAATGGCGTTGGATTATTATTTTATTTTATTGGAACTATAAATTATGTCAATATATATATATATAATCGATTTTCTGATTTGGTTTTAAGTCGTCACCACCATAGAAAATAAATTATAAACAGTAAAATATTGAATAAATTACTATTAAATCTCTGCGCTTTATCAAAATTAACTTCATTTCTATTTCTAAATTACTTAATAAAAATGTTTTTATCATTTATGAAATCAAACTTTTTTTCTCTCCGTAAAAAAAAAAACATTAATCAACTTATTTTATTAAACATTTATATTATTTAATTTTTATAATTTTAAAAATATATATATATATTATTTAATTTCTATAATTTGATTAAAGATAAAATAAATTGATTAATATTGTATTTAATAAAGAGACCAAAGAGTTTGATTTCTATAAAATTAAAAAACATTTAATTAAAAGGTTTAGAAATAGACTAAGAAATTAATATCAATAAAACACAGAAACTTCATTGTAATTTACACTAAAATGTATTGATATAATTCTTCCAGTAACAATTTACTTTCAACTTTAATACGATTCTTTAATTCAATTCGAAACTAACTAAAAATTGGTCAGAAGCTAAAAGGCCCATTAACTTCATTTCACCAGGCACATGAGTGTAAGAATATTTGCTTCAGCCTAAGACGGCAAAATCCATCAACAATTATAGTTTGGCTTTTGGCGATCCATATCTCATGAAACCATCATATATTCAGTCACCAGAACATGAACTTTAAAGGCAGTTTACTGAATCACATTCTCTATCATCCTCAGTCTCTACACATTAACAGGTGGGTAAGATGTACTACTGTAATTTCATATTAAGAATTTGATTAAACTGTCATCAAAGAGAGCAGAAGTTTTACTAACCAGAGTGAACCCAGTTGAAAACATTCAATCACATCTCTCCACTGTCTTGCATCATTTTAAGTAGGTTGATCAGCTTCCATATTGCAGTCTGTGACTCACAACTTATCAACGACTAAAAGATTGAAAACGTTCTGTCCTCTGGCCACATTTCTCGACTCCACGAGAAAATTGATGAAATGACCTACCAGCATCTATCAACTCAGATAATGGTTTAGATTTCGCCTTCCTGGGTTGTAGCAAGGATTTGAATGGACATGGTAGATACCATTTGTATGGTTAGGCCCCTGATGTTGGAAAGTAGTCATCACATGTGGATCAGTGCAAGGCCTCAAAGGAGGCAACTTCGTCATAGTCGAAGTGGAGCCCATGTCATGACCAGAGAACTGGAATTGTATACTTCCATGATGATATTCTTTTTTTGATGGGCAGGGAGCTTCACCAATGTAAGTATGTGGATGAAAAGCTGGGTCAATGTCCACATTGAGGTGCTCATGTTTCCGATTCCTCCAAGTAGTCTTAGAACGAACAACTGAGCTAATATTTCTCTTTGAGTTCCGTTGTCTAGATGGTGGGACCTCTTGATGATGATTATTATATTTGGCACGTTTCTGAAATGTATCTCTTTTGTGCCCATAAGCATGCTTGCCCTTTGACGGTTCAGCTTGCTGTCTTGTTTGAAATGATCCTATATGATGGGAACATTTCTTACACTTAACACCTGATAATAAAAGAGAAAATGTGGCAAATAATCTTTAATGCTTTAGAATAATGAAATTCAAAATACAACCTTCATTCAAACGTCCATTTGCTGACAGTTTTTTCTTTGATTTCTTCATTGCTCTCACAAGTCTTGCAGCCCTACCTCGTTTGTGCTTCTCATCAAGCACTATCTGTCTTTCTACTTCATTATTCCACCGCTACAAGGCATGTAAGGAAATAAATGCGAGTCCTAAGTTAGAAGTATGAAAAAAAAGAACCACAGAAAATAAGTGGGAACTACCCGCTAACCTGTCTGAAAGTTTTTAATCTGTAGAGGTTACGACCTTTCACAAGCAAAGGAAAAAGTGGAGGCAATTTCTTAATCCCCTTGCTCCACAGTACTTCAACCTTGTACATCATAATCACCAATCAAAAAGATAAATCACTAGAAGCTGGATTGTACCCTTGCCTAAAACTCACTATCAGACAGCCCAAAATGTTTTGTTCCAATAATTCCGGTGAAAATAGATTTCTTGGGCACACATCATAAGGATCAACTACAAATTTTTGCCATGAGGCTTAGCCTTACAGTAAATGTATGTTGTTGTTTGGCTGAACCATAGCTTTCCTTTACAACCCTGCCAGCTACAGTTCTATTCCCAAGAAGATTTCCCTGTCTTCTCACTTTATCAAACCTGTTTGGAATGAAAACCACGCTTTATTAAGCTTAAGGCTAGTATTAGAACTGAGACTTAAATTAAATATCAGAAAAATATAAAGACATCACAAGGAATGGGATAACAAAGTACTTCTCATAAACTTTCTGGGTGAAAAGAACTACATCTCCCTTACAGACATCACCTGCTTCAAATTACAGAGCTTCATATCATCTACTCTGCTCCAAAAAAATAAATAAATAAATAGTTATAAGCAAAAATTTTTACCTGTACAATTAATAACAAAGGAAGATCTTGGATAAAGTGATTCACCACGTCCATCTTTTATCCTGCGATATAAACAAATAAAAATTTTATCTAAACAGTACGTATAAGATACCAAACAAAAGGAAAGAACACATATTACCGGTGCATGCAAATTGCACATGCACACATGTAGACACACATTGAGTTGTAATCATTTGCTATCACACAGTTAGCGCAGGTCATTAATTTTTCTAATCTACATATTTTCCTAAAGGGAAAATCACCCAATGAGATTTCTGTCGGTGCACCTAAGCATCCTATACCATCAATCAGAATACCAATAGAGTAACAGACTGCTGAAATTCTAGGTTGGAAAATTTTCCTTCAGTTTAATCAAGTGTCTTTCTATCACTTTATTCTAACCGTTATACACACAATTACGCAAACAATATGTATATGTTTTTTATTACTAGAAACAAGTTACCTCCAATGCTCCTTAATTCTCTGCACACAAACTGCTTTTGTCCCAGCTCGCCTGAGGCCATGCTTTCGAAGATATGCCTTGCACTCTTTTAGACTTAAAACTTCTAAATTTTTCTTTTCTGCACCATATAAGGGGGCAATGATAATTTCACAGCTAATCACCGATCACAAATAAAAGAAGAATAGGAATTTTCAGAATGCACACAAAATGCTTCATGTTATGAGACACTGACACTCATAAGGTAATGAAAGCAAGTGATTGCACTCCTTTCATCACCAGATGATACCATACGTTTCCAGAAAATAAAATTGTTAAGCTGATTACAATAGTTACGATATATTCCTCACTTGAAGGTAATTGTTTTCTGGATAATACATGATTCCCGACAATAGTGCTGAATCAAACATCCTATATGAAACTAACACAATCATACTAAACGCAATTAAATAAGAGAAAGAAATAAGCAAATATTATCAATTAGGTCAACGCAAGAAGAGATTGAGATCAAAGCAAATCCTTTCAAGAAAAATAACCTTTGAGGAGACGAATTACTCTATTGCAGAGAGACTCCTCCTCCATGCCGCCGTCATCCTCATCGTCCTCACTTTCCTCGTCAACATTATCCGATTCACTCTCCTCCTCATGCTCATCTTCGCTGCAATCGCACGCATCTCCGCTTAATTTGTACTTTGTTTTAAATGAATAAAAAAGGATAAAATTGGCGTGATTGATGTATGAATATGGCACCTGATTTCTTCATCGCCGTCATCATCATCGTCATCATCATCATCATCATCATCGTCTTCAACTTCTTCTTCTTCTTCTTCTTCTTCTTCACTGGAAGACGAGGAAGAAAGAGAAACGATTGTGCGTTTGCGCTTCCTTTCAGTCATGTCATCTGAGTAGAGGGGGAAATTTTCTGATGGTATTGAATTGTTTTTAGGACGGAGAAAAAGCAAACGTAAAGTTTTTGGCAAAAGGCAGGTTTAAATCGAATAAATTCTTAAATTTTTAAAATTTAAATAGATATTTTTAATTATCAAAATAGATTAAATATATCTTTTTGAATTTTAAAAATAATTAAATAATTTCTTAGAATAAGAAAAAAATAAATTGAAATAATAATTTTACAGACAAATAAAATACTTTTCAAAAAATTCTCTAATTTCTCCGTATTTCAAAATCTAAACATCCTAAAATATTTTTAAAAAAATTTGTTAGTTTATTTTTATTTTAAAATTTAATTTTTTAATTATTAATAATTTTATATATTTATATTATTTAATTTTATAATTTTAATTATATATATTATTTAATTCATATAACATTAAATATTTATATTTGATATAACTCATACTTGACTTATTTAGTTAATGCCTTTTTTATAAGTTCCATTTGCTCTTAGTAATGATGTGATGTAACTCAATATCATTCGAATACGATTGCAAATGACAAGTTATTATTCTCAAAGTACTTATTAATCGGGACATTCAAAACTCGTCTAGGTAGATGTAAAATCTCCTCTAGTTTGCCTCTCTTTCTTTTTTTTTCTTATTCTTTAGTAATACGTAATTGTGTACTTATATTTTTTATCGAAATCACATTTAACTGTGTAGACAAATATACCGCATTATTTTCTATCGTTAGGCATCATTTAATTTCATTCGGTATCATGTAAACACAATTTCGAATGTTACGAAATCTATTGCCCTATAAATTCAACAGATTAATTGAATTGGACTTTCCATATGTAGGCCGAGCTCAATCCGATTCATTAAAACAAGTTTTGAACTTATATGTAAAGCAGACCTATATATTGGATTTTAATAAAGTTAAAGTCTAACTTTTCGGTAAGGATTTAGCCATGACCAAAGTATATAAAAGCAATTAGAGATCCATGTGCAATTTTTAGAACACAAAAGTAATCTATTACATTGTTTACTTGTTCATCTTATACAAGTTACTAGTTTGAATATTGAAGTGGTAGTGAATGAAGCACTAACCACTTCACTCATACGTTTTTACATATTACTTGTGATTAAAAAGCTAAAGGATTATTTAGTGATATTAATATTATTTTTAATTTTTTTAATTAAAATAAAATAAATTGATTAATAATTATTTAAAAAAAATTAAAGAGCTTGATTTATAAAATAAATGACTTTTTAATTAAATGACCTCTCAAATGAAAACAAAATAATAAATTTCCTACAAATTCGGACAAACTAATTACTTTAGTAATATTTATACACTTTGTGTTGTTTGTTCTTCTCTCAGAACTTCATCCTCAACAAAAAGTCAAAAATTGTAGAACAGAAGTGGAATTCAAACTAATAAATTTTAGCTCATTGTTATTGGAACTCTTTGTAACTCATTGTTATTGAATTATCTACAAAATGGAGAGTTCTTAACTCCAACTTTAGTCGGAAGCTATTGATGTAGAGAAAATAATAATTAAATTTTATTTATTTGCAGAAAATAAATTATATTTAAAAAATATTTTTTTTAAATATTTTTTATGAGAATTTATTTTTTTATTATTTGATTTTAATTTAAAATTTAAAATTTATTAATAAATTTATACATAGAGATCTTAATTATGAAAAATTACTTTTTCTTTTCAAAAAAATTTATTTTCTTTAAAATTATTTACCTTTTTATTTAATTAAAAAAATATTTTCTGTTACTTAAAATTTTTTATTACTTTAAATATCAAAAAATATTTTTCAAATTTAAAAAAAAAAAATTTTCAATGTTCAAAAAATTAAACACACAAAATATGTTGGATTTCTACTATCAAAACAGTAATTCCCCATTCAGAAGCTACTTTATCTATTCTAAATCTAATGGTTTCAATAAATTATATACAATAGTTGGTCTTGAACTACCCTCTACTCTTTGTATGGTCATAAATTATATTTGTATTAATTAAGATCGTTGACTTTTTATACTATTTCATTGTAAATAAATAATTTTATGATAAATTTATTGTGATGAAAACAGCAACTCTAGTCACTATCTCTATATCTGATTTACTTGTAAGTTTTACGGAATATATTTTATATATAACTTTTCAACAACTAAACGATTCTATATCTGATTTACTTGTAAGTTTTACGGAATATGTTTTATATATAACTTTTTAACAACTAAGCGATTCATTCAAGAAATATCAAAACTAATTGAACTAATTAAAGTAAAAGTAATTTAATTAACCGTAAAAGTGGAGTTTCAATATCTTCAACAAATCAGTAATTTTTGTTTTTTTAAGTAGAACGTATCAGTAATTTGGAACATGTCTCATAGATCAAATTGCTTTAGCCCATATCATTAATGTGTTATTTTTGGATAAAGGATAATAAACATTAAAAAAATTAGCAATTTTAACTATTATAAGTTTTTTTCTTAATAATTATATCTTAAATACAGCCATTAAATTAATTATATTTTGTCGTTACTAAAAAATGTTAAATTTAATTGTCATCACTCATTTCGTTATCAGCATAATGCAATTGCTAAAAACAATAAATTAGGGTGTGATTCTAAAGAGTATAATTAAAAATTTTATGTTTTTAGCCATTTTACTATGATTGTAAGTTCATCATAATTCTTTTCTTTATTTCTAATCTCTTTACAAGAAAACTACCTTATTGTTATTATTATTATTATTATTATTATTATTATTATTATTATTATTATTATTATAACCATGCAAAAGTAAGGTAAATAAGATAATGAAGGGAAAAGTCTTCTCTACATTCCTCCATTAATTTGTTTTTTCTTAAATAAAATGGACCTCTTAACTATGAATAATTAAATTTGCATTCATTAATAAATATATATATTTGAAAACATTAATAATATTTAAAAAATTTACATTTGAATTAAAATAAAGGGAGATTTACAATTTAGTCCATAGATATTGCCATTATTAACAAGTCAGTCCCTACAATTTCAAAAATCTATTAAAATGTCCTTATCTACTCTCTCTGTCAACAAAATAGTCATTCTGTCCTCTTTTCCGTTAAAAATAGATAAAAGATGAGAGATAAAATTTTTAAAATCCAATTTTACCCTCAAATAAAACTCCTTATTTAGTCCTTGGATATTACTATTATTAACAAGTCAGTCCCTACATTTTTAGAAATCTATTAAAACGTTTGTATATTTTCTCATATCTATTAAAATGTCCTTATCTTTTTTATATTTATTAAAATATTTTTATCTTTTTTTTTGTCAACGATATAGTCCCTCCTCCTCAAAAAAGAAGAGAAAGAAGAAGAAGAAAATGATGATGATGAAGGAGAAGAAGAAGAAAAAGAAGAAAGAAGGAGAAGAAGAAGAAGATGATGATGATGATGACGACGAAAAAAAAAAAGAAGAAGAAGAATCTCCTCCTCCTCTTCTTTAAAAAAGAAGAATAAAAAGAAAAATTGAAGAATAATCAAAGAAGAAGAAGAAAAAGAAGAACCAAAGAAGAAGAAGAGGAAGAATCAGTGAAGAAGAAGGAGAGGAGGAGGAAGAAAATAGGGGAGTAATTTGGTCTTTTGCTATATTTTTAACTACAGAAATAGATGGAATGACTATTTTGTTGACGGAGAGAAAAAATAAACACGTTTTAATAGATTTTTAAAAATGTAGAAATTGACTTGTTAATAATGGTAATATTCAAGTATTAAATTATAAATTTTTCTAAAATAAAATGTATTTTAATTATTTTCAAAAAGGGACTTTAAAAAAAAGAGGGCATGTATTTTTTTTTTTTCTATTTTGAAAAGGAGAGAAAAATTGAACAGAAAAAGTGAGAATAAAAAAGTTATTAACATAAAATTTAAACTTTTTTAAAAATAAAAATGTAAATAATTTATTCTTTTCATTAAAAAATAAGAAGAGAAATGTAAAGAATATATCCTTTTGTTTTTATAAAATTTGAATAAGAAGAAAATAAAAGATATAAATACAATAATAAAGTTATTTTTCTTATATAATGATTGAAAATGAGGAGAATAAAAAAAGTTATAGTGAATTAATAATTTTAAGAGAAATTAAAAAAAAAATTCTTTCTTATACCACATCGTTGACAGAGTGATCAACAATCATCAAATTTTTAACAGCTGCCGTTATCGACATACTACAATATATTCGTTAAGAAAAAGAAATTTTTAGGGTAAAGCAACAAGCTAACAGTTGCCTCACAATATGCTAACAGTTGCCTCGTGGCAGGATATGCTTGTTCTCATGCGAGTCCTGAGCCTGGAATGAGCTTCCTTCACATTTCTAACATACTTAGAAAAATTTGCAATTTAATTTTTATATTATAAAATAATCTTAAAATTTTAAAAATTTATTAATTATCCTTCTATTAATTTAAATCATTAAATATTTTGTTATTTAATTTTTATACAAAAAACTATTAATCCATCTTCAATTTTATAAAAATATCTACTAATTAATTTTTTTTATTAATTTTAATTCTATATACTATAGGACTAAATAATTTTTCCATGATTTTATTGATTCTGAATGAATTTCCTTTGTCCCAGAAAAAAACACATACACACAAAGGAACCCATGAGAAGTACCAGACCCAATAGCTTTTCCAGTTTCACTCATTAGTCCAAGAACCCTATAATGAATTCCCAGTGGCAAAACAGAGCAATTGGCATTCGACTAGAAAAGTATAAACGCATAAAATGAAACAACTCAATCATGCCTAGTGGTTATGTAAGAACATCAAGCGTCCGCCAGTTTTGAGAGGTTAAATCACCTGCATCTAAACACACGTAACTACACAGCTTTACAGTGAAAAATAATATACGCCTGAAGCCTTCGTTGCGACAAGTGGTTCAACCACAAGTCTCACAATTTTATCCTTGACGTACACAAGATTGTGCCACAGGGGAAACCTGTCCAAACTCCATTTCCAGGATCATGATTTCCGTAGCAGCAACTTGTAGCTTTTTCTTTTCATATTCAGGCGAGAGAATCGTCCTAAACGTGCCCCACTCTGTTTTTTATTGGCCAATACACAGCTTGTGGACATCCACCCGTCTTTTGGAGCTTCTATCAGCTTAGAAATTTCTACTGGGCTTTTGCAAGGGTTCTGCTAGACACGCCATGTAATAATTTGACAAACCCAAGGAAGCTCAACTTTCCGTCAGTGTGCCTGATCCAATCATGGAGAACAGCATGTACAGGGACAGAAGGACTAAGGCCAAGTTCCTGAAAAGTATCATACGTCAATGCATGTTTTTCCAATGAATTGCACTTCAGAGCTCAACCCATAAAAGTTGGAACCCATTCTTGTATGAACACAACCAAATCAAGAGGTCAAAGAAGCAACTAGAAGAAAGTTGATCAGTTGCATTTCAAACCCATTAAAAAATAGAAGTCAGCAGAAGAACAGTCGATTGAACGGTTATTAAAGACTACTACAACTAGGGAAATAATACAAACTTGAGCTCATAACCATAAAGATAGATCTAAACAAAAGGAGGGAGATTTTGAATTAATTCAGGGTTTGGTCTTTGCTCGTTAATGAACAATTAACTGCAAAACCAGACAAGAAGATTGCGCCTTTGCTTACCAAAAAAAATATTTCTTTAGGATTAGGGACTAACAGTCTATTTGTCAAATTCTAGGACAGCAAGTCAAAATCCATTAATGTCACATACTAACAAGACAGTATTCAAATAATAAAAACACCTAAACGGCTTAATGCTCTATTCACCCTTGTACTTATTGGGAATATTCAATTTGATCCGTTTTCAACTTTTGTCCAAATTACTTCCAATTTAAACTCAATTTAGCCCAAATATCAAGAAAATCAAGAAATTGGGCTTCTTGATTTTTAGGCTAAATCAAGAATTTAAGAAATTCAGCCCAAAAATCAAGAAATTGAGATTCTTGATTTTTGGGTATATCAATAGTCAAATAACTTTAGTACATTAATATTGATTAATGGGCTAAACTGAGATTAAATTGAGATTCTTGATTTTTGGGTATATCAATAGTCAAATAACTTTAGTACATTAATATTGATTAATAGGCTAAACTGAGATTAAATTGAAATTTCTGAGGTAATATGAGCAAAAATTAGACAATGAACTAAGACTGAATATCCTGAATAAGTACAAGGGTGAAATTGAACATTTAGCCAACACCACCAACAAGTCAAAAAAGGGGTTGAAACCCAAAGCCACAATTTAACTTGCATGCCCTTAATGGCTGAATCCTAACAAAAGACCCCTTTTTTATCGGTAGGTATTTGGGGGAGGGGGAGGGGGAGGGGAAATGACTAGTCAAAAGACTTCCTACTTAAAACAGTTAGAAATCAAACCGCACAAACTTGTTGAAAAACATAACCATCCATAAGTCTACATGCAGAATACTCTTTTAGTTTCAAAGCAAATAAAGCCCATACCGATGCCAGTTCCTCAATCATAATGGCCCTGTTTCCATCCTTCTCAAAAAGTTCATAGGCACAACGAGCATGTTGCTCCCATCTATCAGTAGCCTCTAACTGATGGACACTTAATGCAGCTGCGCAGAATTCCTCAAAATCCATCCTTCTGTATTGAAGTGCATTAAGCTACAAGAAACCAAAAAAAGTGCCAGTTATTGAAAAGTAAAAAATTAAGGAACAAATTATTAAAATAGGCATCATAGTCAAGGCACCTACAGAGGCTACAAAATCAGGGATGCGTGACTCCCTCATAGCATCAGTGGCATTTTTCATCAAGGCCTAACCATGGAGAAAGAGTGAGCATAATCACAGTGAAATGGGTAAGAAAACTTTAAATATTCTGATAGTAGCCAACCGCTTTGATATTTTCTAAGCTTATAGTGCCATTTTTGTTAGGCTCCAACAGTGTATACTGCTCCTTCAAATAAAATAGATCATCAACTGTCAATGTTTTAGATAGAGCCTGCAAGAATGCCAACAAAGAAGTGAGATAAAACTTAGGACAAACAATGAATAAAGAGCCCAAGAAAAAAGGGCAGTCCAGAAAGAGGTTTTAATCCATGAAATGCAGGACCTAAAAGGAAAATCAGTGAGCAGCTAGAAATTCACGCAGTGAAATCCTCTCAAAGTACTTAGAAAAATATATCGCATCAAAATTGGGACACTTTTTCTTTAAAATATAATTTTTTGTATTATGATTCTCGATATAAACCAGTCTATTTTTTGACACTATACTGTTTGAGAACATAATATATAGATGAATTTCTTTAGCCACTGAGAGTCATTAAACTGCCAGTACCAAGGCAGAAATGTTTTATGACTTCAACATAAGATCAACCAACGTTTAAGATACAAAGAGGCAAAAGTGAAAGGAGGTTGTGATTCCACAACTCAATTTGAGGCATGGAAAACAAACTTCTGGAAGCCAATTATCTTCCTCCAGCCATGCATTTTCATAGGAATATGCATTATAACCGCTAGGCAAAAGTGATCGAGCTCAGGTGATTTGCTCGCAGCAATCCCTCGCTAACTTGCACCATGACAACTTCTCAACAAAATTACAGGAAAGTAAAAATAATAATGTACAAGAAAAACTAATAATAATAATATAATGAAAGAAATTGCAAAGTGCTTAAAAGAAATGATATATTGTGAGAAAAGTCCACACCAACAAATTTATCTCATTAATGAACAGCACTGGATACACACCCTTAAAGCAGCCTTCCGAAGAGATGATGAACGCATATAAGCTTTCATGAGTTTGAATATAAGAATATCCAAAGGGACTCTAACATCAGTAGAACTTCTAATCCAGGGATGACCTGCAACAAATAATTGTGGCTAACAATTCAGAAATATAAAAAATAAATGAAGAACATCAGACTAGAGTCAGGAGGTCAGAACACTCACATAGGGCTTGGGCTGCAGTCAATCTTTTTCTTTGGTCTTTATTCAATAGTCGCTTGACAAAGTCTTTTGCCTCACAAGATAGAGAAGGCCAAGGCACCTCATCAAAACCTGGATCAGCTTTTAGAACAGCCCGAAAAATTCCAGATTCAGTCCGGGCCCAAAAAGGACGGCTGCCACACAAAAGAATATATGCAATCACACCTATACTCCAGACATCAGCTTCTGTACCATAAGATCTATGCAGAACCTCAGGTGCAACGTAGTATGCACTACCAACAATGTCATTCAGTCTTTCATCTGGAAATTACATTAGAAACCATTGACCAATTTGCAAAGCAACTAACAAACAAACAGCCGACTAAATGAGGGTTCAGAGTGGGGACAAACCTGGCCTAACAAAATCCGACAAGCCAAAATCTATGGCCTTCAATTGAGAGTTCTCATCCTTCGATGTGAAGAGGAAATTCTGATCCAGCAAGTAGCTACACTTAGATAAGAATGCATGAATGATAAAAAAGATTGCAAATAACACATGCAGTGAGAAAATATGCAGTCAAATTTCTACCAACTTGACATGCAAAATAAATTAGCAGAAAAGCCCATTTGATTCTGTCCTGCATCCTGCTCCTTTACTATTTCCATCCAAATAAATAATTATGAATGGCACACCTACCAAAATGCCAGAGATAGCAACACATGTGCTGCTTTCTTCTGATCCCATGACATACATTGAAACTAGTTCCAACTAAAGCATTAAATAGAGATGCAATTTGACAAAAACTGACCAGAAATTTTAGACACCTCTCCCTTTAAGGTAGGCAAGCCTACATCACTTGTCACTTTGGAAAGGTAGCAACTAGGCTGCCAACAGGTATGAAGGCAAGATGTGTAATATAGTAACTAAAATGCTATTGCTAAACAGAACGCCAGTCTTTGTCAAGCAACCAGGTTCAGGTGCTCACTTTTCTGTAATATGGTCCTACCTAATAGCTGAAAGATAAGAAGGGGGGTGGGGCCGGGGGGGGGGGGGGGGGAACACTCCTAGTATTTTGGCAATTGGCAGGAAAGGTCTCTCAAATGCCTAGCCATATGGCTGCCTAAAATATCACTCTTGATACAAGATGCAAGGACCATTTACATCCCACCATACACACTAGTCAAACAGAATGAGAATGTGTTTCACCTCAGGTTTAAGATCCCGGTGCACCACACCCTGAAGGTGGCAAAATGCAGCAACATTTAATATCTGTATTAGAACAGCTTTTGCATCATCCTCCATATATTTCCCACCTCTGCAGCATCGATCAACTAGCAATTAGCAATTGACTAACTTTCTTCATTATTTTTTTTTTCTTTAGTCCATCAGCAACTTTGTAAATGAAAATGTTTCAGATTAAAAAGAAATGGAAATTATAACTGCATACTAATTAACTATTAAAGAAAAACAATACCTTGAAAGTATTCTATCCAGGAGTTCCCCTCCTTCACACAACCTGAAAGATGGATGTCAATTTATAATAAACCATCATAATGGATGCCAGGTTAATAGCCATGGAAAGGACAATTCAAAAGATGTTATTCTTTTCGTTGTGATATAATAACAAAGGTGGTATCTAATTAAAAGAATAAGGCAATAGGCACAATTAGAACTCACTCCATCACAATGTAGACGTTATCATGGTCTTCATATGCATCATAAAATTGTACTAGATTGTTATGTCCAGTTAATGCTCGTAATATCTTGACCTCTCTTCTCACATCTTCGATGGCAATAGCTGTAGTCATCTAACAACAAAGATGGAAATCACAATAAGCAAAGATAAAAATGGTTACACAATCTGACAACAATAGTATGAAGGAATAGTAAGCAGAACAATGAAAATTAGGTTCTTGTCCCATTTCTAGCCAAAGCTTAAACTGAAATGTTTATATTTTCAGAATGCACAAGCATATCAAGAAAAGCAAATCGAATTGGGACAGTGGTGCATTTTTGGAAAGGGAGACCAAAAAACTCTTGCAACGCTGGAACAGAAATTGGTTCCCTTCCAGAAGCAGATTAATAAAATAAGACAATGGAACTTATGAGGCTAAAGATCTAACATGAAGCATCGCCAATGTACAAGGCTTAAAGCCTTATAAGAGTTGGAGGGGGGTTGTCTTAAGGGCAGACTTTCCCTTCCTTTTCTTTTTTTGGCAGTGTTTCCACATTCCAAACACAATGTAGCCAAAATTGTGAAAGTGTGAAACACATGACCTGGTCACCAACATCTAACAGCAATGTCAAATGATCACAACCAATATAGTTAGCCCACATAAAAAACAAAGAAGACACATCATTCTTCATCTTCATACAGTGAAAACTTAAACCACGGAAACCTTCTAAACATATCATCACAAAATCTATTACTAAAACATTCTACTATACATACATGCATACAGGTGTGTGTGTGTACAGCTGCTTATTGATCAAGTCATTCCGTTCACCGTTTTAACTTCTGTTGAGAGAATCTAAATCTCATCAAGCTTAAACTTAAAACGAAACCATATCAAGCGTCAAAGCACAAAACACTTTTCTCGACACCTTTTCCAATCAGACCATGCAAAGGTAATCTATGAAGCAACACCCAATGAATTTGAGGGAAAAAAAAAGAATCGACCGGATGAGTATTGTTACGAATATTCCAATTCTCATGGGTTTCCATCATCATTCTCATACTCAAAACTGGTCCGACATGAATGTGCATTGAAAAAGATAACCAAAGAAATATACCGACGGATCCAACCCCAAAATGCCAATACAGAAGCAAACAATGACTTGTTGACATGAGATCACTCATCGTTGACTAGGGAACCCAATAGATTTGAGGTCAATTCTCCAACAAAATCAAAACCACAAAACATACCTTCGCTTTCGGGATGATTTTGACGGCAACCTGCTGCCCTTTAAGCTCGCCCTTCTTAAACTTGGCCTGACAAGTATACCCAAAATGTCCTCTCCCAACCTCGTCTCCTAACTCATACTTGCTTCCAAAATGCTTGGAGAATCCAAAGCTCTTATCAAGCCCGGCCAACTCAGTCTCGCTGCCCTCCGGAATAGCCGCCTCGTTCGGCTTAACCGAGCCATGCCGCCGCGCAAGAACAGCACGTATATGCTTTGCAGGAGACGGCGGGGGGAACGGCCTCTTGAAGAAACGCTTAGGAGTGGAGTTCGCGCTGGCAGTATTTGTAGCCGGAGACCTCGCCGGCGACGACTTCTTAGAGAAGAAGTAATGCGCAGGACTGGGACTATAAAACGGAAAAAACGGCGACTTCTTAACACACTCTAACACCGTCTTCTCATCCTTTCCAGTTTTCTCCATCTCTTCCCGGCTGCGATCCTCAATGTTAGAGTTTTGCCCTCCATTTCCGGCGACCGAATCTGGTTTAGGCACATCCTTGGGCAGGATAGAGTTAGCATTAGCTCGAACAGCGGAGATTCTAGTGTCGGACACAGGAGACGCTGAAGTGGTAGGGTTTGGGGAGGGTTTGGAGGTGCAGAGACCCATAGTTGAGCCTCCCCAAACTCAGCGAGAAATCTGTTAGAGATAAATTTTGAATTCCGACTACTGAAACTGAAAGGTCAAAGCATTGTAAATGAATATATCAAATCGGAATCGAACCGCCGGTTTCGAATCTCAGGGTTTAAATTTTCAATTTTCCAACTTTTGAAAAGCAGGAATAGGATCTTGGGTTTATGGGAATGGAGGTTCGTGCATCTGTGTGGCTCGGTGAGAGAACAGATAGGGATCCACGCATGGCGATAAAAGGACAACGACGGTGTAATTGCTTTTATTTTATTTAATTTTTTTTTTGTGCTGTTGACGACGACGAAAAGAAGAAGAACTAAAATCTGAAATTAATTAAATTCAACTAATTTGTTTTGTATTTTTTTTTTTTAGTTTAGTAGTTGAAATTATAATCAGAAGCTTTTTGTCAGAAGGTAGTGTGGGCCCACGTCTGGTGGTCCATATGTTTATTTTTAAACGTGGCGTAATTATGGTTGGTTTTGTTAATATTTGTTATTAAGATGCTCCCATCTCATAGACTTTTAGTTCAATCACATTCGAGCGTTTTCAAAAGTGTGAAGTCTTTCAATTTAATTTTTTTATTACTTATCACACAAATATAAAGTTATAATTATTTCTATATAAATTAAAATAATAAATTTTTATCTTTTTAATATATATGTAAATAGTATTTCATTTTCTTTAAAATGTTTGATCTTACCTTTATTAAGCAGTGAACGACGACTGTCTGAATAGTAAGTTTTTTTCTTATTTTATTTCTAACGGAACAAATAAAATATCTCTCTGTTTGAGTTGCAGTGGTATTTTATTGAGAGAGTTTTTTATAGTTGACTGCATACTTTAATTTGTTTTCTATTTCTTTTGTATTGATATTGTTCTTAGGTTATTTACAAAAGTGAAAGAATTTAACAATCTTTAATGTATATCTTAATTCAAAAAGATATTTTTAACTGCGTCTTACAATTTTTCTGAATAAAAAAAAGTTATTTGTTAAAGATGACTTGAAATATAGTTTTCACACTGATATAATAGTGCAACTCTTAAATTTATGGTTCTATATGTGTCGATGAAACTTATGTGTATTTTTTTCCCGATTTCTAAATTTAGTACTTCTTTTCTTACGTTTCAATTTATATTTCTATAATGTGTAAGGCTATTATTAAGAGATCCAATCAAGATTTGATGATGATCTTCTTTCTCGTGTGACCTATGGCTCAGTAGGGAAGATGTGAAAAGACAGAATGCATCAGATCAAATATGCATGTTAGGTTAGGTTCCTTTACTATAAGCTTCCATTTGTATTGTATTTTTATTCAACTTTACACCATCTTGAAATTATGTATGGGCTTCCCCGTAGGCCTTAGACTCAATTTTAATAAATTTTTAATTTAAAAAACAATCTATAAAATTCATTTCAAATATACATTGAATAGAGTATATTAGAAATTAATAAATATATTAATATTTTTTTATAAAAAAAACTAATCTATATTTTAGATAAGAAAAAAAATCATATTTTCTTTTTTTTGGATGATGTTAAGAGTGTTTAATAGCCGGTTTTGATCAAATTTAAATCCAAATTATCTTCATCTATCATAATACATAATTACACATAATTAGTTGGTTTTGTAATAAAATTTAATTCAAAATATATATCTTTTTCATTGGTTAAACTAATGATTAACTATTCAAACCATGTACGTTACTCCTTATCCCATCATCAACTATTAAAATTAATGTACTAATTAATGATATATTAATTATAAAATATAATGAAAAATCATTTAGACCTCAACTGCAAATTTACTAATATAATAAAATTATAACTAAAAAATATAAATTAAAAATTAAAAAATATCATAAAAAATTAAATGAAAATAAAATAATTAAATTTAGATATTAGTAAAAAAATATCTAATTAATTTTATAAATTATATATTTTTAAATCTTATAAAAATTAAAAAAAATAATTTCAAAATAAAAATTTTAATTTTAATTTTAATTTTTCAGAAATTAAATAAAATTAAATTAAAAAATTAAAATAATTTCTATATATTATTTTACTTATTTTCAGAAATGTGACAAATTTAATTTTTCAGAAATTAAATAAATAAAAAATTAAAATAATTTCTATATATTATTTTAGTTATTTTCAGAAATGTGACTAATTTAATTTTATAGAAATTAAAAAATAAAATATATTTTGCATATTATTTTAACTCCTGTTTAGAAATATGGCTATTTTTAAATTTTGCACTAATTAAAAATTAAAATTATTTATATATAAATTTAATTTTTTTTATAAATATGACTAATTTTTATTTTATAAAAATTAAAAAATTATTACACCTTAAATAATTGCTTAAAAATAAAATTATATATCTGTAAAATATACTGCACATATAATTACATTCACTCACTTAACAATTTACTGACTTAAATATCAGAGTGACTCTTTATAAGTACCAACCATCTTATATTTTGTAATTCAGCTTTATTTTCAATCACATTAATTCTAGATTTTAAAATCCTAATAATTTTCATAAATTATTTTTATTATCATCGATTAAAAAATAATAAATTTATTATTATTTAATATGTTAATGTAATTAAATTTTTATTTAAATATAATTGTAAAATATTATAAAATTTATACGTATAATCTTTATATTCTATTGATTAAATTAAATCAATACTATTTTAATATCATATCAATTTTATTATTATCCTTGTATAGATCGGTCTTTATATTTATACCTCTCTTATATATAAATGTCCTCTTTAATATATGATTGATTAATACAACAACTATTTTACTTACTGTAAGAAAAGAAAATAAATGTTTTAGAAGGAGCACTTAATATTTTTAAGAACAATGAACTTGAAAAAGTAGTTTGCTTCACTGATAAAAATAGTTCGATAGAGAAAAAAAGGATCATGTATTATATATATATAGATATAGTCGAAAAACAAAGTTGTATTGTGATTGGTTAGACCTGTAAGAGAGAGAACTTGAAGTGGTGGGTTTCCACGGCAGCCACTCTGATACTCAAGTCAATATACTGAAGAAGAGAGTGAATGCAATGAATTGTTTAGAACTTTAATGTAACAGAATAGTATACTTTTACTTCTGTGATCCTTCTCCTTTTATACTATAAGAAGATGGAGATAAATATAATATTTCTTGATAATTCAGCAGTGATGTGGCCGGCTACTTGATAAGGAATATTGATAGCTGATAGGTCGGTGATCCCGTGATTACAAGCGTAATAGAGATATACTAGATTGTTCCCAGCAACAGTAACTTTGTGTCGAGACTCGCCTTATTCAGAAGAGGGTGTGTAATACCCGGCTAGACTCTGGTATCGGAATTCCTACCGTCCGGTGGAATCTCGGATGTCGGAAACCTCTAGAAGGGTAAAACCATATTTTCATAAAATGTTGTAATGTATTTTATGGTTTTAAGCAAAAAGAAAATTGAGTTTTAAAAGAAAAAGACCAAGGAGACATTTCCAGGTTCGGCCGCGCGAACGTGGGATGGTTTAGGGGGGCAAGTTAGGCTTCCGAAAGTTTCAAAGGTTCGGCCGCCGAACCTCATATTCGGCCACCGAACTTGCATGAGTTTTGGAGGCACTTTAGGCTGCCGAAAGGTGGTCTGCCAGCCCCTATATAAGAGCTCCATGGCCGAAACAGGCGAGTTTTCTCCCCATTTTCGGCCACGGTGAGTTTTTGCTCTCCCATGGTTCATTTTAGATGTTTTTCCTTCGATCTTTCATGTTTTAACAAGTTTTATGTTGATTTGAAGATATTTGAACAAAAAGAGCAAGTTTTGGAAACTTGGAGACCAAGGAGCGGATTTCTCCCCATCTCCGAGTTGGATCGTCTCTCCTCTCGTTCTTCAAGAGGTAAGAGTAGATCCATAGTTCCTTTAACGTTTTAAGTAAGTTTTATGAAGTTTATTGGGGTAGAAATGCATGTGTAGGTTTATGTGGAGTTTATGGGTTTACTGTGCGTTTATGAACAATGTATGTTGGATATGCATGTTTGATGTGTTGTAGATGGGGTTTATGATAGTTTGGAACCCCTAAGAGTCTGTATGCTTAAGTATGCATGTTGTAGAATAGGAAAATGCATGATTGAATGAGTTGGGAGGCGTTTATGCATGTTGAGTTGAGTTTCTGCCCTTTGGGAAGAACTCAGGTTCGGCAGCCGAAGGCTCTTTCGGCCGCCGAATCTGCCTTTGGTAGCATGTATCGGCTGCCGAACCCTGCCCCCGAAAGTGGACTTTCGACTCTGGAAGGGAGTTTCGGCCGCCAAAGGTGCCGCCGAACATGCATGAGTTTCGTCTCTGGAGGGAACCTTCGGCCGCCGAAAGTGCCGCCGAAGGTGCATGACTTTCGGCTCTGGAGGGCCTTTCGGCCGCCGAACCTGCCGTCGAAAGTGCCCTATTCAGCCCTCCTTTGCATGATTTATGTGATTGTTTTAAGGTGTTTTAGGGGGTTTTTAGGGAGTATTTTAAAGTCATGTTTATGTATGTTAGGTCCCTCATTTGAGTCCACCTGTGTAGGTCCGGACCCGAGGAACCGAGGACCCCAGTAGTGAGTTCAGTTGCTTCTGAGTCTGTTAGAGCTTCAGCCAGAGGTGAGTGGAATATCTTATTTCATTTCAAAGTAAATAAATAAATTCTGAGCATAATACATGCATCATGAATGCCATAAGATATACTAGGGTGCTTGCATTAGAATTCACGAATATGTTGCATTGCATAATATGTTGTTGATGTGGATGAATGTTGGATGATCCTTTAGCCGCACTACGTTATGATATGATGTGATACGGTATGGAAGACCAGTGAGGCTCATTCTACGCCCCTGGCACTATGTAAGAGAAAGACCAGTGAGGCCCATTCTACGCCCCTGGCATATTGGAATGTTATGTTATGAACGTAATGTAAGAGAAAGACCAGTGAGGCCCAGTCTACGCCCCTGGCACTATTGGAATGAGTAGTGGGCTATTGGTGACAAGTTCATCCTTAATGTGAATTGTTTGTGATATGTTGCATTTCATGAAAGCATGAAATTTAAATTGAATGTTGAATTATTCTGCTCACTAGGCTTTATAGCTCACCCCTCTCCCTTAACCCCCAGGTTTGCAGGTACAGGGTAGACCAGGAGGTCAGCAGGAGTAGAGTCATGTATTATGTAACAGCTAGATGTGGACATGGATATGATGTAATGTAAAAAGTATGATATAGAAATGTTATGTAATGATGCTTATGAAAGTTTAGAGTTGTGCTTGACCATAGTATTATGTTAATCCCTTTCTAGTACATGATCTTAAAGTTTAATGATAATTATTGAAAACCAAACTTAATGTATGTATGTTACCCCATTGGAGCATTGTTGAGGACTCCAGTGTGGGTTGATGATTATGGTTATGTATAGTGCTTGCACAGGTTGAGTTTGATGATTGAATGAAAGAAAAGTTCAAAATTTTTATGTATGTTGTTGATCATGTATGGGATTAAATAGGTTCACAGGATGAATGTTTGGCTTGCTACGGGTCCCGGCGGCCTTAAGCCGATCTGGATCCTAGTGCTGGTAGCGGTCCGATTTTTGGGTCGTTACAGGGCGAGTCTTGATAATGAACCAGGTGTTGAGATGTCCGGATCTTCCTTTCCTCGGTGGGGCCGTGTTACCCACTTATCGTATCCTTGCCACGTAGACCTGTCTTGTGGTAATAGCCCATAACTTACTTTAGGCAAATTTTATGTAATATCAGAAGTCCGCCGGTTTTCGATTCTTCAGATTCGAGGGTGATAACTGTTCTCATGATCTAGAACACGTGGCTCACTAAGATTAATTCCTTCCTACTCATGCCATTTTGCTACCTAGCTTTTCAGCGATGGCTACCTCGCTTCTCGTACCACATTTAAAGCCTGCCGTCAAAACCGTCTTATAAGAACACTTTTTCTTTTCCAAATATCACTTTTACCTTCAAATGTGATCCTTTGCTTTTAGAAAGACTCGATCGCTCCTTCATTTCTGTTTATACTTTCCACGGTAATTTCTGTTTTATTTTTCTTCTTTAGAATAAATAGGATACTTCCTATTCTCTTATCCTTAGTGGAGGTTTTGCCTCAAGTTTCTCCTCTGACGACCCCATTTGTGCCTCGGCCCCTATCGTTCCATTAAGAGAGGTTCCAGAAAGTAAGGATAGTTTGATTAGTGACATCCTGTCCATCCTATCGGAGCAAGATGTAGAGCACTTTTATGTTACATATCAAATTCCTCGAGAGACCTTTCACGTCTTTGCCCCTTCTCCACCGTTCGTATGAATGATTTTTGATTCCTATGTAGGACACTATTATGGTCTTCAAGGAGCAGCTAAAGACAGGTCTTAAGTTCCCCATAGACTCATTTTTTATTAACGTCCTTCAGTTCCATAAGATTTTGATTGTCCAGTTGCACTTTGATAGTTGGAGAATCTTAGTGGCCTTCCAGTTCGTTTGCCTTAATAACAACATTAAACCAAACACAGTCCTCTTCTCCCTATTATACTAGCTGGGTATCTACAAAAATAAAGAATTCTAGTTTTTTAGCCGGCAAAAATACCAGACCATGTTCGATAAGATACCTTCTTCACTAAAGCAATGAAAAAATAAGTTTTTTGTCCTCTGTCACCGAATGTTTGAGGGTTTTGGGTGCCTTCAAATGAGCTGACACTTAAAGATAGAATTGAGGAAGGATGAGGTCCATCCAAGGAGGAATGAGAATGAGGTTTTAGCCTCTCTCTTAACCAAGGCTAAGTCCTTAAAGAAAATGGATATCACTCCGGTGGTGAGGAATGTCATTTTGTCTGGGCAGAGTCATTTGCAGGTAAGTCAGACTCGGGGTCTTCAGTTGTCCAGCCTTGGGAAAAGCACCCCCTAGCTAGCGATCAGGATACTTTTTCTTTCTATCTTCTTTTAGATTTCAAACTGTCATACTTACTTACTTTGTGATTTTCACAGATATGGCTGGATCAAAGAGCAAATTTGCTGAAGCGGTGCGTGCTACCTGCAAAGGCAAGGCTGTTGCCGGGGCTATTAGTCTCCTTGCTAAGCGTGCTCACCCAGCAGAAGAAATGATCATGCTTCTCCCTCCCCCGGCCCAACCTACAGTAGAAGAATCTACCCACTTATAGCCTGAGTCTTTTTCCCTGGGTGCCTCTACTTCTGCCCCAGTTTTCGAGCCTCCTGCTACTATCCCCACTCCTACAAGCGTGGGGGTTGAAAGCATTAGTGCTAAACCGGGTGCCCTCACTTCTTGATGATCCTACTCTGACTGTTCTGTTAATCAATAGTGCCTTGAGCCCCGGGGATCGTTACAGCCTAAATGAGCTCGAGACAAACTAGCTTTTAGATAATGTCATGTACTCTGCCTTGGAGAGTGCCCTCTGTGCTTATGTGGCCAAGGAGCACCACACAACCTTGAGGCAAGAGTTTGGCACTCAAGAGACAGATAGGAGGCTCTTGGTTAAGGAATGCTCGAGGCTGAAGACTTAGATCGATGAAGTGGAAGGCACTATGAAAGAGACCCTAGAGTCGGTGGATAAGCTCCAGGCTGAGCTGGATGAGGCCCATGCTTCCAAGCTGGTCCTTGAGAATCAGGTAAAGACTACCGAGGACCCGGTGTCCCTACTGCATCGCCAAGTCCTGGATCTACAAGCTCAAGTTGAGGAAGCTCGAGCCGCCTCTACTATGGTTGCTGAGATTCAGAAAACGATGGCCCAGGGTGGGGAGATATTCATACAAGGTCAAGACTCAATCAAGAAGGAGCTAGTGAAATAATTTTCTTCTGAAAATTTTACTTTGATAGACGACATCTTCCCAAAGGAGGAGAGAGATGAGACAATAAAGGGGGAGGGACAACCTGAGGACAATCCCCACGACCGAATATCTACAGATAATGTAATAGATGTAGAGAATACTGATGTAATAGAGACTCTGGAGGAGGAGCCTGAAGATATCCCTCCTCCTATGTAATATTTGCTCATATATTGTCATTATTTTCACTGAGCATTTATATCCCTTGTACTCGTTCACAGCCCTCATCCAAGACTTAAATAATTTCTTTAAAAAAAAATGTTAAGGGTTAACACCCGCCAGCCATAGTGGTGATAAATAACTTAAAAACTTTTGAATAATGGGGTTAACACCCGGATATATGGCATGGCAAATGCCTACCTTAGGTTTGAAATACTTTATAGGATTTTTTATAATCTTGAGGTGAGTACTTATCCGTGAGCACCCTTCTTGGGTCTCACATTCCTTGAAAGTTTTGTATTGGGCTATTACACAATAGTTGAGTCTGGTGAATCCTACCTTGAATGCCTTGATTATTGAGACCAACGCTCAATCTTATGGTTGAGCTTATACTTGCCCTATGGCTTCGGACATGCCTTAGAATTTTTTATAAGGGATTAACACCCAGTAACTAAACCTGGCAAGAATCACCTTGAATGCCTCGATTAGTAGGACTAACGCCTGATCTTTTGGCCAGGCTTATGCTCGTCTTATGGCCTCAATCATGCCTTAGAATTTTCTATAGGAGTAACTGAACCTGGCGAGACCCGCCTTATGGCTCTACATGAATGCTTTGATTAGTGGGGCGCCCATTCTTTTGCCTAGCAGCACCCGCCTTATATTCTGACCTGGCGAAACCTACCTTGTGGTCTTGGCTTAGTGGGACCAATGCCCAGATTATAGTTTGGCGAAAACCATCTTATGTCATGGCCTGGCAGAACTCGCATTGTGGCTTTTATTTAGTGCAATCAACGCGTAATTGTGTAGTTTGATGGAACCCGCCTTGTGACATGGCCTAGCGAAACTCGCCTTGTGGCCTTTGTTTAGTGGGACTAATGCCCAAGTTGTTGTCTGGCGAAACCTGCCTTGTGATCTGGCCTAATGGAACCCCTTGTGATATGACCTAGTGAAACCCGCCTTGTGGCCTTTGTATAGTGGGACCAATGCCTGGATAGTGGTCTAGTAGAACTCACTTTGTGACTTGGTCTGGCGGAATCTGTCTTGTGGCCTTTTCTTAATCTTTTTAAGGAATGAAATCATATCATTTTTTGTCCCTGAAGAACACAACATATGAAAAAAATAAAAATTTTCTCATATTAAAAATATATCAGGAGGGAAGAATCACTCAGCCATCTAGTTGGGCCAGCTTATAAGACTCTAAGGGAATGACCTTCGAGATTTTAAGTGGTCTTTTTCAGTTCTTGCCCAACTTACTAGTCCATCTATTACATCTGTGTTGTGCTTATTTTCCTTGATCATCCTTAGGTCCTTCCGTTATTACATGAATAATCCCTATAGGCTCACGGTCAAGGGTAGTTTTGGGAGTTGTTGCCTCAGGTTCAGGTCTCCTTTCTTCCCTACTCTTCTTGAAAAACTTTCAAAGAGTGATGTCCCTTATCAACCTCTCAATCTCATCTTTCAGTTGCCGACAATCCTCCATTGTATGACTGTAATGACCCGGGAACCGGACCGCTACTGGTGCTAGGATTCAGATCGACTTAAGGTCGCCGAAACCCATAGCAAGCCTAACATACATCCTGTACATCTAATAAAATCCCATACATGATCATACATTTTCATAAAAACTTTAACTTTTCATCTACTAAGCTTGACCTGTGCATGCACTAAAACTGTATATATAAAACCCCTTACTGGAGCCCTCATCAAATGCTCCAGTTGGATCAACATCTCATATGTCAAGCCTGGTTCAACCTATCTCATCATTAAAATATTTCCATAAAGATCATGTGCAACAGGGATTTACAATAAACATTAGGGCCAAGCACAATACTAATCCTCATTACATTACTTTACATTATATTACATGTCCACTAAAACTCTATTACATTGTAATATCTGGCTAGACCCCGGTATCGAAATTCCTACCGTCCGGTGGGATCTCGGATGTCGGAGACCTCTAGAAGGGTAAAATCATGTTTTCATAAAAATTTTTAATGTGTTTTATGATTTTAAGTAAGAAAGAAATTGAAATTTGAATGAAAAAGACCATGGAGGCATTTCCAGGTTCGACCGCCGAACCTCAAGTTCGGCCGCCGAACATGGGATAGTTTAGGGGGACAAGTTAGGCTTCCGAAAGTGGCTCAGGTTCGGCCGCCGAACCCCACGTTCGGCCGCCGAACTTGAATGAGTTTTGGAGGCACTTTAGGCTGCCAAAGGTGGTCTGGCCAACCCCTATTTAAGGGCTCCATGATCGAAACGGGCGAGTTTTCTCTCTCTTTTCGGCCAATAGTGAGTCCATGCTCTCCCATGGTTGATTTTTTATGTTTTCCTCCAATCTTTCGAGTTTTAACAAGTTTTATCTTGGTTTGAAAATATTTCAGCAAAAAGAGCAAGTTTTGGAGCTTGGAGACCCAAGGAGTGAGATTTCTCCCATCTCCGAGTTAGATCGCCTCTCCTCTCGATCTCTAAGAGGTAAGAGTAGATCCTTAGCTCATTTTATATTTTAAACAAGTTTTATAAAGGTTTATGGGGTAGAAATGCATGTTTAGGTTATTTTGAGTTTATGGGTTTATGTTGAGTTTTTGAGCAATGTGGGTTGTTTGTATGTTTGATGTGTTGTAGTTGGGGTTTAGGATAGTTTGAAGCCCCTAGGAGCTTATGTATGTGTGTATGCATGTTGTGGAAGTGTTGTGTTTGAATTGAATGGTTTGGGAGGCAAATGTGCATTGTGGAGGCTGAGTTCTGCCCTTTGGAAGAACTCAGGTTCGGCAGCCGAAGGGACTTTCGGCCGCCGAACCTGCTTGTGGAGGCAAGCCTTTGGCTGCCGAACCCTGCTCCCAAAAGTGGACTTTCGGCTCTGGAAGGGAGTTTCGGCCGCCGAAGGTGCCACCGAACATGCATGAGTTTCGTCTCTGGAAGGAACCTTCGGCCGCCGAAAGTGCCGCTGAAGGTGCATGACTTTCGGCTCTGGAGGGACTTTCGGCCGCCAAACCTGCCGCCGAAAGTGCCCTGTTCAGCCTTCCTTTGCATGTTTTCTATGATTGTTTTAAGGTGTTTTAGGGGGTTTTTGGGGAGTATTTTAGAGTCATGTTCATGTAATTTTGGTCCCTCATTAGAGTCCACCTGTGTAGGTTCGGACCCGAGGAACCGAGGACCCCAGCAGTGAGATAGCTGCTTCAGTGTCTTGTCAGAGCTAGCCTGAGGTGAGTAGAATGACTCTTTATGTTTCAAAGTAAATAATGAAAGTTTTGGCATGAATCACGCATCATGATTGCCATGAGTTATATTAGGTTGTTTGCATTAGAATTCATGAATATGTTGCATTGCATATTATGTTGTTGATGTGGATGAACATTGAATGATCCATTAGCCCTTGTATGGTATGATATGATATGATGATGATACGGTATGGAAGTCTAGGAAGACCCATTCTACGTCTATGGCACTATGTAAGAGAAAGTCCAGGAAGACCCATTCTACGTCCCTGGCACCTTGGAATGTTATGATATGTTATGTAAGAGAAAGACCAGGACCCATTCTACGTTCTGGCACTATGGAATATGTAGAGGGCTATTGGTGACAAGTTCATCCTTGATGTGATTTGTCTGTGATGTGATGCATTCCATGATAGCATGTGTTTTAAATGTTTTATTATTCTGCTCACTGGGCTCTAGTAGCTCACCCCATTCCCTTAATCCCCCAGGTTTGCAGGTTCGGGCTAGATCAGAATGTCAGCAAGAGTAAAGTCAAGTTTTATGTAATAGCTAGATGTGGACATGAAAATAATGTAATGTGATGTATAGTTCAGTAATGTAATGAAATGATGTTTATTGAGGTTTAGAGTGGTGCTTGACCCTAGTATGTTGTTAATCCCTTTTTGGTTACATGATCTTTTAATGAAATGTTTTATGATGTTATGTAAACCAAACTTAAAATATGATATGTTACCCCATTGAAGTATTTGATAAGGACTCCAGTGTGGGGTTTGATGGTTATGCTTATGAGTTGTGCATGCACAGGTTGAGTTTGGTAAATGAATGAGAAAGTTCAAAATTTTTATGTATGTGTTGACCATGTATGGGATTAAACAGGTGTACAGGTTGTATGTTAGGCTTGCTACGGGTCCTGGCGGCCTTAAGCCGATCTGGATCCTAGCGCCGGTAGCGGTCTAATTTTCGGGTCGTTACATACATGACCTAGCCATTACCCTTGCTGACCTCCTGCTATCTTTGATCCTGCAAACCTGGGGGTTAGGGGAAAGGGGTGAGCTACTAAAGCCCAGTGAGCAGAACAGTAAAAATAATTAATAAACATATGCTTTCATGAAATGCATCACATCACAAACAATTCACATCACGGATGGACTTGTTACCAATAACCCTCTACGTACCCATTGCCCGGCCCACAACGGGGCTCCTCAGGACTTTTGCTTAACATAACATAACATGTCCAACTGTGCCAGGGGCGTAGTGCATGCCACACCTGGTCTTCTCTTACATATTGTCAGGGGCGTAGTTCAGGCCACACCGGGTCTTTCCATCTCATATCGTATCATTTCATATCATATCGAGGGCTAATGGATCATCCAATATCCATCCACATCAACATCATATTATGCAATGCGTCATATTCGTGAATTCTAATGCAATACAACCTATTACATACATGGCATTCATGATGCATGAACATGTTTAAAAGTTTAATTGCTTTGAAATAAAAGAGTTGTGTTCTACTCACCTCTGGCTGATACTCAACTGACTCTGGAGCAGCTAACTCACTGCTGATCACCTCGGTTCCTCAGGTCCGATCCTACACAGGTGGACTCAAATGAGGGACTAAACAAACTCTAACATGACTCTAAACAACTCCCCAAAAACCCCCTAAAACATCATAAACATACATGGAAAAACAGGCAAAGGAAGGCTGGGCAGGGACTTTCGGCGGCCAAAGGTCCCTACAGAGCCGAAAGTCAGGCACTTTCGGGGGCAGGGTTCGGCGGCCGAAAGCCTTCACAGGCTCGAAAGTCTCTAACCTTTGAGGGCAGGTTCGGCGGCCGAAACTCCCCTCCAGAGCCGAAAGTGCAACTTTCAGGGGCGAGTTTAGGCGGCCAAAACTGCCTCCTCTAGCAGGTTCGGCGGCCGAACCTTGCTTCGGCGGCCGAACCTTGCTTCGGCGGCCGAACCTGGATCATCCTGGGTGGCAGAACCCAATTCTACCATCCCACATCCAGCCATCCAAACTTCCCAACACACATCCATCTATTCTAAAACATGCATAAACACATTTTCAAGCATATAGGGGCATAAAACTAGCCTATACCCCAACAAACATCACATTTATCATACATTTATCATTAAGCTAACATAAACCCTAACATTTTAGATCTACTCTAAAACATGCATCATATACCCTTAACCCCTTTTTAAAACTTAAAATATGTAAAAAGGTATGGATCTACACTTACCTCTTGAAGATCGAAGGTAGGCGTGATCCAACTTGGAGATGAGGAGGAAACGAGCTCCAGAGGTCTCCAAGCTTCAAAACTTTGGTCTTAGCTTAAAATCTTCAAAATAAGGTAAAAACTTATCAAAAACTTGAAGGATTTGAGGAGAGAACACAAGATCATCAAGGGGGTGGCGGAGACTCACCTTGGCTGGAAATGGAGAGAGAAAACTCGCCCATTTTCGGGTAGGGAGCCTTTTATAGGTGGCTGGCCAGACCACCTTCGGGGGCTAAAAGTGCCTCCACAACTCCACCATGTTCGGCGACCGAACCTGGATTTCTCCTCTAAGGCATTTTCTTTCAAAACTCAATTTTCTTTCTTTATTAAAACCATAAAAACATTAAAACATGATATGAAAACTTTCATTTCTACCCTTCTAAGGGTTTCTGACCTCGGGATTCTAGATTCCGCCGGAAAGTTGGAATTTCGATGCCGGTGGTCTTCATGAAAACGGAAGTACTTGGTCCTGTCTCTTCTTTCTGCTTTCTCAAGATTGAGCTTGGATGGCCACTTGACTTGTCATTTTTCCTTATTCACATTGGAATACATGTCCATGAGTCATTTAATGGAGTATAATTCTTATACTTACTTTGGTCATCCCTCCTTCGAGAGACAGATAACTCTTGTGATCTCCTTCATGTCCTCGCCTCTCTAGCTTTTAGCTTTGCTTTTGATTTGCCCTTTTGTCCTCTCTCAAAACTTGGACTTTTTCATCATCCAGCCTAATATACTTTTGAGTTTTGTCTACCAATTGTTGATACATTGCGCTTGGATTTTTTATTAACAAACCCATGAACTTAACTTTACGTGTTCCTTTCTTTAATACTTCATATGCTATCTCATGATTTAACTCTTCTACCTGTATAGCTTCAGTATTGAGTTATGAAATAAAGCTACTTAGAGACTCTCCCTCTCCTTGGCGGATCTTCCACAAGTCAAAAGATAGTTTTTTTGGGAGGTATACAAGTAATAAATTGATATTTAAATAATATAGCAAACTACGTAAAGTTTTGAATTAAACCTGAGCTCAGATGTTGGTACCATTTTGGAGCTAAACCTGTGAGTGTTGACGAAAATACTCGGTACAACACAAAGTCATTGACATCCTGAAGTTGCATGGTAGTCTTGAAGATAGCCAGATGCCCTTTAGGATCTGTTGTTCCATCATATTTAACCAAGCTGCACATCTTGAACTTGGTTAGAAAGGTTTCTGCCAAAATTTCTTCTGAAAGAGGTGAAGCATCCTCCATACTAAAGTCCTCCTCTTGTTCCCTCTGGTACCTTTGAACAGCCTGTACTACACCTTTCAAAGCATCATCTGTTTCATCTCCTTTGACCTCGGCTGTAATACCCGGCTAGACCCCGGTATCAGAATTCCTACGTTCCGGCGGATTTTCCGTTGGAAGTCGGGATTCGAGGATGTCGGAGCTTGCCCTAAGGGTATAAGAAAGGTTTTTAAGATGTTTTTACAATGTTTTTCTCATGTTTGCATGTTTTGAGTTAAGCAAATTGAGTTTTGAAATGAAAAGGCCAAGGGGACAAAAACCAGGTTCGGCCTTCTCTTTGGACCGTTTCTTAGTCGCCTTTGTATGGGTTCTCGAGATGTCGACAGGGGCTTTTTCCCTTTCTTTGGAGGCCATGACTAACGCTTCTCCCTGAGCCTTGTACTGCTCGAGAGTAGCTTGCAACTTTTGTATGTATTAGAGCATCTGCTTGTTGGTCAAGTGGTTGAGATCTGCTTCATTGATCAGTAAGAGCGGAAGAGTTGATGACACGCTCATTAGTAGCAACCTTAGCAACAGTTTGTGAACTACCGGCCATTTCAAGAGAAGAGAGAGATTTTTTTTAAGACAAAACGAATAAGAGATCAACTTTAATCCAAATGAACAAAGAGAATTTAATTGACTTTCCGGTAATGGAACCAGATGATGTAGTTAGAAAATAAAGCTATACTGTGATTGGTTAGACCTGCAAGAGAGAGAATGTAGGGTGGTGGGTGCCCAAGACAACCACTCTGATACTCAAGTCAGTATACTGAAAAAGAGAATGAATGCAATGAATTACTTAGAATTTTAGTGTAAGAGAATAGCATACCTTTATTTCTGTAATCATTTTCCTTTTATACTATAACAAGATGGAGATAAATATAGTATTTTCTGATAATCCAACGATGTGCCCAGCTGCTTGATAAATGATATTGCCAGTTGATAGATCGATAATTCCGTGATTACATGCGTAATGAGAATATACGAGACTGTTCCCAATAATGGTGACTTTATATTGAGACTCGCCCTATTTAAGAGAGAGCGAGTCTTGATGATGAACCGAACGCTAAGATATCTAAATTTTTTTTTTTTTTTATCGAGTGGAGTCGTATTATCCATTTATCATATTTTTGCCATAAGCTTACTTTTGAATGATGGTGTGTGTATATATATATATATATATATTTTTTTTTGGATTGTAATATTATATTTTATCAATTATTTCTTTTTAGATGGTTAAGGGTGGAAATATTTTTTTTAATTTCATTATTATAAATTGGTTTATTTATGTATAAATATTTATTTTTTTATATATAATATTATAATATTATAATTTAATACTATATTATGAAATTAAATTATAAACATACATTACAGTTATTATATTAAAAAAATACTGGAATATTTTTTTATAATATAATTTTATTATATATTTGAAAATAATGTAATGTATCTTTAAAAGTAGCTTGAAAAAAAATTCATATAAACTGAAATTTCACATAAATATTTAATTAAATCAATTATACATATATTATTACTATTTTGCTTTCAACTTATTTATATATTTTGTAACTAAAAAGATTTTTAATAATTCATTGAATAATAAATATAATATAAAATCATATTATAAAAATACTTTAATGTTTATATTTTTTATTATAAATATCATAAGATATATTTTATGATTTAATTCTATAATAAAATATTAAAATTATAATATTATAATATTGTACATGAAAATTTTAAATGTACAATTAATTCAATTAATCTTTAGTTTGTTATTTATATAAATATAAACTAATTTATAACAATGAAATTAAAAAAATTAAATTAGATAAAAATATTTTAAATATAATATAAAATTATATTATAATAAATACTTCAACGTTTATATTTCTATTAAAAAGATTATAATATATATTTTATAATTTAATTCTATAGTAAAATATAAAATTTTAAAATTATAATATATTATATATGAGAATTTTAATTATATAATTAACTCAATTAATCTCTAATTTATTGCATGTATATATATAAATCAATTTATAACAATAAAATTTAGAAAATGCAAATCAAAATAGAGAAAATATCCCAGAAAGTATTTTTTTAAAACTATTTTTGATAATGATAAAGATAAAAACCGATTGATATAATGATAATAACAGAGCTATCCGACCTTAAAATTAAATTGATTTAATGTAATATATAGATTATAAATATTAAAATTAATAAATTTTATTACACTTCACAATTAGTTTTAAATTAAAAATTTTAAATAATACTAAATTTATTTATTATTTTTTAATTAATTAAAATAAAAATAATTTATAATACAATAAATATAAATATGAGTATTTTAAAGAATTTTATTATTCACTATTTCTCTCATTCTAATATATAGTATAAATTATATGTAAATTAAAAAATAATAAAATTATATGAATTTAGTATAGATAATAATTCAATTAATTTTTTTTTAATTTTAATTCTAAATGCAATATATTATAAAATTTTACTTTTCTCTTAGTATATTAAAGTAGGTTACCTTTTATTAGTATTATTAGAAATATTTTAATATCTTTTATAAATCCTCCTTAATTTAAAAAAACATAATTTATATGAAATCGTTATAATTTTTATATGGTAAAACCACATTTCTTTTAAAATATATTGTAATAAAAATAATTATAAGAATTTAAACAGAAAAAAATAAGAACTTAAAATTTATATAAACTCTACCACTAATTTAATTAATAAAATTAAAATTAAAATAGTTTGAAAATTTTTAAATTATTTGTCTAATAAAAGTATTGTGTTTTTATTAAATTTAATCCATATAAATTTTTAACTAAAACTATCTATTAAAACAATATCATCAATAAAATTATGAATATAATATTTAAAATTAGGACAAACCGTATCAGAATGAGGAAGTGGCTCGAGTTTTATTTCAGATGGCACCTTTTAAAACTACTGGTGAGAATGATTTAACAGCAGGCTTTTTCCAACGTGCTTGGAGTGTTTTAGGTAATGCTGTGTGTGATTTTATTTTGGGTGTTTTGCATGGTCATCCCTTGCCTGATGGGCTAAATTCCACTTTAATCACTTTGATTCCGAAGGTTGAGAATCCGACCCATATTGCTCAATTTAGACCAATTAGTCTTTATAACGTTTTATAAAAAATTATCATAAAGACTATGGTTAATCGGTTAAAGTATGTTATGCCATTCTTGATTGGCCCGGAATAAAGCAATTTTGTGCCAGGAAGGCAAATTGTGGATAATATTGTTATATATCAAGAGGTGCTCCACTCGATGAATAAGGCTAAAGGGGTTAAGGGTTATATGGCTTTGAAGATCGATTTGGAAAAAGCCTACGATAGGCTTAATTGGGACTTTCTTGAATTAGTGTTATCCAATACTGGGTTTTTAGATGTTTTGATCAATAATATTATGAAGTGTGTCAGCTCAGCTACGTTGAAATTACTATGGGATGGTAAAAAATTAGAAGGGTTCAGGCCTTCCCGAGGGGTTCGGCAAGGTGATGTTATATCCCCTTATCTTTTTGTTTTATGTATTGAGCAGCTGAATAATATGATTGTTGTGTCGGTCAATGAGGGGTTATGGAAGCCTATACCTATATGTAGAGGAGAAACAGCTATATCTCATTTGATGTTTGCCGATGATATGATCCTCTTCGCTGAAGCCTCGGTTGAGCAGATGGGTTGTATCTTGAAGATTTTGAATTATTTTTTGCTTGTGTCTGGGCAGCGAATAAATTTCAGCAAGTCCTCCATATTTTTCTCTCCAAATATTACTTCAGATTTGGCTGAAAGTTTAGTAAATATGGCAGGGATGGCTAGAACTGATAGTCTTGGCAGCCATCTGGGGATGCCTTCATTTCATGGGAGAGTGGGTCCAACTTCACTTCGGGAGGTTATTGACAAGATGAAACATAGATTGTCTGGCTGGAAGGCCTCTGCGCTTTCTAAAGCAGGGAGGGTCACTATGATTAGCTCGGTTCTTGACAGAGCATAATTTAGGCCATATTATCATGATGTTAATGAGGTTTATTTGCACATTTTCTGCCTAATTTTGTGGTTTTGTTCATGTTTTGCAGAAACTAGGTGTGAAAAGACATTCTGGTGAAAATGCTCTTAAAACTGCCAAAAAGTGCCAAATATGGAAAGTTCCAAGTAAGGAAAGTTTTTCATATATGGAAAGTTCTAAATAAGGAAAGAGTCAGTTAAGGAAAGCACAATTGGCGGACTGTTTGAAATTCAAACTGCAGATCTTCCTTGCCTTTTTCAGAATGTGAAGCCAAACAAGGAAGGTGGCAAATAAGGAAAGTGTCGGAAAAGGAAAGCGCAATCAACAGAATATTTTGTAGATCCTTTTTTCCTTATAGGCGAGGTCAAAATAAGGAAAGCAATAGATGAGGAAAATGCAGTCAGCAGATCGTTCAAAATTTGAATCGCAAATCTTTCTTTTCTTGTTTTAAGATATGCAGACACCTCAACAGATTCTCCTATTCAGGAAGCAATATCTCAAGATGCACTTGGCCTTTATTCAGTCCAGATTCATAATTTGAAAGAGGCTCCACCTAAATAGGAAATCCGGACAACTCATACTTCCCATTCAGAAGCATCCGCGCGCCTACCTCTTCTGCAGAGCACCATCCGCGCGCCTTCCTTCCTCTTCAAGAGTGCCGCGCGTTCTACCTTCCTTCTGAAGGCTTGGGCGCGTCTCCTTCCTCTATTGGCAGCCTTGGATCACTCTTCCTTCCTTTTCAAGCACAAGGTACGCTCCTTTCCTATTCTGAAAGCCAACCGCGTGCACATACCTTCTGAAGAGCTTGCCATTCGATTCTTTCCTCTTCTGCAACAACATGGGCAGCAAGTTGAGCATGGGCAGTACCTTGGGCAGCCTCAACACTAATTAGGAAGCAAGGGAGACCAAGGGCAGCATCTAAACTCTATAAAAAGGTACTCTAAGTGGCTGCCACATTTTTTCTATCTTCTTCTCCTCTCCTTCCCCCATCCGGATCAAGCAAGGACGCCATCTCCATCTTCTCCAAGCTTCGGCTCCTCTTCTCCTTCTTCCTTTCTTTTTATTTTGGTTTTGTTTCAACCATGAGTGGCTGAAATCTTTGTTTCTAGTAGAAGTATAGGTGAAGCTTTGGTTGTAATTTTGATTGAGAGACTTGGACTACATTGTTAATCTTTTGCTTTTCAATATTCATGTAATTTCATGCTTTAAGACATTATTACTTTGTTGTTTAGATCGACATTGATTCTTGATTGCAAGGTAATTGATATTTGTTAGTTTGGATAATTTTAAGTACGTAATTGCTTGGATTGTTTAAACATAAGAACGCTTGGTGTAAAAGTCAAGGATATTGCATGATCTAGTGTTGTCACCATGCTTGTGGGTAACTAGAATTGGTTTTCTCCATATCTTAATGCAATTGACAATTGTTAGTAAGCCTAAGGCTCAAGGATGTTCCTTGCAATTTGTTGATTAGTAATTAATTAGAGGACTCTCCCTAATTGGTTAATAATAAAGGAGAAGTATGGTTGTGAGAAGCATCTTCAATCGCCATGACTAATTTATTGAATCAAGCAAAAGAACATATGTGTCAATGACCAATCCCATCAACCAAAGTGAATCCGAGTCTTCAACTAGAGTTTTTACTATCATTGTTTTATCCTTAATTTGCCATTCGCTTTCTTTTTAATTGTTTTTTTATTAGTCTAATCGAATCAATCTCAAAACCCCCCCTTTTTACTTTACTTGCACTTTACTTTCATTTTGTTTTCTGCTCTTCTGTTTGATCCTCTCAAGGAAGGTAAATAAGTATCAATTCCCTGTGGATACGATCCTTTCACCACTATCTACAGTATTAATATTGTTGGTAGCTGAATTGATTATTTTTTACCGGTTTCGATAACCGTTCTGTCAAAAATTGACGCCGTTGCCGAGAAATTATTTTAACTGATTTATTTTTCTTTTATGACCAAATCTGGACGCGAGGAAATTTTGCCTTACGATCCGGAAATTGAGCGCACAATCAGAAGATTAGGTAAGCAAACAGGTACACATTTGGAGACTGCACAAACTAGATCTGCGACAACAGGCCCAATCGTAGATCAGCCTTCTGAAACCCTTCCAGTGCATCCTCAATCATCTGACATGGCTGAAAACGTGGCACAATCTGCTGCCAATGCTGGACATGCTGTCCATGAGGAAATTAGGCAAGAAAATCCAGCCGTGAGAGCCCCAGAGCCAAGAGAGAGAACCATGAGAGAATTGGCAACTCCTGTAGGTGAGCAAGCACCTCTGTGCATCAACTATCCACCTCTGACTGTTCCTTTTGAGCTCAAAACAGGTTTGATCCATCTTCTCCCTAAATTTAGAGGATTAGAAAATAAAAACCCACACAAGCACTTGAAAGAATTCAATATTGTTTGTTCATGCATGAGACCTCAAGATATTTCTGAAGATCATGTTAAATTAAGAGCTTTTCCTTTCTCTCTTGATGATTATGCTAAGAACTGGTTGTTTTATTTGCCACCTGGATCTATTAATTCATGGGATGAAATGGTGGTAACTTTTCTGAATAAATACTTCCCAACTTCTAAAGCCATTGGCTTAAAAAGAGAAATAAGTAGCATAAGACAGAAACCATATGAGGACTTGCATGATTATTGGGATAGATTTAAAAGATTGTGTACAGGTTGTCCTCAGCATGACATTTCAGACAAAGCACTCATAGAATTCTTCTATGGGGGGTTGCTGTCATCAAAAAGGAGATTCATCGATGTAGCTTGTGGAGGCTCTATTGTAGACAAAACACTTAGGGAGATGAGAGAATTGATCTCCACCCTTGCAGCCTCATCTAGGCAATATGGAGAAAAGAAGCAAATACAAAGAGGAATCCATGAGGTTAGTACATCTGCTGTTGATTCTCGAATTTCAGAACTAACCTCTCTTATGGAAAAGCTTGCCCTTGGTCAAGCTAGACAAGCTCAACAGCCTCAGCCGCCTCGGCCATGTGGGATATGTGCATATGTGGGACACCCAACTGATCAATGTCCTACACTTCAAGAAGAGGACCAGCACATTAATGCAATTGGAGGATACAATAGCCAGGTAAGACGTGATCCCTATTCTAACACATATAATCCAGGTTGGAGAGACCACCCCAATTTCAGCTACGCTAGGGCAAACAATCAGATCTACCAAAGGAATCAACCCCAACCAGCACCTACAAGTTCTGAAACTGCCATTGGTGAGTTGGCAAAAATGATGCAAATGATGCAACAACAGATTGGAGAATTGACATCCGCGATAGGCAGATCCGGAACCCAAGGTAAGTTACCTTCTCAGACTGAAGATAATCCTAGAGAGAATGTGAATGCTATTACGTTGAGCAGTGGAAAGGAATTACAGGATGCCAAAATTGATGAAAGTGATTCACAAGGACATAGACAGAAGGATGTGCAGACACCCTCCGCAGACACTCATTCTGCGCAACCTAGCTCTGCGCAGACACATCCTGCACACTCCATCCCTGCGCAGAGACTGACTGCAGATGTAATGACCCGAAAACCGGACCACTACCGACGCTAGGATCCAGATCCGCTTAAGGCCGCCGGGACTCGTAGCAAGCCTAACATACATCTTATCACCTGGTCAAATCCCATACATGATCAAAACATTAACACAAAAACTTAAACATTTGATGTATATACCGAGCTTGACCTACATGCTACATAACTGTAAACATAAAAGAACCCCATACTAGAGTCCTCATCGAAGCTCTAGCTGGGTCAACATTACATACATCAAGCTCGGATCACATCCGATGAACCAAAACCTAACCTGTGCATGCCTCAAAACCATAAACATAAGACCTCCACTAGAGTCCTCATCAAATACTCTAGCATGGTAAACATCACATGCCACAAGTCTGGTTCACACACAACTCAATACCAAAACATAACATACATCATGTACTAAAAGGGACTAACCAAGCCTTACGGCCAAGCACAAATCTAATCTATAAACATATTATCTTACAATCTATTACACCACATAACATTCCTTTAATCTACATCATGTCCACTACTCTATTACATAGCCAAAACCTTTACCCTTAACGTCTTCCTGGACCACCTCTGACCTGCAAAACTGGGATTAAGGGAGAGGGATGAGCTAAAAAGCCCAATGAGTAGAAACAATAAAAAAAACAGTTCATTAATTACATGCTGTCATGAAATGCGTCACAGCACAAACAATTCACATCACGGATTGGACATGACCTCAAAACTCCCTCTGTCGGTGCCCGGCCCCCAAAGGAGCTCACACAGGACTTTCAATCACATAATATGGTGCCCGACCCTAAAAGGGCTCACACAGGACTTACCCAACATAGTGCCCGGCCCCCCTAAAGGAACTCACACAGGACTTTCAATCATGACAGATCTATAGGCTATTGAAGTCGCCTTGGTCCATCCACATCAACAGTAAATAATGCAATGCGTCATATTCGTGAAACTAGTGCAATCAACCTATTACATAAAAACATGATGCATGAACATGCTTTAGGCATTTGATTTAATTTAAAAACATAAGGTTCAGTTCTACTCACCTCTGGCACACGCTGGACTGACTCTGCAACAGCTAACACTGCTGGCCTCCTCGGTCCCTCGGGTCCGATCCTACACAGGTGGACTCGAATGAGGTGCCAAACACACTCTAAACAACTCATAAATAATTCCCCAAAAACCCCCTAAAACATCACCAAAGCATGTATAGAAAACACCCAAGAAAAGGCTGGACAGGGCACTTTCGGCGGCAGGTTTGGCGGCCGAAAGTCCCTCCAGAGCCGAAACTCAGCCACTTTCGGCAGCACCTTCGGCGGCCGAAACTCCCCTCCAGAGCCGAAAGTCCAACTTTCGGGGGCAAGGTTCGGCAGCCAAAACAAGCCACCACAGGCAGATTCGGCGGCCGAAAGTCCCTTCGGCTGCCGAACCTGAGTTCATCCAGAACTCAGCCTCATGTACAAACAAGCCTTTAAACACCCAAAACATGCATCCAACCTCATAAAAACATACATAACCCTTAATCATGCATAAAGGAGCTTAAAACAAGTTTAAACTCCAACAAAGAACATCATAAAACATACATAAATAGCTTATGACCCACATAAGCCAAAACCATCAAAACAACCCGAAACTTCACTGGCTCTCTCCCAAACATGCATACACTCTCCCACATGTATATAGGGCATAAACACTAGTCTAAACCCCTAACAATCAGCACATAAACATATATTAGGCATAAAACCCACATAAACCCTAACATGCATATCTACCCATACACAAGCATTAATACGTCTTAAAACTTCATTAAAACATAAAGGAAAGCCAGGATCTACACTTACCTCTTGAAGATCGAGGGTTGGTGCGATCCTTATCTCGGAAGTAGGAGAAACCAAACTCCTTGGGACTCCACGCTCCAAAACTTCGATTTCAGCTTTAAAACTTCAAAACCCAAAAGGAAACTCATAAAAACCTTGGAAGATTGAAGAAAGAACATGAAATCAACCAAAGGAGGACATGAACTCACCTAAGCTCGAGAATGGGGAGAAAACTCGCCCATTTTCGGTCTGAGGGCTCTTTATAGGTGGCCGGCCATACCTCCTTCGGCAGCCTAACGTGCCTCCTAAACTCATGCATGTTCGGCGGCCGAACCTGGCTTCTGCCCTCAAAGCTTTTGGAAGCCTAAAACACTCCCGAAACAGCTCCATGTTCGGCGGTCGAACCTGGGTTCCTTCCTCCTTGGCCTAATCTTTTAAAACCTCAATTTCTTTTCCATTTAAAACCATAAAATCAAGTAAAAACATTTTAGAAAACACATTTTACCCCTCTAGAAGACTCTGGCATCTTCAGAAATTCCAGATTCCAACGGAGATTCCGCCGGAAGGTAGGGATTCCGATGCCGGAATTTAGCCGGGTATTACATTCTTCCCCCCTTTAAGAACATTCGTCCCCGAATGTTCCATAAACAAACAGGCATTCTAAAAAACATAGCATCAAGCATACATAAAACAAGCAAGCAAACCTAAAAACCTCCCTCCTAAAAGGGATACGGATACTGCTCCCGGTTCTCCCAAGCAAACTCGCCCACACTGGCGGTCCCAAAGGATTTTCACCATCGGAATTTCCTTGTTCCTTCTCTTTCTGACTTGTGTGTCAATGATCCGCACTGGCTGCTCAACATAGGTGAGACCCCCCCCAAGATCTCCACCTTTGGTCTTTTAAGAATCTCACTTGGATCTGACATGAACTTCCATAACACAGGAACATGGAAATTCAAATGGATTTTCTCCATAGGAGACACCTTAGCAATACCCCAACCACCTCCTGAAACACAACACGCTTCCACTGCGCTACTCTGATCCTTTCTCTTCCCTTTTCTCATTGCTAAACTGACTTCTTCTCTAACCCTCAATAGGTAGTACCCGGATCTCAGATCTTGGAAAAACAACCGGCTCCTACGAGATGGTCCAATAGATCACAAATCCGAGGTAGGGGATACATGTTCTTGGTAGTGACCTTGTTCAACTGTCTCCAGTCACAACAAAGTCTCAAGGATCCATCCTGCTTTTCCCACAACAACACTGGAGCAATCCAGGGTGAGGTACTAGGTCGGATAAAACCCTTGTCTACCAAGCTCTTACAACTACTCCAACAACTCCTACAACTCAACAGGTACCATCCTGTAGGGAGGGATAGAGAAAGACTCTAGCTTCCTGACAGATGGCAAACCTGACAGCTCGTCTGGGAAAACATCTAAGAACTCTTTAACTACTAACACTGAGGCTGGTTCCCTGACCTGATTACTACACTCTCAAAGAAGAGCTAGAACCTTCTGACAACCCCTCCTACGCACACTACGAGCCTGACAGGTTGACATCAAACCTCTAGGCATCCATGCACTGTCCCCTCAACAGACTATCTCTGATCCATCCTGTCCTCTGAACCTGGCTATCTTGTCTCTGTAGACCAAGATAGCACCATGAGTAGAAAACCAGTCCATCCCTAGAATGACGTCCAGACAGTCAAGTCTAGGACCTCAAGGTCGGGTGGAAGGCATCTACCCTCAACGGACACTGAACTGAACCGGCAGACTGACTCTGCCACAGATGGATCACACTCGGATCCACTGACCCCGAGAGGACACTCTAGCCTAGAAGCTATCAATTCAACCCCTCAACGGCTCCTAGAGTAACTAAAGAAAGAGAAACACCAGGGTTCACAAAAACATACACATCAGAACATTCAAAAGTGAGCATACCTGGCACCACTGTGTTTGATGTGTCTGCCTCCTGCTGAGCTTGGGTGAAGATCCGAGCCGGAGCTGACGGACCTTCTCCACGGGAACCTGCTGAAGAAGAGGATGCACCTCTCCCTCTGCCTCGACTACTGGTCTGCAACAAAGCTGGAGCTGCTGGCTGAGCCGCTCTTCCTGAAAATGTCCGCTGGGACCGTGCCATCCGAGGCGCAGTAGGACACTCACGTGCTATGTTCCCCTCCTGTCCGCACTTGTAACAAGCTGTTGTCCCATGCCGACAGACTCCCTTGTGTGGTCTCCCACACCTCATACATCTTGAACTGCCTAAGCCAGAGCTTGAACCAGCACCACAACCCAAACTAGACTTCAAATTATTCCAGAACTTACTCTTCTTCCCCCTCAGGGTTCTGCCCCATTCCTTACTTCTCGTGGCAGCTGTACTCAGGGTGGAGGGATCAATCCCTCCTAAACTCGAGATTCTGGAATCTTGAGTCTGAGCATCCTCCTGAGAATCTCCCATACCTTCTTCTGGCACTTTAATTCCCAACCTGATATCTCTTCTTTGAACATCCATCTCTATTTCTCTTGCATCAACTGACATTCTCCTTAGATCCCTTCCTTCTCTGCTCACATCAAAAGACCTTCCAGGGTCCCTTGATGTTCCCCATCTGCTGACTCTACACGACTGCGCTCTTGGCAGAGCAGGGGAAAAGGTGTCCATACCTTCCCTCTCAGACGGAACTCCAGTCGATTCCACAGATCGACGAGTGCCTCGCATCCTAGCTCCACTGAAGAACAACACACAATCATACAAACATTAGCAATCATACGGTTCACATGGAAACACATGAACCTACATCACATACATAGCATAACATTAATGCACATGCATTCTATCATGGCATTTCACATCATCATACAAGACGGGACTCTACATCCTATCCTAGTGGACATGATTTTCCCTATTGTGCTTGCCCTTCTATAACACCTATGAGCCCGACACCCACTCTAGGTCCGACCATATGAACCTAGGGCTCTAATACCAATCTGTAACGACCCGAAAACTAGACAGCTACCGGCGCTAGGATCCAGATCGACTTAAGGCTGTCGGGACCCGTAGCAAGCCTAACATACATCTTATCACCTGGTCAAATCCCATACATGATCAAAACATTAACACAAAAACTTAAACATTTGATGTATATACCGAGCTTGACCTGCATGCTACATAACTGTAAACATAAAAGAACCCCATACTAGAGTCCTCATCGAAGCTCTAGCTGGGTTAACATTACATACATCAAGCTCGGATCACATCCGATGAACCAAAACCTAACCTGTGCATGCCTCAAAACCATAAACATAAGACCTCCACTAGAGTCCTCATCAAATACTCTAGCGTGGTAAACATCACATGCCACAAGTCTGGTTCACACACAACTCAATACCAAAATATAACATACATCATGTACTAAAAGGGACTAACCAAGCCTTACGGCCAAGCACAAATCTATTCCATAAACATATTATCTTACAATCTATTACACCACATAACATTCCTTTAATCTACATCATGTCCACTACTCTATTACATAGCCAAAACCTTTACCCTTAACGTCTTCCTGGACTACCTCTGACCTGCAAAACTGGGATTAGGGGAGAGGGATGAGCTAAAAAGCCCAGTGAGTAGAAACAATAAAAAAAACAGTTCATTAATTACATGCTGTCATGAAATGCATCACAGCACAAACAATTCACATCACGGATTGGACATGACCTCAAAACTCCCTCTGTCGGTGCCCGGCCCCCAAAGGAGCTCACACAGGACTTTCAATCACATAATATGGTGCCCGACCCTAAAAGGGCTCACACAGGACTTACCCAACATAGTGCCCGGCCCCCCTAAAGGAGCTCACACAGGACTTTCAATCATGACAGATCTATGGGCTATTGAAGTCGCCTTGGTCCATCCACATCAACAGTAAATAATGCAATGCGTCATATTCGTGAAACTAGTGCAATTAACCTATTACATAAAAACATGATGCATGAACATGCTTTAGGCATTTGATTTAATTTAAAAACATAAGGTTCAGTTCTACTCACCTCTGGCACACGCTGGACTGACTCTGCAACAGCTAACACTGCTGGCCTCCTCGGTCCCTCGGGTCCGATCCTACACAGGTGGACTCGAATAAGGTGCCAAACACACTCTAAACAACTCATAAATAATTCCCCAAAAACCCCCTAAAACATCACCAAAGCATGTATAGAAAACACCCAAGAAAAGGCTGGACAGGGCATTTTTGGCGGCAGGTTCAGCGGCCGAAAGTCCCTCCAGAGCCGTAACTCAGCCACTTTCGGCGGCACCTTCGGCGGTCGAAACTCCCCTCCAGAGCCGAAAGTCCAACTTTCGGGGGCAAGGTTCGGCAGCCAAAACAAGCCACCACAGGCAGATTCGGCAGCCGAAAGTCCCTTCGGCTGCCGAACCTGAGTTCATCCAGAACTCAGCCTCATGCACAAACAAGCCTTTAAACACCCAAAACATGCATCCAACCTCATAAAAACATACATAACCCTTAATCATGCATAAAGGAGCTTAAAACAAGTTTAAACTCCTATAAAGAACATCATAAAGCATACATAAATAGCTTATGACCCACATAAGCCAAAACCATCAAAACAACCCGAAACTTCACTTGCTCTCTCCCAAACATGCATACACTCTCTTACATGTATATAGGGCATAAACACTAGTCTAAACCCCCAACAATCAGCACATAAACATATATTGAGCATAAAACCCACATAAACCCTAACATGCATATCTACCCATACACAAGCATTAATACCTCTTAAAACTTCATTAAAACATAAAGGAAAGCCAGGATCTACACTTACCTCTTGAAGATCGAGGGTTGGTGCGATCCTTATCTCGGAGATTGGAGAAACCAAACTCCTTGGGACTCCATGCTCCAAAACTTCGATTTGAGCTTTAAAACTTCAAAACCCAAAAGGAAACTCATAAAAACCTTGGGAGATTGAAGAAACAACATGAAATCAACCAAAGGAGGACATGAACTCACCTGAGCTCTAGAATGGGGAGAAAACTCGCCCATTTTCGGTCTGAGGGCTCTTTATAGGTGGCCGGCCAAGCCTTCTTCGGCAGCCTAACGTGCCTCCTAAACTCATGCATGTTCGGCGGCCGAACCTGGCTTCTGCCCTCAAAGCTTTCGGAAGCCTAAAACACTCCCGAAACAGCCCCATGTTCAGCGGCCGAACCTGGGTTCCTTCCTCCTTGGCCTAATCTTTTAAAACCTCAATTTCTTTTCCATTTAAAACCATAAAATCAAGTAAAAATATTTTAAAAAACACATTTTACCCCTCTAGAAGACTCTGGCATCTTCAGAAATTCCGGATTCTAACGGAGATTCTACTGGAAGGTAGGGATTCTGATGCCGGAATCTAGCAGGGTATTACAGCAGATCCACAGGTAAGTGTCAAAATTCCACCTCCTTTTCCAAAAAGGTTTGAGAAATCATAGAAAGAAAGAGAAGAAAAAGAAATTCTTGAGACCTTCAGGAAAGTGGAAATCAACATACCTCTGCTAGACGCTGTGAAACCGATCTCCTGGTACGCAAAGTTTCTAAAAGAATTGTGTACTAATCGCAGGAAGCTTGCTGAAAGAGAAAAAGTGAATGTGGGAGAAGCTGTGACCGCTGTCATAAAAAGAGAACTCCCAGCTAAGTGCAAGGATAAAGGGATGTTTGCCATCTCATGTCAAATTGGCAACGTAGGCATAAAGAAAGCCATGTGTGATTTAGGTGCATCAATCAATGTAATGCCTCTTTCTATCTATAACTCTTTGAATGCAGGTGCACTTAAAAACACAAGAGTGGTGATTCAATTGGCAAACAGATCTGTAGTACATTCCAAAGGAGTACTAGAAGATGTTCTTATGCAAGTAGACCAACTAGTCTTCCCGACAGATTTTTATGTGATCGACATGAAGGATGACCATAGCAATACCTCTTCAGACATCCTTCTTGGACGACCTTTCTTGAGCACTGCCAGAACCAAAATAGATGTGCATGATAGCACCTTGACCATGGAATTAGAAGGGAAAGTGATTAAATTTAACGTCTATGATGCTATGAGATATCCCCATGATTTTTCCCCTGTTTATGGTTTAGATATGATTGACTGTTTGAGCCAGGAAATTTTTAATGATAATCATGATGAGATGCTAAACCATGACTTCTGCAGGGAATCTGACCAGAAAAATGAGGAGATCCAGAAAGAGCCAGACCTGGCAAAAATAGTTTGCGGTATCCAGCAGATCAGTTGCGAACCCCCACAGGTCGCACCTATTCAGAAGGAGCCGCCGAATCTCATCACGGTTCGGAAAGAGACACCGAACCTTGCCACCATTCGGACGCCGAACCTTACCACCATTCGGCCGCTGAACCTCACCATCCTTCGGCCGCCGAACCTCACCATCCTTCGGCCGACGAATCCTTCACCGCAGTTCCCTTCGCAGCCCTTTCAGCTTCCAACGCAGAAAGTCCATGCAGTCACACCTCTTCAGCCTCCAACGTAGAAGATCAAATCTCCACTGCCGACAGTCCATGTTCAGAAGGAAAGAGCAGAATCTAGTTCAACAAGACATCATATTGCAGACCAGAAAAATTCAAAATCAGATCTGAAGCCTCTTCCAGGGCACTTGAAATATGCATACTTGGGGGCTGAAAAGACACTTCCAGTAATAGTGTCCAATCAATTAAGCCAACATGAAGAGGAAAGCCTCTTGAAAGTACTAAAGAAGCACAAGCAAGCCATAGGTTGGACCATTGATGACATCAAGGGCATCTCCCCCACCACGTGCATGCATAAAATACACCTTGAGGAAGAATGCAAGCCAGTCAGGGATGCTCAAAGAAGACTGAATCCACCCATGATGGAGGTTGTGAAAAAGGAGATAATCAAGCTTCTAGACATAGGTATCATCTACCCTATCTCTGATAGCAAATGGGTAAGCCCTGTGCATGTGGTTCCGAAGAAAACTGGGATCACCATTGTGCCAAATGCTGAAGGAGAACCCGTTCCGACTAGAGTTCAGAATGGATGGAGAGTTTGCATGGATTACAGAAAGCTAAATGAAGCCACAAGGAAAGATCATTTTCCTTTGCCTTTCATTAATCAGATGCTTGAGAGACTCGCAGGTAAATCCCACTATTGTTGTCTTGATGGTTATTCAGGTTTTTACCAGATTCTTATGGCCCCAGAAGATCAAGAGAAGACCACATTCACCTGTCTTTTTGGCACTTTTGCCTTCAGAAGAATGCCATTTGGACTTTGCAACGCTCCAGCCACCTTTCAGCGATGTATGATGAGCATATTTTCTGATTATGTTGAAAAAATCATTGGGGTATTTATGGATGATTTTACAGTGTATGGCAACTCTTTTGAAGAATGCCTTGCTAACCTTGATAAGATCCTACAGAGATGCCTTGAATCAAATCTTGTTTTGAACTATGAAAAATGTCACTTTATGGTTAACCAAGGTTTGATATTAGGCCATGTTGTTTCAGCTAAAGGCATTGAAGTAGACAAAGCAAAGGTGGATACCATTAAAGATTTGCCTTACCCCACAAATGTTAAAGAGATTCGCTCTTTCCTTGGCCATGCAAGGTTCTATAGGAGATTTATAAAAGATTTTTCAAAAATTACTTTGCCATTATGTAGATTGCTCCAACAGGATGTAACTTTTTATTTTGATGCAGATTGCAAGAAGGCATTTGATTTGATAAAAGAACTGCTTGTGACTACTCCCATCATTCAGGCACCTGACTGGAACTTGCCCTTTGAGATCATATGTGATGCAAGCAACTATGCTGTGGGGGCAGTCTTGGGGCAACGTGTGGGGAACTCACCCCATGTGATCCAATACGCATCCTGCACACTGGATGCTGCCCAAATCAATTACTCAACAATAGAAAAGGAGTTCTTAGCTATTGTATTTGCCTTAGAGAAATTCAAACCATATCTCTTGGGAACCAAGGTCACCATCTATTCTAACCATGCTGCCCTGCGATATTTGCTCAAGAAAAAGGAATCAAAACCGAGACTCATTCGGTGGATTTTGTTATTGTAAGAGTTTGATCTGGAGATCCGAGACAAGAAAGGGAAAGAGAATTTAGTGGCCGACCACCTCAGCCGGTTCCCCTCTAGCTCTGCGCCATGTCCAATCAATGAAGACTTTCCAGACGAACACCTGTTCGTCACACATTCTGAATAGGCTTCATCGCACCATGCAAACCACACCCAAGGGGAGTACTTAGTTTCCTTTGTTCTTTTATGTTTTCTTAACACATTGAGGACAATGCATGAATTAGGTGTGGGGGTGCAGAATCTGAAATTTTTAAATTTTTGTTTTGCTTTAATTTTTAGCTTGCTTTAGACACATCTTTCCTTTCAGTTTGCGTCTTCTTTTCAGTTTTCCCTTTCAGTTTGCGTTGCTTTCAGTTTGCATTTGATTAGCCACAGTTTTTTCTCTTTTTTTTTGCTTCACTCAAACTCATGAACTATGTTGGATGCACTTTCTTGCCATGACCCCATTAATGTGATAACTCTTTAAACCTATGTTGAATCAATTGCAATAGGTTATATTCATGTTTGGAAATTGCCTTTTGAATTGAATCTTTGAGCTTGCCATTGTGAAAAACATATTGATGACACTCATTTGATAGAATGAATTGATTGATGTGTGAATGAACTTAACATGACTTGTTTTAGCAATTGGTGTTGATTTGCCCAAATCATTGAGAAAGAAATTCAGAAAAGGCCTAGACTTCATAAGCACGATTTGAAAACTGTTCCAATGATCAAAAGACTATGAACAGAGCTAGTAGCCACTTGGACAGGTGACCAACTAAGTAACTGGGGGTGGGTATCACCAATATGTACCTTCACGTCAAAAGGTTGGTGACTTTTTCAAGCAAGAATAAGTGCAAAATGCTGAATAAAGTACTTCAAGGTAAGGGCAAGTCACTCTGAAAGCTAGAATATGTCTTAATTGAATAAGAACTTGTGCATGTATGATCTCTCTCTTGAGGAAAACCAATCCTAGCCATGGTAAGTAAAGGAAAACAAGGAAAAAGGTAAGTAACCTTGATGCATATATTCTTTATTGCAATGATTCAAAATAGGGGTCTAGAGTAAGAGTTTAAGTGGACATAAAGGATCAAAGCAAAGAGAGTTTGTTTAACTATGTTTGTTTGCTTGAGGACAAGCAAAAGGTTATGTGTGAGGGTATTTGACAGAGCATAATTTAGGCCATATTATCATGATGTTAATGAGGTTTATTTGCACATTTTCTGCCTAATTTTGTAGTTTTGTTCATATTTTGCAGAAACTAGGTGTGAAAAGACATTCTGGTGAAAATGCTCTTAAAACTGTCAAAAAGTGCCAAATATGGAAAGTTCCAAATAAGGAAAGTTCCAAATAAGGAAAGTTTTTTATATATGGAAAGTTCTAAATAAGGAAAGAGTCAGATAAGGAAAGCACAGTTGGCGGACTGTTTGAATTTCAAACTGCAGATCTTCCTTGCCTTTTTCAGAATGTGAAGCCAAACAAGGTAGGTGCCAAATAAGGAAAGTGTCGGAAAAGGAAAGCGCAATCAACAGAATATTTTGCAAATCCTTCTTTCCTTATAGGCGAGGTCAAAATAAGGAAAGCAACAGATGAGGAAAATGCAGTCAGCAGATCGTTCAAAATTTGAATCGCAAATCTTTCTTTCCTTGTTTTAAGATATGCAGACACCTCAACAGATTCTCCTATTCAGGAAGCAATATCTCAATATGCACTTGGCCTTTATTCAGTCCAGATTCATAATTTGAAATAGGCTCCACCTAAATAGGAAATCTGGACAACTCATACTTCCCATTCAGAAGCATCCGCGCGCCTACCTCTTCTGCAGAGCACCATCCGCATGCCTTCCTTCCTCTTCAAGAGTGCCGCGCGTTCCACCTTCCTTCTGAAGGCTTGGGCGCGTCTCCTTCCTCTATTGGCAGCCTTGGATCGCTCTTCCTTCCTTTTCAAGCACAAGGTATGCTCCTTTCCTATTCTGAAAGCCAACAGCATGCACATACCTTCTGAAGAGCTTGCCATCCGATTCTTTCCTCTTCTGCAACAACATGGGCAGCAAGTTGAGCATGGGTAGCACCTTGGGCAGCCTCAACACTAATTAGGAAGCAAGGGAGACCAAGGGCAGCATCTAAACTCTATAAAAAGGTACTCTAAGTGGCTGCCACGTCTTTTCTGTCTTCTTCTCCTCTCCTTCCCCCATCCGGATCAAGCAAGGATGCCATCTCCATCTTTTCCAAGCTTCAGCTCGTCTTCTCCTTCTTCCTTTCTTTTTATTTTGGTTTTGTTTCAGCCATGACTGGCTGAAACCTATGTTTCTAGTTGAAGTGTAGGTGAAGCTTTGGTTGTAATTTTAATTGAGAGACTTGGACTACATTGTTAATCTTTTGCTTTTCAATATTCATGTAATTTCATGCTTTAAGACATTATTACTTTGTTGTTTAGATCGACATTGATTCTTGATTGCAAAGTAATTGATATTTGTTAGTTTGGATAATTTTAAGTATGTAATTGCTTGGATTGTTCAAACATAAGAACGCTTGGTGTAAAAGTCAAGGATATTGCATGATCTAGTGTTGTCACCATGCTTGTGGGTAACTAGAATTGGTTTTCTCTATATCTTAATGCAATTGACAATTGTTAGTAAGCCAAGGCTCAAGGACGTTCCTTGCAATTTGTTGATTAGTAATTAATTAGAGGACTCTCCCTAATTGGTTAATAATAAAGGAGAAGTATGGTTGTGAGAAGCATCTTCAATCGCCATGACTAATTTATTGAATCAAGCAAAAGAACATATGTGTCAATGACCAATCCCATCAACCAAAGTGAATCCGAGTCTTCAACTAGAGTTTTTACTATCATTGTTTTATCCTTAATTTGCCATTCGCTTTCTTTTTAATTGTTTTTTTTATTAGTCTAATCGAATCAATCTCAAAACCCCCCCTTTTTACTTTACTTGCACTTTACTTTCATTTTGTTTTCTGCTCTTCTGTTTGGTCCTCTCAAGGAAGGTAAATAAGTATCAATTCCCTATGGATACGATCCTTTCACCACTATCTACAGTATTAATATTGTTAGTAGCTGAATTGATTATTTTTTACCGGTTTCGACAACCGTTCTGTCAGTTCTTAATGCAGTTCCGGTGTTCTTAATGCAGACTACAGTGCTTTCTGTTTCAGTTTGCAAAGAAATGGAAAAGATATGTAGAGACTTTTTATGGCATGGAAATTCTAGTGATAAGAAGTTGCACCTGGTCAATTGGGTGACGGTGACTAAGCCTAAACATATGGGTGGACTGGGTATACATTGTATGAGACACATGAACCAGGCACTTATGGGCAAGCTGGCATGGCGAGCTTTGCATAGTTGTGATGAGCTTTGGGCTAAATTTTTGTTTAAGAAATATGCTGCTGGTAGAGCTTCATGAGATATGAAGATGAAAAGTGGAGCATCTATGAATTGGAGGGCAGTGTGTTTTGGTTTGGAGCTTCTTCGTAAAAGAATCAGTCACAATGTGGTTTCTGGGAATGAGATACTCTTTTGGACAGATTCATGGCTGTCTATAGGACCTTTAATTGAATTCGCTTTGGTGTATGCTTCCCATTTGAGTCTATCAAACAAGATTCGCAACTACTGGATTGAGGGTGTAGGATGGAATTGGGATGTCTTGAGGAAAGTTCTTCCTCAAAATATTTTGAGCTTCTTGCAACCGTTAACTCTATCTAATGGTGTTGAGGATGCCGATGGCGTGATTTGGAGTAAAAACTCATCGGGTAGGTATTCTGTTAAATCAGGATATGAAGTTCTTTTAAATTCTAATGGGGAAGACCATCAGCTAGTTTGAAAATGAATATGGAAGGCTAGAGGAACACAGCAGGTTAGAATGTTTATGTGGGAGATTGCTCATGGAAAAATCATGTGTAACATAGAGAGGAAGAAGAAAGGTTTTACTAATTTTGATGGTTGTGGCTTATGCTCTTCTGCACCGAAAATGATCTTCCATGTTTTAAGAGATTGTCCTTTGGCAATGCGATTGTGGAATCAGCTTGGTGCTGAACAAATTGAGAATAATTTCTTTCGTACCAATGATGTGTTTAGGTGGCTGGCCTCTAATTTATAGAGTATTGATGCTCAGATCAATGGTGTTTCTTGGGATATTGTGTTTGCTGTCAGTCTATGGTGGCTATGGAAGTGGCGAAATTCCTTTGTCTTTGATCGTGATTCTCACCACTCTGAGATCTCGTTGGATTTTATTTTGACGGAGGCTAAAACGGTTCAGGTGGCATGGCAGAGAGACTCGCTACACAAGGATGGGTTAAAGTATTTATCTTTCATTATTTGGCAACCAGGTGGCTTAGGATGGGTAACTGATACGGATCCAATAGGACAAATTTCTAACAATGATGTGGAGCAAACTTATATCATTCCAATGGATCCAAGAGTAGTTCAAAATCATATTCATATAATCCATATATATTTGGGGCGTGCTTTAATTCATATGGGACAGATTTGGTGCAACACTTGCAATCATAGGCTGAGGGAGCCTAATCAAACCTATGGGCTAAAACTACATAAAGGAAAGCCTGAAGTGAAGATCAAGTAAGGCTTTTGTGAAGATTCAACTTTGTTATGATGGGCTTGCTAGTTTTATTATTTAAACACTTGTTTTATTTTAGTTTTGTTTGGGCTTGTATTTTGGCCATATTTTATCTTTTAAGTTTTAGAGTGTTGGGCCATGTTGTGGGCTTATATTTTAATACCTATGTGTTATTTTAGTGTGTGATTAGGCTTGGGTCTTATGTGTTTAAGTCAGGCCCAAGAAGAGTGTCTTAGGGTTTTATTTGTTTTTCTCCTTACTATATAAGGATAAGAAACAATTGTAAGAGGCAGCTTTGAAATCAAATTATCAGAATTATTTTCATGCCTTTGGCGTGTATTGCTTTGAGTGAGAGTGAGGATTTGCTTTCATCAATTGCACCAGGAATCTCGATTAACTTATCAACTATTTGTTGTGTTATCAACTATTTGTTGTGGCGTTTGTCAGATTCTCATCTAAATCCTTCAATCATTGGTGTTTCAGCTTCTCTAAGTGTGGGGTGCCATAGGAGGTGGGTTTATCAGATCTTTGGATTCCATATCTACTTGTGCGTGTGGGTTTGAGGCTTGTGCCATAGGGTTCCGCGTCAGTTGGTATCAGAGCCAAAGTGAGGTAAATTCTGATTTATCTTAGGATTAGGGTTTTTGAGTTTTCCTTGTCTTTCTTGTTGATTTCGGTGAAAACTTCTGTATCCATGACTGCGTCTTCTTGATAAATTATCACATAATCTCTTTTGGAAAAAAAAAAATTCGAAATCAAAAAAAAAAAAATCGAAAAGAAAAACAAAAAAAAAAATCGCAATTGATTGCTGTAGTTTATGGAAATCAATTTTGAATTTTGAATTGGGTTGAATCCAGATAAGGAGACAAAAGAAATCTGCCTATTTCTTAAAGTGCACATTTAAGGCAATTGCATCTACATTGATTTGATGTCAAATCCTTCTTTTAACACTAGAATTTTCGTCCATGTCTCTGATCTGAGAGAAATTTACATTTTTTTTTCTGATTCTATTTGCAGTGTTTTGATACTTTCCTTTTTGGGTAGATTTAATTAGATCCATATTTAATTTGCTTTGAAGTGAATTAATTTCAAACTTTTGTCCAGGTTCGTTTTTATTTGAATTCAAAGTTTCTTTTTTGATTTAAACTTGCTTTTGCTTCCTTGACATTGCTGGAGTATTGTTTGCTTGTGTCTATACTCTAGGTAATATTTTTCAAGTAGCACAAAACCTAGTTCATGTGTTACTTTCCAAATTGTCAATGTCTTCTTTCTAGTTTTTGCGCGCTTCCTTCTTTCTTTAGGTTTTCTTTTTTGTTTCATTAAACGCACCTTGTGGTTAGTTGGTTGACCTTAGTTTCTGAAGTGCAATTGAAGAATCAGCAAAAGAGTGGTAAGTGTGCAAACACTTGAGTTCTTTCTTTTCTAACACAATATTTGCTAGTTCTCTTTGTTCTTTGTTGATTTAAGGTAGGATGAGTAAAGATCAGAATGTCTCACCAGCATCCACTTCTACAAGAATACCTCAAAGAACTCATAATTGCAATAATGACTGTGATGATTCGGATGTGTTTGTTAATAATGTGTTGCTTGCTGCACATTGTGAGATGCTTGTTGCTAGGCGTGCTCTGAATATGCAGGTTAAGGAAGAAAGCCTGAAACAACGGGAAAACATATTTCACACTAGGTGTTTGGTTAATGGAAAAGTGTGTACTGTCATTATTGATGGAGGTAGTTGTGCAAATGTGGCTAGTGTGTATATGGTGGAGAAATTGGGCTTGGCTTCTATTAAACACCCTAAGCCATACAGATTGCAATGGTTGAACGATTGTGGTGAGGTCAGAGTTACACGCCAGGTGGTTATACCATTTTCTATTGGTAGGTATAAGGATGAGATCTTGTGCGATGTGGTACCTATGCAGGCAAGCCATATATTGTTGGGTAGGCCGTGGCATTATGATAGAAAGGTGCAACATGATGGGCTCAATAACAAGTACTCCTTCACTCATGAAGGACAGAAGCTTATACTCGCTCCTTTATCACCTCAAGAGGTATATGCCGATCACATAAAAATGCTGGAGAGGGAGAGGGAGGCTTCGGCCTTGGCTACAAAGGTGAGTGAGAGCTTGAGTTCTGTGGAAAAAATGAGAGAAAAGAGTGAGTTTGAGGGTAACGAGGCTGGAAAAGAATCAAGACTAGTTCAAGGAGGGAAGATGGAGAAAGAAAAGGAGAAAGAAGAGGCTAAAGTACCAATGTCAACTTCCATAGAGATTCAAATTGAAGAGGAAGTTGTAATGCATGCATCTAATGTAGTTGTTCTAGAAAATTCCATTAATGAGCTTATAGAAGAGGTTGTGAATGATGGTGGACATGGGGAGCACATGATTGATGAGGTGGAGGAGGTGAATAAGATTGTTTTGGAAGTTGTAGAGGAGAATGGGTCACATCCACATGATATTTCTATGACTAATATTTTTATGTCTAGTTCATTTGTTCTTGATGTGCAGGTTGTTGATGAAAACATCCATGATGAAAGTTTTATACTATCTCCACCTATTCAAAAGGAGGTCTTTGAAGATACATGGGTGCCTAAAGCTTTCCTTCTTGACATAAATATCAGCAAGATTCGAGGACGAATCTTTTCTAAAGAAAGAGGGAATGATACGGATCCAATAGGACAAATTTCTAACAATGATGTGGAGCAAACTTATATCATTCCAATGGATCCAAGAGTAGTTCAAAATCATATTCATATAATCCATATATATTTGGGGCGTGCTTTAATTCATATGGGACAGATTTGGTGCAACACTTGCAATCATAGGCTGAGGGAGCCTAATCAAACCTATGGGCTAAAACTACATAAAGGAAAGCCTGAAGTGAAGATCAAGTAAGGCTTTTGTGAAGATTCAACTTTGTTATGATGGGCTTGCTAGTTTTATTATTTAAACACTTGTTTTATTTTAGTTTTGTTTGGGCTTGTATTTTGGCCATATTTTATCTTTTAAGTTTTAGAGTGTTGGGCCATGTTGTGGGCTTATATTTTAATACCTATGTGTTATTTTAGTGTGTGATTAGGCTTGGGTCTTATGTGTTTAAGTCAGGCCCAAGAAGAGTGTCTTAGGGTTTTATTTGTTTTTCTCCTTACTATATAAGGATAAGAAACAATTGTAAGAGGCAGCTTTGAAATCAAATTATCAGAATTATTTTCATGCCTTTGGCGTGTATTGCTTTGAGTGAGAGTGAGGATTTGCTTTCATCAATTGCACCAGGAATCTCGATTAACTTATCAACTATTTGTTGTGTTATCAACTATTTGTTGTGGCGTTTGTCAGATTCTCATCTAAATCCTTCAATCATTGGTGTTTCAGCTTCTCTAAGTGTGGGGTGCCATAGGAGGTGGGTTTATCAGATCTTTGGATTCCATATCTACTTGTGCGTGTGGGTTTGAGGCTTGTGCCATAGGGTTCCGCGTCAGTAACTGTTAACACAAATGGTAGTGTGAATTCTCGTGGTGGAGATTGTGCTGGTGTCTTCAGTGACTATTTCGGTCGCTGGCTTGGCGGTTTTACGCTTACTTTGGGTAGATGTGATCCTTTGAAAGCGGAGTTGTGGAGGATTTACAGTGCTTTAAGGTTAGCTTGGGAAAGAGGGTGGAAGAAGATTGAATTAAAATCTGATTGTGCAGCTGTTGTGGCTTTAGTTCAAGGACAAGGTCAAGGAGTTTTCAGAATTGCTAATTTATTAAGAAATATCAATAGCCTTCTGCAGTAAGGTTGGAAGGTGGAAGTTAAAAAGATTTTTAGAAAAGCTAATAGTGTTGCAGAATAGTTTGCGAGATTAGCAGTGGCAGGAGAGGCTGAGTTTGTGTGGTTGGATAATCCCAACTGTGAAGTTGACTTACTACTAAATGCAGATTGTATTAGAGTTGTTTGATCTAGATTAATTTAATTGGGGTCTCTCGCTCCTATAAAAAAAAAAAATCCTGTTTTATATTATTTTAAACTCATCAATAAAATAAAATAATTAATAAAATTAAAATAATCTCATCAATAAAGCTATACAAATATTAAAATTTTCGATTGTGGATCGCATGTTATCTTTACTCGTTATACTCATAATTTAATTATATAACATATTTATTTTAATAACTAATAAAATTATTTAAAAAATACCTTATAGTATTAACATAAGTAATAAAATATTAATAATAATTAAACTAAATTGATTTAACAGTAGAAAACCATATGAGTTCTATAAATTAATAATACTAATAGAATTTATGATAATAAAACTTTTGCTCTAAATGATCACCATTAAACTAACATCTAAAAATTAGTTGTTATATTAATTAAATACTAAATTTTTATAATATTTATGAAAAAAATCATATTATTTATTAATATTTAAATATATTATATTTTATTTCTACTATTTTATTTTAATATTAATGTTAATAATACTATTTCAACTAATTTATTTTAATTTTTAAATATATTAATCTAAATTATCTAATATTTTATTTTGCATTTTTATTTAATTTTTGATTTTTATATATTTTTAAATATATTACTATCTATCCCTAAAAAAAAAAGCTTTTTTTATTTTTAAAATTTTTCAAATTATATAATTTCTAAAAGTAGTTTATTTTTTAAAATTTTAATATATCCATAATCATTATGCTTAAAAACATAAAGATCTATTAATTCAATAATAGAGTAGTAATATGAATAGATGATATATAATAAAAATAAAAATTATTATTTAATTATATTAACCTTATTAAAAAAACTGTATAAATGTAATTATAATATTATTTTTATAGGATAAATGAAATAATTGTAATAATTAATTAAATTTAATAATATATATTATTAAATTACTGAGATTTTGACAATCTTATTTTTTTTCCATTTTTATATAGGTTATAGATAAAATTATATATTAGAAATTATAAATATAAATTAATTTATTAAACTTTTAAGAGTTTTGAAATATATAAATGGATATTAATTATGATAAATTTTAAAAAAAATATATGAAATGTTAAATTAAATTATAATTAAAGTAAAGTGAATAAAAAAATATTTTTTTATTGTTGATTCATCACACTACATTTATCATGTTTTAGTTTCATAATTTATTCTTTACTAATAAATGAATTTTAACTTATTTAATTAAAATAATTTAATCTTAATTCAATATTTTAAAATAGTTTTGAATTAAAATTTTTTCACAATTATAATATAATTTTGATTTTAAATATTTAATTAATTACTAATAAATTAAAATAATATCATCATTTATTTATTTACCAATATATAGTATAAAGGTCATCCAAAGTAATAATTGAGTTTTTAGTAAATTTTTAATACAAAAAAACAACTTTCTTTTTATGTATATATTATTATATGTTTTATTATTTTTTTTATATAGAATGACTTTTCGTTTTCAATTTTTATTTAATATCTATATTTATGTTTTTTAAATAATTGATAATTTTTCACTATTAAGTTAATAAATTATTTATCATGTTTTTTTTTTATAAATCCAGCTCTAATTAGAATATTAAGTGTTTTGAATTTCGTTTTATTTATAATTATCAATTAAAAATTATTATTTTTAACTAAATCTAATCCATATATCTATATATAATTTTAATTAAAATTATTTGTCTAATAAAATTATTATAATCATATTATATATAATAAATATATGAAGGTATAGTAAATTTTTTTTTTATAGTAAAGCTATGTTATTCTTATATTATTTTTTTATCAAATTAAAATAAAATATAATATATTATTATAAAATTTAAATATAATATAGATATATAAAGATTATAATATTACACTATAAATTAATTAATAAATAGTATATCGATAAAAATTATTTTTATAATTTTTAAATATATAATAAAGTTCATAAAAAAATGAAAGAAAGTATAATTTAACTTTAATTTATTAATTATTGTATCAAATATATATATAATTAGAAAATAAAATTTTAACATTTTTATAGAGATTTTCATTTTTGAATTAAAAAAAAAAAAAAACTTGACATTTGTTTTTTCTTTTTTTGCTTTTTTCATTAATATAATATTTAGCTCAAAAATCACATTTTTTTTCTAATAACAGTTTATATGAATATTATATAAAATATTCAGAAAATTAAATTAAACATAAAAAAATTAAACAATAATTTTTTAAAGATAGGAGCTACTTAAATATTATAATATCTTATAACTACTTACGTATTTTGAAAAGTTATACAAATAAAAAATTGAATCCAATATAAATTTAAATCTAAATTAATTACGAATACACTTTTGACAAAAAAAAAAAAAAGAAGATATTGAGATGATGTGAATGATTTAATGAGTAATTGTGTGCACATCAATAATTAAATTAAATTAAATTAAATTTCACACAGTTTAAACTTACTAAACAATTTGGATCTGTGCATAGTCGCAATATCATGAATTTATATTCTAATAAAATTTTACTAATTTATGGAATTCAATCATATTCCAAATAAGTAAGGATGTTTCCCTCTTCCTCTCTATTTTTTCAACCATTTTATCACTCTTTCTTTCTTTCTATCAGCCATTACTCAACATTGAATCCTTCAAAATCCATCATCCACTCGTTAATGTAATTTCCGTGAGCTTTATTTTGCTTTAACTCTCTGAAAAATTTTTCCTATCAAAAGAAAAAGAAAAAGAAAAGAAGAAGATGAAAAAAAATATGTTTTGCTCTTCACCCGCGCCACCAAAGATGTCCGTCTCCACAGTCAATTCTCAAACAACAATTCTTTCTACCAAATGCAACTGTTTCCAAATATTGAAACTTAGGAGGGTTGATTCAATTGGCTGTGCTCTCATCAAACCTGTGCCTATCACTGTTCACCTTCTATCACACAAAATTATATTCAAATCCCACGTGCATCAACTTCAAAGATTTGATCTAATAAAATAATAGTATTTTATAGTAAAAAGATTATTTTATACGGTGCATAAAATAAGAGTATTCTGAGAAGAAAAATTAATTTTTAAATATTTGATCAACCATTTTTGTTTGAACATAATGGATGAAAGGAATCGAGTATTGAGATGGAATGAAAATAGAGGGTTTTAAATGTTTAATTTTAGCACTCCCAGGCTTAGCCTGATGATAAGTGCATCCGGTTAAACCTCCCCCATCCCCCATTTCAAAAAAAAAAAATGTTTAATTTTAATAATACAGAGATCAATCCATTAATTATGTTAAAACTCAAAAATTAAAATATAATTCACCTTAATTTTTATGTATACACTGTCTATAATAAATTTAAAATAAAAATAAATAGTTATTATTTAATTTTTATATAAAATATATTAATCATAAATTAAGATGCATTTTGTTTATAGAAAAATAATTTATATTTAAAAATATTATTTGTAAAAAATTTTTTAATATAAGAGAATTTATTTTTTATTATTTTATTTTAATTTTAAAAGTAAAATATATTAATAAATTTATATATAAAAGTTTTAATAAAATTTTTAAAATGTAAAAAACAATTTAATTTTTCTTTTTATCAAAAATATATTTTATGTTAATTAAATTTTTTTAATACCTTAAACATAAAAATATATATAAAAAAAAACAAACGACTAGTGTAGGGAAAATTTTCCGTGCATGTGAGTTGGACCCTTTGGAATTAAACGCTATGTAGTTGTATGAGTAAGCAAGTTGCAGCTTGGAGCGGAAGCAATTCACATGAACAGGGAACTATTAATGAAAGGAGGGAGGGATAGGGCTATAGTTTTCAAATTTAAGTTTTGACTTTTTTTTGGGTGATGAGATTTCTTAACCGACAATATTAATGAGACGTTAATAAACTATCATGCATTTTCTCATTGAAAATTTAATATAAAAGGCTAAAAGGCGCTTTTCAATTATATAGAGAAGATAAAAAAAAAATTATTATTAAAATATTAAATAAAATCATTATTTATCAAAATTTAAAAGTTTGAGTTACACTCCATTTAATTTATTTAATTTTATTTAAATATATTTAATGTTTTAATAATAATTTAAAAATATTTTTTAATTGAAAAATAATATTTAATATTTTTAATTATTAATATATAGTTCACGGAATTTAATATTTTTTTACCATTAAAAAAATATCACTATTTAATTCTTAATGGTATAATGAAACTAATTAATTAATCTTTACATTAACAAAAAGTATGTTAAATAATCCTTAAGTTTTAGTACCAATATCGTTAGTTTACATTGTTGTGTTAGTTTCTTTCTCACTTTTTATTGTATACAACTAATAATAGCAATACTAAAACTTGACATAAGAAATATTTTAGTTTGAGTTTTCAAAACAGTAGAGACAATTCAATGTATTTTTAAAAATATAAAAATTAATTAATTAATTAATTTTGCTATACTATGGAAATATAAAAAATGTCCTTAATATAGAAAATAATATTTTGCTTAATTTTTAAAACTAGGTTATAAATATTAGATGCTTATAAGCCACCTTAAGTTATAAGCATTTAAAATTTTAAAAAATTATATATTTCATTAAAATATTCATAAATAAATATAAGTAATTGACATGTTTATAAAATTTAATTTACAAATTTATTTATTATTAAAATGACAAAAAAAATAATATACTATTATTTAAATAATAAATTATAGCAACTTTATTTTATTATGATACTAGTTATAACTGTGGATTGGGCGGGTTTTTTATTTTTAATTTTTATGATATATTTTAATATTTATTTTTAAAGTTTTTAATTTTAAAATTATATTTAAAATTTATTAATATATAATTTTTTAAATTATTTATAATAAGTGATGTAACTAGAAAATAGAGTCGTACTGTGATTAGTTAAACTTGCAAAAGAGAGAACATGATATGGTTGGCACCTAAAGTAGCCACTTCAACGCTTAAGTCAGTAAACTGAAGAGAAAAATAAGCATAAGAAATTGCTTAGAACTCAATAGTAGTTGTGTAAGAATTGTATATTATTGTTTCTGTTATAATTGACTTTTATACTGTAAGATATAATTAATTATAGTATTTCTTGAAAATTCGGTAATGATGTGACCAACTCATTGATAAGAGATTTCACTAGCTAATTGATCGAAAATCCCATGATTATAGGCATAAAGAGAGTACTGGATTGTATCCGCTAACAATAATTTCCTGTGAAGACCCAACCTCCCAAGGGGAGGGCAAGTCTTGACAAATAGCGAATTGAGATCAACCTAAAGTGTTTGGATCTTTTTTTTCTTCGGTGGGACTGAGTATCATCTGACTAGATCCTTGCCACGTGATTCCGTCTTCGAGTGCTAGCACATGGCATTCTTTGGGCGATTATTGTGTAATATTAGAAGTCCCCCACTAGTCTTCGATTCTTTAGATTCGAAGGTGACAATAGTCCTCATGATCTAGGACACGTGGCTTATTTTAGATCAGCCTTTTATACTCACATCGTTTTTTCTGCTCCTACCTATAAAGGGCCATTGCCTTGTGGTTAAAAATAATAAACCGAACTTAACATCCGGTCACGATAATGACTTGAGAATTTTATGAATCAGGACTGATACCCAGTTGTTAGCCTAGTGGATACCCTCCTAGTAGCCTAACTATAAAATATGTCATGGTCCTGAAGTATAAATCGTACCGACTGTCTTGAGTGAAACTGTGCGGCCTTAGTTTAGTTCATCAAACTAAGTTTGTCTTCTATCTGGGCTAAGCGCACGTTGTCCTTGTTTTCTTCTTACTCACTCTGCCAACTAGTCATGTCCAAGATCTTGTCCAGCGCCTGGCCAAAATTAATCAGAGTAATATAGTAACGCCTTGGCGAGCTTTTAAGCTTTCTTTGCCCTAACCAGCCCTAGTGAGCTTTTGGGTATTACCTAGCCCTAGCGTGTTTCCAGGCATTTTCTAGCCCTGATGAGCTTTCGACCTTTCTCTTACCTCGACTAGTCTTGACGAACTTTTGGGCATTTCTAGCCCTAGTGAGCTTCCGAGCATTTTCCAACCCTGGTGAGCTTTTGGTCTTTTGGACCTTACTCATTCGCTGAGTAGTTTTATCATGCCTTCGCAATCATAAAAAAATCTCCCCTGCCTGCAATGGCTTTCTTTCTTCACAAAAAGTATTAGATTTCTGGGAGTGTTCGTAAGAGCAGCGACAAATGCCTCGAAGACTTTCTAATGTTTGGTCGCGTGGCCTGGCTTATACTCGCCTTAGAACATTGTCATGAAATGGGACTAACACCCAATTGGTAGGTCTAGCGTATACTTGTCTTGGGTCCTGACATCAAAAGCTTTAGAATCTTTTTGTGATGTGGGACTGACACCCAGTTGGTCAGCCTGGCATATGTTTGCCTTGTGGCCTGGGCATGAAATGCATTAGAAACTTCTTGTGAAACGAGACTGATAACCAGATGGCCTGGTGGAACTTACCTTATGGCCTGGCATGAGTTGCCTTGATTAATGGGATTGGTGCATAAATGGCTTGGTGAAACTTACCTTATGGCCTTGATTAGTGAAACGACGCTTGAATGGCCTGGCGTGTAACGACCCGGAAACCAGACCACTACCGGCGCTAGGATTCAGATCTACTTAAGATCGCCGGAACCCGTAGCAAGCCTACTATACATCATGTGTACCTGATAAAATCCCATACATGATCATACATTAACATGAAAACTTAAACATTTCACGAACCAAGGCCTGACCTGTGCATGCATCATAAACTGTATACATAAAACCCACACTAGAGCCCTCATCAAATGCTCTAGTATGGTAAACATCACATGCCTCAAGCTTGGTTCAAACATAACTCATCATTAAAACTTTTACATAATAATCATGTTAACAGGGATTACAAAGGAAAAAACTAGAGCAAAGCACAATTCTAATCCATTATACAATACATGTCCATAACTATTCTATTATATTAAATTATACCAGCTACTATACCGGCTCCCCGAACTATCTCTGATCCTGCAAACCTGGGGTTAGGGGAAAGGGATAAGCTACAAGAGCCTAGTGAGCAGAACATAAAAACAGTTTGATAAACATATGCTCATATGGAATGCGTCATAGCACAAACAATTCACAACAAGATGGACTTGTCACCAGTAACCCTCTATATATCCAATGTGCCCGGCCCTCGATGGAGCTCCTCAGGACTTTCGCTTAAACATAACATAACATATCCATAAATGCCAGGGGCGTAAAATGAGCCTCGACCTGGACTTTCTCTTATCATATTGCCAGGGGCATAGAATGGGTTTCGACCTGGACTTCCGTACCATATCATATCATATTATATCATATCATATCATATCGAGGGCTAGTGGGTCATCCAATATCCATCCACATCAACAGATAATTATGCAATGCATCATATTCATGAATTCTAATGCAACATCCTAATATATATCATGGCATTCGTGATGCATGAACATGCTTAAAAAGTTTAATTACTTTAAAAAGATAGTTCAGTTTTACTCACCTCTGGCTGAAGCTCGCCTAATCTGTAGCAACTGACTCACTGCTGGCCCCTACGGTCTCTCAGGTCCGATCCTACACGGATGGACTCAAATGAGGGACCAAATATAACTCTAACAAGACTCTAAAAAACTCTCCAAAAACCCCCTAAAACATAACAAAACATGCACATAAAACAAGCAAAGGAAGGCTGGGTAGGGGACTTTTGACGGCAGGTTTGGCGGCCGAAGGTCCTCCATAGGGGTGTAAATGAACCAAACCGTTCGTGAGCTATTTGAGGTTCGATTCGATAAAAGCTCGACTCGATTTCTAAACGAGCCAAGCTCGAGCTTAATTTTTAGGCTCGTTTGGTAAACGAGCCAAGCTTGAGCTCCATAGTATTCGGCTCGTTAAGGCTCGTGAGCTCGGCTCGTTTCTGAGTTCATGAGCAGGCTCGCGAATAGGCTCGTGAACAGTCTCGTTAAGCAAACTGAAATTACTATTATAAGAGAAATAAACTCAAACCCTGCATATACTTTAATGAGCCAAATCTAAATTTTTTAAAATTCAGCTCTATATAGTTTAGTTACACTCTTAAACTTGCATATATTTGGATCATTGAGATTTAAAAACTGATCTTTATAAGTTTACATGCTAATTTGTAGATATACTTATTTAACTAAAATTATTTTAGTTTTAAACTTATTAGTTTTAAACTAAAACTCATTATACATGTAAATAAATTAAATTACTCATCGATTAAAGCTCGACTCAGCTCGATAAAAGCTCCACTCATCTAAGCTCGTTTGCTAAACGAGCCAAACTTGAGCTTCTTAATACTAGGCTCGAGTTTGATATGAGTAAAGCTCAAATTCAGCTCGAACTCGAAAAAATTTTAACGAACCAAGCTTAAGCTCTTCAAAGCTCGGCTCGGCTCGGTTCGTTTTCGAAAGTCAGGCACTTTCGGCGGCAAGTTCGGCAGCCGAAACTCCATCACAGATCCGAAAGTCACTAACCTTCGGGGGCAGGTTCGGCGGCCTAACCCCTTCACAGATTCGAAAGTCCATCCTTTCGAGGGCAGGTTAGGCGGCCAAAAGCTGCCTCCACAAGCAAGTTCAGCGGCCGAACCCAGCTTCGACGGTCGAACCTGGGTTCTCCAGAATGGCAGAACCCGATTATGCCTTATGCACTCAGCCACCAAAACTCTCCAAATCCTCACATCCAACCCCTCAAAACATGCATACACACTCAAACATGTACAAGGGGCATAAAACTAGCCTGAACCCCAACATACAACTATAAAACATCACAAGAACAAGCATTCATCATCAAAACTAACACAAACCCTAACACTTTAGATCTAACCAAATTATACATTTTTAACCCTTAACCCTTTTTAAAACTTACTTAAAACATAGGAAAAGACAAGGATCTACACTTACCTCTTGAAGATCTAAGGTAGATGCGACCCAAGCTTGGAATTGAGGAGAAATGGTCCCCAAACTTTAAAATCTTATATTCAAGCTTAAAACTTCAAAAAAAAGAGAAAACTCGTAAGTTTTTTACGAGATCTGAAGGAAAACCACAAAATCAACAATGGGAGGGCAAGAACTCACCTTTGCCCGAAAATGGTGAGAGAAACTCTCCCATTTTCGGACTGGAGGCCTCTTATAGATGGCTGGCCAGACCACCTTCGGGGGGTTAAAAGGAGAGCTCCCGCGGCAGCACCATGTTCGGTGGCCGAACCCGATTTTTTCCTCCCGTAGCATTTTTCTTTCTTTTAAAATTCTTTAACACAAAAACGAATAGTAAAACCATAAAATTCATTTTGTGGAAAAACTTATTTTACCCTTCTAAGAGGTTCCAGCATCCGAGATTTTGGATTCCAACGGGGATTCCATCGGAAGGTTGGAATTTCGACGCCGGAGTCTAGCCGGGTATTACATGGCGAAACTTGCCTTATAGCTTTGATTAGTGGGATTGATGCCCGGGTGGCCTGGTGAAACTTGTCTTATGGCCTTGATTAATGGGACCGAGCCCGAGTGGCTTGGAGAAACTTACCTTACGGCCTTGATTAGTGGGACTGACTCTCGGATGCCCTGGCGGATTCTCACCTTGTGGCCTGGCATGAGTTGTCTTTTTATGCGAGACCAATGCCCGGATGGCCTTGTGGCCTTTTAGTGGAACCAACGTCCGAGCCTGGTGAATTCTCGCCTTGTGGCCTGGCATGAGATGCCTTGTTATGCAAGACCGACACCCAAATAGCCTTGTAGCCTTTTAGTGGGACTGATGTCCGAATGGCCTGGTAGAACTTGCCTTATGGCCTTTTATGAATGCTCTTTAATTCTTTTTGAATAAGGTGACACCCTCGTTCTTTGTCACTGAATAACACATGAAAAATACATCGTTAACTGTTATTAGTAAAATTTTCTCAGATTATAAATATTCCAGGAGTAGGGAATGACTCAGTCATCTAGCTTGGTCAGCTTATAAAACCCTGGATGAATAACCTTTAGGACCTTAAATGGTCTTTTTCAATTTTCACCCAACTTACTAGACTCGGCATCTGTTACATCTGTTCTCTTGAGGACTAAGTCTCTTGCATTAAAGACATGGGACCTGTCTTTACTGTTGAACATTCAAGATATCTTTCTACAACTCGTTTATTTTTTCCTTACCATCGCTGGACCCTTCTGTGATTATATGAATAACCCATATAGATTCTATGTTAGGGGTGGTTTCAGGGGTTGTTACCTTAGGTTCAGGTCTCCTCTCTTCTCTACTCTTTATGGCAAACTTTCAAAGTGTATTAACCTCTAAGTTTCGTCTTTCAGTTGCCGAAACTCCTTCATCGTATGTTCGTAGTCTTCGTGAAAGTGGCAGTTCTTGGTCATGTCTTGTCTTCTGGCTTTCTTAGGGTTGAGCTTGGGAGACCACCTGATCTTCTGATACGGATCCAATAAGGCAAACTTCTAACAATGGTATGGAGCAAACTTATTTCATTCAAATGGATCTAAAAGGAGTTCAAAATCATATTCATATGATCCATATATATTTGGGGCGTGCTTCAACTCATATGGGGCAGATTTGGTGCAACACTTGCAATCATAGGCTTAGGGAGCCTAATCAAATATATGGGCTAAAACTACACAAAGGGAAGCCTAAAGTGAAGATCAAGAAGGGCTTTTGTGAAGATTCAGCTTTGTCATGGTGGGCTTACTATATTGTTATTATTTAAATACTTGTTTTATTTTAGCTTTGTTTGGGCTTGTATTCTAGCCATATTTTATCTTTTAAGTTTTAGAGTGTTGGGCCATGTTTTGGATTATGTTTTAATACTTATGTATTATTTTGTGTGTGATTGGGCTTGGGCCTTAGGTGTTTAAGTCAGACCCAAGAAAAGTGTCTTAGGGTTTTATTTGTTTTTCTCCTTACTATATAAGGATAAGAAACAATTGTAAGAGGCAGCTTTAATCAAAATTTCAGAATTCTTTTCATGCCTTTGGCGTGTATTTCTTTGAGTGAGAGTGAGGATTTGCTTTCATCAATTGCACCAGGAATCTTGGCTAACTTATCAACTATTCGTTGTGGCGTTTGTCAAATTCTCATCTAAATCCTTCGATCATTAGTGTTTCAGCTTCTCTAAGTGTGGGGTGCCATAGGAGGTGGGTTTATCAAATCTTTGGATTCCATATCTACTTGTGCGTGTGGGTTTGAGGCTTGTGCCATAGGGTCCGCGTCAGTTGGTATCAGAGCCAAAGTGAGGTAAATTCTTATTTATCTCAGGATCTAGAGTTTTTTTTTTGAGTTTTTATTTTCTTCCTTGTTGTTTTCGGTGAAAGCTTGTGTGTCCATGGCTGCACCTTCTTGATCATTAATCACAAAAAAAAAACGAAAAAAAAAAATCACCTTTGCCATATTTATCTTGATCTGGCCGAAATTGTGATATGCTTCCTTTTTCATCCATATTTCCTTACCTATCTCAATTGATTGCTGTAGTTTATGGAAATCAATTTTGAATTTTGAATTGGATTGAATCCAGATTAGGAGACAAAAGAAATCTGCCTATTTCTTAAGGTGCACATTTAAGGTAACTGCATCTAAATCGATTTGGTGTCAAATCCATCTTTTAATGCCCATTTTCGTCCATGATGCTGCACTGAGTGAGATTTTTTTTTTGTCTATTTGTGGGGTTTTGATACTTGTCTTTTTGGGTAGATTTAAATAGATCCGTATTTAATTTGCGTTAAAGCGAATTAAATTCAAACTTTTGTCCAGATTCGTTTTTATTTGAATTCAAAGTTTTGTTTTTGGTTTAAGCTTGCTTTTACTTCCTTGACATTGCTGGAGTATTGTTTGCTTGTGTCTATACTCTAGGTGATATTTTTCAAGTAGCACAAAACCTAGTTTGTGTGTTACTTTCCAAATTGTCAGTGTCTTCTTTCTAGTTTTTACGCGCTTCCTTCTTTCTTTAGGTTTTCTTCTTTGTTTCATTAAACGCACCTTGTGGTTGGTTGGTTGACCTTAGTTTCTGAAGTGCAATTGAAGAATCAACAAAAGAATGGTAAGAGTGCAAACACTTGAGTATTTCTTTTAACACAATATTTGCTAGTTCTTTTTGTTCTTTGTTGATTTAAGGTAGGATGAGTAAAGACAAGAATGTGGTGGATCATACTGATGGAAGTGAATCGAATATGGGTAATGATTATAAGCTCTTTAAGAAGTCAGTCAGTGGTGAGTTACAAAGGCTCAATAAGACTCTTGAGAGGTTGACTGAAACTATGGAGAGTTTGAATGTCTCACAAGCTTCCACTTCTACAAGAATACCTCAAAAAACTCCTAATTGCAATAATGACTGTGATGATTCGGATGTGTTGGTTAATAATGTGTTGCTTGTTGTACATTGTGAGATGCTTGTTGCTAGGCGTGCTCTGAATATGCAGGTTAAGAAAGAAAGCCTAGAACAACGGGAAAACATATTTCACACTAGGTGTTTAGTTAATGGAAAAGTGTGTACTCTCATTATTGATGGAGGTAGTTGAACAAATGTTGCTAGTGTGTATATGGTGGAAAAATTAGGCTTGGCTTCTATTAAACACCCTAAGCCATATAGATTGCAATGGTTGAATGATTGTGGTGAGGTTAGGGTTACACGCCAGGTGGTTATACCATTTTCTATTGGTAGGTACAAGGATGAGATCTTGTGTGATGTGGTACCTATGCAGGCAAGCCATATGTTATTGGGTAGACCGTGGCAACATGATAGAAATGTGCAACATGATGGGTTTAATAACAAGCACTCCTTCACTCATGAAGGACAGAAGGTTATACTCGCTCCTTTATCACCTCAAGAGGTATATGTTGATCAAATAAAGATGCTGGAGAGGGAGAGGGAGGCTTCAGCCTTGGCCACAAAGGGGAGTGAGGGCTTGAATTCTGCGGAAAAGATGAGAGAAAAGAGTGAGTTTGAGGGTAAAGAGGCTGGAAAAGAATCAAGACTAGTTCAAGGAGGGAAGGTGGAGAAAGAAGAGGCTAAAGTTCCAATCTCAACTTCCATAGAGATTGAAATTGAAGAGGAAGTTGTAATGCATGAATCTAATGTAGTTGTTGTTGAGAATTCCATCAATGAACTTATAAAAGAGGTTGTGAATGATGAGGGACATGGGGAGCACGTGATTGACGAGGTGGAGGAGGCGAATGAGACTGTTTTGGAAGTTATAGAGGAGAATGGGTCACATCCACAGGATCTTTCTATGACTAATATTTTTATGCCTAGTTCATTTGTTCTTGATGTGCAGGTTGTTGATGAAAACATTCATGATGAAAATTTTATCCTATTTCCACTTATTCAAAAGGAGGTCTTTGAAGATACATGGGTTCCTAAAGCTTCCCTTTTTGACATAAATATCAGCAAGATTCGAGGACGAATCTTTTCTAAAGAAGGAGAGAATGATACGGATCCAATAAGGCAAACTTCTAACAATGGTATGGAAGAAACTTATTTCATTCAAATGGATCTAAAAGGAGTTCAAAATCATATTCATATGATCCATATATATTTGGGGCGTGCTTCAACTCATATGGGGCAGATTTGGTGCAACACTTGCAATCATAGGCTTAGGGAGCCTAATCAAATATATGGGCTAAAACTACACAAAGGGAAGCCTAAAGTGAAGATCAAGAAGGGCTTTTGTGAAGATTCAGCTTTGTCATAGTGGGCTTACTATATTGTTATTATTTAAATACTTGTTTTATTTTAGCTTTGTTTGGGCTTGTATTCTAGCCATATTTTATCTTTTAAGTTTTAGAGTGTTGGGCCATGTTTTGGGTTATGTTTTAATACTTATGTATTATTTTGTGTGTGATTGGGCTTGGGCCTTAGGTGTTTAAGTCAGACCCAAGAAAAGTGTCTTAGGGTTTTATTTATTTTTCTCCTTACTATATAAGGATAAGAAACAATTGTAAGAGGCAGCTTAATCAAAATTTCAGAATTCTTTTCATGCCTTTGGCGTGTATTGCTTTGAGTGAGAGTGAGGATTTACTTTCATCAATTGCACCAGGAATCTTGGCTAACTTATCAACTATTCGTTGTGGCGTTTGTCAGATTCTCATCTAAATCCTTCGATCATTGGTATTTCAGCTTCTCTAAGTGTGGGGTGCCATAGGAGGTGGGTTTATCAAATCTTTGGATTCCATATCTACTTGTGCGTGTGGGTTTGAGGCTTGTGCCATAGGGTCCGCGTCATCTTCTTGTTGTTTTTTCCTAATCCACATTAGAATGTGTATTTGTAAGTTATTCAATGGAATATAATTCTTATGCTTACTGATGTGGAACCCCAGCCTATTAGAGACTGAAACGACACATACCCTAGTAAAAAGAACTTAATTCAGAAAATAATTTCCCAATCTAAAGCACCCTTAATTAACATGCAATTAAGAACACTTATAATGGATTGATTTTAAGAGCAGCAAGAATAAGAAACATACAAGTTAGTATCAAACCTTATTCGTGATGCAATGTCAAGAACCAAGATCTCTCTTAAGCTCTCAAAGAAGAATCGCATAAAGCAATTGTATTGAATAATTGATAATATGTGTCTACAATAGAAAAAGAGATGCTTTATATAGCCTAAATTAAGACCCATGATCTTTGCCACTTCCCACTACTATACATGGACCCATGATCTTTGCCACTTCCCACAACTATGCATGGACCATGATCTATGCCACTATCCACTACTAGATAACTACCCACTACTGTTTAACTACCCACTACCAAATAACTACCCACTACTGGTTAACTACCAACTACTAAATGACTACCCACTATAAATACAAAATTTGAATTGTCAATAAGGATACATTTGGCCTAATTGACTTGGAATGACCAGATTGTTCTTCAACTTCAAAATTAACTTGCAAAGCTTCAACATATTCCTTCATGAATCCTTGAAGTGCTTCCTTCAACCTCTTGGATCTCAGCCTTGTAATTGATCCTTGAGGCAATGCTAGCTCATCATTTTTGGTGTTGTTGGTCGTGCTTACATCATCCCCTCCCTCTTGAAAAGGATTCGTCCTCGAATCTGTACCAAAATCAAAAGGAGACAAATCAGAAACATTAAAGGTAGCACTTACACCAAACTCACCTGGCAGATCAATTATGTATGCATTGTCATTGATCTGTTTCAGCACTTGATATGGTCCATCCCCTCGTGCATCGAGTTTTGATTTCCTTTGAGTTGGAAACCTTTCCTTTCGCATATGGATCCAAACCCAATCACCTGGTTTGAATACAACTTTCTTGCGACCCTTATTGGCCTGTTTCTCATATATGTTGTTACGCTTCTCAATATGCTCACGCGCTTTCACATGTATTGATTTAACCATTTCAGCCTTCGCTTTTCCATCTAAATTAGACAACTCGTTCAAAGGTAAAGGCATTAAATCTAGTACAGTTAATGGATTAAAACCATACACAACCTCAAAAGGTGAATAACCAGTAGAAGAATCGACTGCTCGATTATAAGCAAATTCAACATATGGCAAACATTCTTCCCAAGTTTTCAAGTTCCTACCCACAATAGCACGAAGCATAGTTCCTAAAGTCCTATTAACAACTTCAGTTTGGCCATCTGTTTGTGGATGACAAGTAGTAGAAAATAAAAGTTTAGTACCCAATTTCCCCCGCAAAACACGCCAGAAATGACTAAGGAACTTAGAATCTCTATCAGAAACAATAGTCCTAGGTATACCATGCAAACGGACTACTTCCCTGAAAAACAAATCAGCTATGTTCGTTGCATCGTCAGTTTTATGACATGGAATAAAATGTGCCATCTTGCTAAAGCGATCTACAACAACAAAAACTGAATCTCTACCCCTTTTTGTCCTAGGTAAACCTATCACAAAATCCATAGATATATCAGTCCAAGGTTCAGTAGGTACAGGCAAAGGAGTATACAACCCATGTGGCAAGGACTTAGATTTAGCCTGTTTACATGTAAAGCATTGAGCACAAATTTTCTCTACATATTTTCGCATGTTAGGCCAATAAAAGTGTTCATTCAACATGTCTAAAGTCTTTTGCACACCAAAATGTCCCATTAATCCTCCTGAATGTGATTCTCTAACAAGCAACTCACGCACTGAACAATTAGGTATGCATATTTGTTTCCCCCTAAAAAGAAACCCATCATGCAAATAAAACTTTTTAAATGCCCCATGTTCACATGCCTTAAATACATCAGAAAAATCAGTATCATTCTCATACATATCTTTCAAATGCTCAAATCCTAACAACTTAGAACTAAGCATGGAAGTCAATGCATAACGTCTAGATAATGCATCGGCAATCACATTCTCTTTACCTTGCTTGTATTTGATCACATAAGGAAAGATTTCGAGATATTCAACCCACTTACCATGCTGCTTGTTCAACTTCCCTTGTCCCTTCAAGTGTTTGAGAGACTAATGGTCGGTATGAATCACAAACTCATTAGGCAGCAAGTAGTGTTTCCAAACTTCAAGAGCCCTAATCAGTGCATAGAACTCTTTGTCATAGGTGGAATAGTTCAATTGTGCGCCACCTAACTTCTCACTAAAATATGCTATGGGTCGGCCTTCTTGCATAAGAACAGCACCAATACCAATCCCAGAAGCATCACATTCAATTTCAAAGGTTTTAGAAAAATCAGGTAACCTTAAAACAGGAGCGATAGTAAGTTTTTCTTTCAATGTGTTAAATGCAAGTTCCTGTTCTTTACCCCACTTAAACCCAACATCATTTTTAATAATCTCATTTAGAGGTGCAACAATAGTGCTGAAATCTCTAACAAACCTCCTATAGAAGCTTGCTAATCCATGAAAGGATCTCACCTCATTAGCATTCTTAGGTGTAGGCCATTCTTGGATAGCCTTAACCTTTTCAGTATCTACCTCAACTCCACGTGAACTAATAATAAATCCTAGGAATATGACACTATCAGTACAAAATGTGCATTTCTTAATATTAGCATACAGTTCATGTTCACGCAACTTCTGTAAAACAAGTTCAACATGCCTAATGTGGTCATCCATGTTTCGGCTATAAATCAATATATTATCAAAATACACAACCACAAACTTACCTAGGTAATCACGCAAAACATGGTTCATCAATCTCATAAATGTGCTAGGTGCATTAGTTCAGCCAAAAGGCATGACTAACCATTCATATAAACCATATTTTGTCTTAAAGGCAGTTTTCCACTCATCACCTAACTTCATCCTAATTTGATGATAACCGCTTTTCAAATCAATTTTTGTAAAGAAAATAGCACCACATAATTCTTCAAGCATATCATCTAATCTAGGAATAGGATGGCGATACTTTACAGTGATTTTATTGATCGCACGACAATCAACACACATGCGCATTGTTCCATCTTTCTTTGGAACCAACAAAACAGGTACTGCGCATGGACTAAGGCTCTCCCTGATATGTCCCTTAGCTAGCAACTCATCAACTTGCTTTTGCAATTCCTTCGTCTCCTCAGGATTGCTACGGTAAGCTGGACGGTTTGGAATTTGAGCTCCAGGAACAAAATCGATTTGATGTTCTATTCCCCTAATGGGTGGCAACCCAGATGGCACCTTCTCAGGAAATACATCCGCAAACTCCTGCAATAACTTAGAAAAAGAACTAGGCAATTCAACAGTAGGGTTAGTCTCAATCATAAAATTGGAACTAAAACGCAATATAATCAAAGCTCTCTTCCCTAAGTATGCTTTCTTCAGCTCTCTCTCTTTACAATAAAAGGAAGACTTGCTGAATTCTTCACTCTTCTCACTCAACTCTCCTTTTACCTCCACACTCACTAATGTTTTCTCTCCTGCACATCTCTCATTTTTATCCTTTCCCGTGCAGTCACTCTCCTTTGGGCCATTCGAAACTTTCATTTTACTGCTGGCCTCTTTTCCCTCATTCTTTTTACTTGTCTCACCTCCCTTATCCAATTTAGCAGATTGTTGTAATTTCACTTGATCTGCATATACATCTTTAGGAGATAATGGTACAAGTATATGTTTTACACCGAGGAACGTAAAAGAAAACCTATTACTATACCCATCATGAATGACACGCCTATCAAATTGCCATGGTCTACCTAACAAAATATGTCCAGCCTGCATGGGTACAATATCACAAGTAACCTCATCTACATATTTGCCAATAGAAAATGACACTTTACATTGCTTGGTTACCTTTGCCTCGCCGCTATCATTCAACCACTGAAGTCTGTAAGGATTAGGGTGTTTAATAGTTTCTAGTCCTAATTTATCAACTAAAATAGTACTAGCACAATTAACTTGACTACCCGAATCTATTATCATGCTACAGACTTTACCACCAACCAAACAACGAGTGTGAAAGATGTTTTCACGTTGTTCAAGTCCCTCTTCTTTAATAGAAACATTTAAAGTACACAATATCACTAAGGACTCTCCTTGAACAGGATACTCTTCTATCTCTACATCAGAACAATCTTCTAAAGGTGGTACTTCATCAGAATCAGAATCACTTTCGGAGACTATCTCATCTCCCCTCACTATCATAGCACGTTTATTAGCACACTCATTGGCATAATGCCCATGCCCTTTACATTTAAAGCACTGAATATCTCTAGTTCTATTTGATTTAGGGGCTGATTCATTTTTACCATGAGAGTTGGATGTTTCTTTGGAAGGTAACATGCCTTTTTGAGTTGAAGACTTTTCAAACCTTTTAGGATCAGGCTTGGTGTTCCATTTGGAACCCCATTTGCTGTTGGAGTTTTGAGCAGCCCTGTTGCTCCCTCATCTATTTCGACCTCTTTGTCTTTCCACCTTAATTGCAATGTTCACCAAGTCTTCCAAATCAACATACGGTTGCAAATCAACCACATCAGCAATCTCCTTATTAAGACCACCAAAGAAACGAGCCATAGTCTGGTCTTCCTCCTCCACTATGTTTGCTTTGATCAGGAGCAACTCCATCTCCTTATAATACTCATCAACAGATTTTGATCCTTGGATTAGTCTTTGCAACTGATGATGGAGATCTCTATGGTAATAAGCAGGCACATATTTCTTCCTCATTATTCGCTTCATCTCATCCCAACTAGCAATGGGTAACTCTCCATTCCTTCTCCTAGATTTCACGAGCTCATCCCACCATATTAGTGCATAATCTGAAAACTCAAGGGCAGCAAGTTTTACCTTTTTATCATCGGAATAGTTTTGACAGTTAAAAACCATCTCCACTTTACGCTCCCACTCTACATAAGCATCAACATCAGCCTTACCATTGAAGCTTGGAATCTTCATCTTTATAGAGTTCATACTGTTATCTACATATGGTACACGATCATTGAACCTTCTGGCTCTGACAGGGGCTGATTGTGCCTCATTTTCCTCTTCATAGGATGGATCGTGTGTATCATCATCCCTCTGAATGGACTTGCCCTTTGAAGATCTAAGGTTGTCCTCAAGGTTATCCATTCTCGAATTTAGCTTCTGAAAGCTATCCATGAAAGCTTTATATATATCTTTAAGATCAAATGTAGGGTCAGAAGTATCACCAGTATTATGCCCAGACATTATAGAAAAAAAATTCACAATTCTCTCAACTCACGTGTTTAATTTTCAAGCACTCACTTGGTATCTCAAAAGTGCACTTCAGAATAAAGACTCAATAAGCCAAGCTTGTATGATTCAAATAATAAGGAAAGCAAGGAAAGACGTAAGAAGAAAAGATAGGAAACAACACTAGATGCAAACTGACCAAAATGAACAAATAGATTGATTTAGCACACAAAAGTTAAATTTCGTGTACTAAGTGTAATTAGATGTTCAACAATGTGCAATTTGTCAAACTAAATGTAAGGAACCAACAGACAGAAAGACACCAAATTGACAAACTAAGAATCAAAAATTGACAAGACGGATGTGCTTAACACGAAGTTTTCCCTAAGCATGCAATCCTAGGTTAACTGATATTAATATTGACTCAACAAAATTAATTCAAAGCAAGCAAACAAAATAGACACTTAAAACAGCAAGTATTAAGTACAACTGTTTTGTGAAAATACTACCCAAATTTGTCCTAAACCTACCCCAAACATGTATTTCGAATTTCAAGCCCAGAAATATGTTCAAGGTATGTGAAATATGATTTATATCAGTAGATATCAATCAGAATGAAGTTTGAACAAATGAACCAAAGTGGCAGAAATTCTTTTTTTATTTCCTTTTTTTTTTCTTCTTGTTTTGATTTTTTTTTTTATATGGACAGAAGTAAAACACTGGAAATACTATTCTAAGAGTATTAGAATAACAGCATATGAATTAGGGCAGAAAGCATAAACCAAATCACTAAAGATAGTAATTCAGCCTAAACAAGAATTTAGGGTAAAATTTGATTTGAACAACAACCAAACAATGTATTCGGTTCTAATAGGTATCCCAAACCAGATTCCCAAAGTGATATATTCAGCCAATAATGGACAAAATTGAATGCAAAGACGCAAAGGATAGTTAAGAAATTATTACTAAGCCTAGCTCTGATACCAATTGATGCGGAACCCCAGCCTATTAGAGACTAAAACGACACATACCCTAGTAAAAAGAACTTAATTCAGAAAATAATTTCCCAATCTAAAGCACCCTTAATTAACATGCAATTAAGAACACTTATAATGGATTGATTTTAAGAGCAGCAAGAATAAGAAACATACAAGTTAGTATCAAACCTTATTCGTGATGCAATGTCAAGAACCAAGATCTCTCTTAAGCTCTCAAAGAAGAATCGCATAAAGCAATTGTATTGAATAATTGATAATCTGTGTCTACAATAGAAAAAGAGATGCTTTATATAGCCTAAATTAAAACCCATGATCTTTGCCACTTCCCACTACTATACATGGACCCATGATCTTTGCCACTTCCCACAACTATGCATGGACCCATGATCTATGCCACTATCCACTACTAGATAACTACCCACTACTGTTTAACTACCCACTACCAAATAACTACCCACTACTGGTTAACTACCAACTACTAAATGACTACCCACTATAAATACAAAATTTGAATTGTCAATAAGGACACATTTGGCCTAATTGACTTGGAATGACCAGATTGTTCTTCAACTTCAAAATGAACTTGCAAAGCTTCAACATATTCCTTCATGAATCCTTGAAGTGCTTCCTTCAACCTCTTGGATCTCAGCCTTGTAATTGGTCCTTGAGGCAATGCTTGTAATACCTGGCTAGATTCCGACATCGGAATCCCTACCTTCCGGCGGAATCTCCGTTGGAATATGGAATTTTGATGATGCCAGAGTCTTCTAGAGGGGTAAAATGTGATTTCTAAAATGATTTTTACTGATTTCATGGTTTTAAATGAAAAAGAAGTGAGTTTTGAAAAGAAAAGACCAAGGAGATTTTTGCCAGGTTCGGCCGCCGAAAGTGAAGTTCGGCCGCCGAACATGAGTAGGTTTCGGGAGTGCTTTTGGCCTCCGAAAGCTATGTTTGAACAAACCAGGTTCGGCCGCCGAACCTCAAGTTCGGCCGCCGAACATGGGGGTGTTTTGCATGCATGTTAGGCCGCCGAAGGAGGTTTGGCTGGCCACCTATAAAAGCCCCTCAGACCGAAAATGGGCGAGATTTCTCCCCATTCTCGAGCTCAGGTGTGTTCATGTCCTCCTTTGGTCATTTCCATGTTTTCTCTTCATCTCCTTCATATTTTTATGAGTTCCATGGTTGTTTTGAAGAGTTTTCAAGCTTAGATCAAAGTTTTGAGAGCTTGGAGACCCAAGGAGTAGTTTCCTCCCATCTCCAAGTTAGAGCTCGCACAAACCCTCGATCTTCAAGAGGTAAGTGTGGATCTATGCTTTCTTTTACGTTTCATGAAGTTTTAAGTGAGTTTTAAGAGGTTTTAATGGTTGAGTATGGGTAGATATGCATGTTAGGGTTTATGTGGGTTTTATGCCCAATGTATGATAATGTATGTTCTTGTGATGTTTGTGTTGGGGTTTAAGTTAGTTTTCAAGCCCCTTGAGCATATGGGAGAGAGTATGCATGATTGGGAGAGAGTATGTGAGGTTTGGTTTGTTTTGATGGTTTTGGCCTATGTGGGTCATAAACTATCTATGTATGCTTTAGATGTTGTTCTTGGGAGTTTAAGCTTGTTTGAGCTCCTTTGTGCATGGTTAATGATGTATGCATGTGTTTGAGAAGTTGGGTGCTTGTTTTGGGGTGTATGGAAGGTTTGGAAGGCTTGAAATGCACAAAGGCTGAGTTCTGGATGAACTCAGGTTCGGCCGCCGAAGGTGGTTTCGGCCGCCGAACCTGCCTGAGGATGCAGGGATTGGCCGCCTAACCTTGCCCCCGAAAGTTGGGTTTTGGCTTGAAAGCAGACTTTCGGCCGCCGAAGGTAATGTTCGGTCGCCGAAAGTGCCTGACTTTCATCTCTGGAGAGAGGGTTCGGCCGCCGAAGGTGCCGCCGAACCTGCCTGACTTTCGTCTCTGTCTGGGACTTTTGGCCGCCGAAGGTGCCGCCGAAAGTGCCCTGTCCAGCCCTTTCATGGGTGTTTTCTATGTTCGTTTTGAGGATTTTTAGGGGGTTTTTCGGGGAGTTGTTTATGGATTGTTTAGAGTATGTTTGGCACCTCACTGGAGTCCACCTGTGTAGGATCGGACCCGAGGAACCGAGGTGTTTAGCAGTGTTAGCTGCTTCAGAGTTAGTCCAGAGCTAGCCAGAGGTGAGTGGAACTAACCCTTATGTTTTAAATCAAATGTTTTCAGCATGTTCAGGCATGTTCATGCATCATGAATACCATGTTATGCAATAGGTTGTTTGCATTAGAATTCACGAATATGATGCATTGCATAATACGATGACAATGATGTGGATGGATACTGGATGATCCTCTAGCCCTCAGTATGTTATGACATGATATGAAATGATATGATATGGCATGTACGATATGATATGAGATGAGTAGTCCAGGTGTGGCCGTATCGCCCCTGGCATAGAGCATGAGTAGTCCAGGTGTGGCCGTATCGCCCCTGGCATAGAGCATGAGTAGTCCAGGTGTGGCCGTATCGCCCCTGGCATAGAGTATGTGGAGTCCAGGCGTGGCCGTATCGCCCCTGGCATAGAGTATTGTTGACTTGTTATGGTACGAGATTGATATGTAGAGGGCTATTGGTGACAGATTCATCCTTGAGGTGATATATTTGTGATGTGACGCATTCCATGATAGCATACGTTAAAATGAACTGTTTTCTTTTATGGTTTCTGCTCACTGGGCTTTTTAGCTCACCCCTCTCCCCTAACCCCAGGTTTGCAGGGTCAGAGATAGTCAGGAGATCAGCAGGTTACGTCCATGGTCATGTTTATGTAATAGAATAGTAGTGGACATGATGTAATGTAAAGTTATGTAAGGATGTAAAAGAGTTATATTGTAATATAACTTTATGTTATATGTTCAGAGGTATAGTATTGTGCTTGGCCCGAGTTGGATAATCCCTTTGTACATGAGTTTTATTTCATGTCGATATATGTGTTGGACCGAGTTTGACATAGGGCATGCTGACCCTAGGGGTTCTATGAGTTCAGTCATAGTGCATGCACAGGTCAAGCTGGGTAAAGGTAAAGTTTTAAATATTTTATGGATATGTTCGATCATGTTTGGGATTATACCAGCTGTACAGGATGTATAGTAGGCTTGCTACGGGTCCCGGCGGCCTTATGCCGATCTGGATCCTAGCGCCGGTAGCGGTCCGAATTTTCGGGTCGTTACAATGCTAGCTCATCATTTTTGGTGTTGTTGGTCGTGCTTACATCACTTACCCCGGTCATTCCTTCCTCGAGAGACTGGGTAACTTTTGTGGTTTCCTTTATGTCCTTGCTTCTCTGGCTTTTAGTCTTGCTTTTCGCTCATTCTTTTATTCTCTTCCTACCCTTTTCGGTACCTTTGAGCAGCCCGTACCAGCTTCCAGCTAACGTCCTTTGGAGCATCATCTGATGACTCCTCTTCCTAGAACTTGTCCTTCCCTTTAGGCCGCGTCTGGATTGCTCCTATCTGAGTCCTTGAGGTATCAATGGAGGCTTCCTCCCTTCCCCTAGGAGCCGTGAGTGACGCCTCCTCCCAAACTTTGCATTACTCAAAAATAACTTGTAATCTTTTGACGTACTGGAGTATCTGCTCAATACTCATATTGTTGGGATCTGCTTCGTTGACCATAGAGGGTGTGTTCTGTCTACTGCCCGGAGTGAAAGAAATGATAGCGTCCGAATTGGTAGTAACATTAGTAATAACTTGAGAATTGCTGGCCATTTTGAGAGAGAAAAAAGAGATTTATTTTTAAGAGAAAAGGGGATAAGAGACCGGTTTTAATCCAAATGAATAGAGGAGATCCAATAGATTTTTCGACAACGGAACTAAATAATATAACTGTAAAATAGAGCTGTGTTGTAATTGATTAAATATGCAAGAGAGAGAATTTGAGGTGGTTGGCGCCTACAGAGGCCATTCCGACGTTCAAGTCAGTAAATTGAAGATAAGGACAAGTATAAGAAATTACTTAAAACTCAAGAGTAGTTATGTAAGTACCTTTGTCTCTGTGATCGTTGGCTTTTATACTGTAAGAGGACGGAGTTAATTATAGTATTTCCTAGGAATCCGGTAATGATGTAGCCGGCTCGTTGATAAGGGATCTGGTTGACTAATTGGTCGGGAATCCCGTGATTACAGGCGTAAAGAGGGTCTGCTGGATTGTTTCCACTAATGGAAACTTCCTGTGAATACTTGACCTCTCTAGGAGAGTGTAAGTCTTGACAAAGAGCCGAATTGAGGCCGACCTGAAGTGTCTGAGTCTTCTTTTCTCTCGGTAGGACCGAGTATCACTCTTATTATGTGACTCTATCCTTGATTATCAGTACATGCTTTTCTTTGGGCGATTACTGTGTAATAAAGTAAATATAATTGAATTTTATAAAAAAAATATTATTTAATTACTATATGTCTATCGAAATTTTGATTAAATTTTATATTTTTATATATTTAATACTATATTTTATATTTTAAAAAAACAATAATTAGGACATATACCTCAAACAAAATATAAATAGCGGCAACTAATAATTAATTTGTTGATAACTAATATGATTTTGAATTTAATGAAAGAGATAAAGATGTACAATAATCTAATTTTAAATTTTAAATTCAATTAATTATCAAAGTATCCTTTTAAGTAAAATACACATATTACAATCTATTCATTATCAAGTTATCTTCAATCTTTTATAGTTTTATAATAAAATTCTTTTAAAAAACTAAAAGTTATATTTATTTTTCAATTAAAAAAGTCAATGTACAAGTAAAATACATATCCATTTTACAATATGTAAATTATTACTCGGACATAAAAAGGTAAAATACACATATTACAATCTATTCATTATCAAGTTATCTTCAATCTTTTATAGTTTGATAATAAAATTCTTTTAAAAAACTAAAAGTTATATTTATTTTTCATCAATGTACAAGTAAAATACATATCCATTTTACAATATGTAAATTATTACTCGGACATAAAAAGGAGGTCAAAGATGATATATTAACCAAAGCAAAAGACGTTATAAAGTTAGCTATTATAAAATAATTGACACTTACCTGCACTTCAAATTTGAAATCATAATAGTTATTATAAACATGGAGGAGTCTTTTCCCATATAGAAGGGAAATCATAGATGACACCCATATATAAATTTTTAATACAAGATGATCTTTCGGTCGATAAATTATCGGCCAAACAGATAATAAAAAAAATTCTCTAAATATGCGCTAATTGATGGCTAGTTGTATAGAAGATGCTCAACACAGCCATAGATGCACTGTATTACAGAGGAGGAAGACCAGGAAATCTTGAAGGATATTCATGAAGGTGATTGCGGGAGTCATGAAGGAGCTCAGACAATCTCCCGGAAAGTATTCAAAGAAGGGTATTACTGGCCGATGATAATGCAATATGTGAAGCTGTAACGACCCGAAAATCGGACCGCCACCGGTGCTAGAATCCAGGTCGGCTTAAGGCCGCCGAAACCCGTAGCAAGTCTAACCTGAACTCTGTGTACCTGATAAATCCCATACATGATCAAACATAAATATAAAACCTGAAAACAAAACTGTCCTACCACTGACCAAGCTTGACCTGCATGCACTATGTCTGTACATATAGAACCCACTCTCATAGGGTCAGCATACCATATGTCAGCCTTGGTTCGACACATTTCTCATCAAGAAACATAAAACAGGCAATAAAGATCATGCATCACAAGGGATTAACCATACACTAGAGCAAAGCACAATTCTATCCATTAACTGACATTACATCTCTATATTTTACATTACATACTACTCCTTTAATTTACATCATGTCCACTACTTTATTACATAACCAACTTAAACTCAGCACTCTGCAAACTCTGACTCTCCATAGCTATCTCTGGCCCTGCAAAACTAGGGTTAGGGGAGAGGGATGAGCTAAACAGCCCAGTGAGTAGAAACAATGAAAACAATTCATTAATTACATGCTTTCATGAAATGCGTCACAGCACAAACATTTCACATCTCGGATTGGACATGATCTCAAAACTCCCTCTGTCAGTGCCCGGCCCCTCCCAGGAGCTCACACAGGTCTTTCCTTGCTTAACAGATCGTGGGCTATTGAGAGCGCCTTGGTCCATCCCCATCAACAATAAATAATGCAATGCATCATATTCATGTCTACTAATGTAATCAACCTATTGCATACTCAAGGTACTCATGATGCATGAAACATACTAAAAGCATTTAACTTCTCAATTTAAAATATTAAGTTTAGTTCCAATCACCTCTGGCAGATGCTGGACTAACTCTGCAACAGCTAACACTGATGGCCTCCTCGGTCCCTCGGGTCCGAACTTACACAGGTGGACTCGAATGAGGTGCCAAACGCACTCTAAACAACTCATAACCAACTCCCCAAAACCCCCTAAAACATCCTCAGACATGCCTGGAAAACAAGCAAAGAAAAGCTGGACAGGGCACCTTCGGCGGCACTTTCGGCGGCCAAACCCCCTCTCCAAAGACGAAACTCGGACACTTTCGGCGGCACCTTCGGCGGTCGAAAGTCCCTTCCAGATCCGAAAGTCTAAACTTTCGGGGGCAAGGTTCGGGGGCTGAAAGACCTTCTAGAGCCGAAAGTCATCCACCTTCGGCGGCATGTTCGGCGGCCGAACCTTCCCTCCAGAGACGAAAGTCCCAACTTTTGGGGGCAAGGTTAGGCAGCCAAAACAGCCATCCTGAGGGGTTCGGCGGCCGAACCTGAGTCCACCCAGAACTCAGCTTCATGCATAAACAAGCCACCCAAACCTTCCAAACACCCAAAACATGCAAACCACACTTCCACAACCTGCATATACTCAAGTATAGGCACAAAGGGGTCCAAAACTACCTTAAAACCCCAACAAACAACACAGCTAAACACAAAAGCATGCTTTGACCACAAATCAACCAAAAACTCACTTTACCTTAAACATGCATCTCTACCCATAAACCTCCATAAAACTCACTGAAAACTGCATAAAACCGAAGGATCTACACTTACCTCTTGAAGAACAAGAGTTGGTGTGACCCCAAATGTGAAGATATGAAGATCCAAGCTCCATTAGTCTCCAAGCTTTAAAATCGTGCTCAAAGCTCACAACTCTTCAAAACAAGGAGAAAACTCATGAAAACCTTGAAAGATTTGAAGAACCATCATGAAAACAACCCAAGGAGAGCATGAACCTACCCTTGCACGAAAAGAGAGTGAAACACACTCCATTTTAGATCAACGGGGCTTTTATAGGTGGCCCAACCGCCTTTCCTTCGGCGGCCTAAGCTGCATGCAAAACTATGCAACGTTCGGCAACCGAACTTCACCTTCAGCGGGCGAAACCATGCAATGTTCGGCGGCCGAACTTATCCTTCGGCGGCCGAACCGGCAATTTGTCCCCTTGGTCTTTTCCTTTCAAAACCCAATTCCTTTGCATTCAAAACCACAAAACACGTAAAAATATTTTGAAGACTTCTTTTAAACCCTGCTAGAAGGCTCCGACATCCTCGAATTCCAGATTCCAACGGAAATTCTGTCGAAAAGTCAGAATTTCGATGCTGGCGTCTAGCCGGGTATTACAAAAGCGGCTTGTTTAGAGGTGTCGAAGATGTCAAGTGCATGCAAATATCCCAAAGACCCCGGGAGAGATACAAGTAGGAATTGGAAGTCGCTAGCCTTTCCTTCAATGGAGGATGGACATCCTTGACCCATTCCCAAAGGCAACAGGGTAAAGAAAGTTTGTAATCGTCGCAGTTGATTATTTCAACAAATGGGCCGAGGCTGAGGCAGTGCAGTCCATCACCACCTAACAAACGATCTCTTTTATCAGCAAAAATATTTTCACATGGTTCGAAATCCCAAAGGTAATGATTACCGATAACGAAATTCAGTTTGCAAGCTCCAGGTTTAAAAACTTCTATAGGAAATGGGAGATTGACTTGACGTTTAGCTCAGCCTATTACCCCCAGACCAACGGAATGGCCGAGGTAACAAATAGAACTATCCTACAAGGGCTAAAGAAAAGGCTCGACCAAGTCAAGGGCTAAAGAAAAGGCTCGACCAAGTTAAGGGCAACTGGTCCGAGGAGCTACCTCACATACTATAGGCATACAAGATAACCCCGAGGACAGCCTAGGAGAAACACCCTTTTTTCTTGTGTATGAGGTCGAGACAGTCATCCCCGTGGAAATCCAAGTAAGTAGCTTTAGAACACAACACCCTGAAATTTCAAGAAATCTAGAAGAAATGTAATTTAATTTGGACCAAGCAGAATTCTTACAAGAAAAGGCCACAATTAGAATAGCGATTTACAAAAATAAAATATCCAAAATATTCAATAGTAAGTTCAGGCTGCATGCTTTTAATATGGGGGACCTAGTCCTTAAAAGGAAAAAATATAACAAGTGGTAGTACCAAGTTTGGTAAATTGGGCGAGAACTGGAAAGGACCGTTTAAGGTCTCGAAGGTCATTCTCCCAAGGTCCTATAAGCTAATCAAGCTAGATGGTTGAGTCATTCCCCATTCCTGGAATTTCTGTAATCTGAGAAAATTTTATCAATAATAAGTTAACGAGGCATTTTTTCATATGTTGTGTTCTTCAGTGACAAGGAACGATGGGATTGCGTTCCTGAAAAAATATTAAGGAGACAAGAAGAGGCCACAAGGCAGATTCCACCAGGGCAGATCACAAGGTGGGTTCCATCAGATAGAAATCTGGGCGTTGGTCCCACTAAACAAGGCCACAAGTCGAGTTTCACTAGGCCAGATCGCAAGGCGGATTCCACTAGACCACAATTTGGGCATTGGTCCACTAAAAAATGCTATAAGGTGAGTTCCACCAGGTCAGGTTGTAAGGTAGGTTCCACCAGACCACAATCTGACCGTTGGTCCCACTAAACAAGGCAACAAGATGGGTTTCGTCAGATCAGGTCACAAAGTAGGTTCCGCCATACCACAATCTGGGTGTTAGTCCCACTAATCAAGGCCATAGGGCAGTATCTGCCAAGTCAGGCCACAAGGCAAGCATAAGCCAGGCTAGAAGACCAGGCATTGGTCCCACTAATCAAGTTATATATGCCAGGCACAAGGCAGATTCCTTCAGGCCACCATTCGGGTGTTAGTTTCGCAAAAAAAAAAGCATCGCATGCAAGGGCGAGCAATAGACAGGCGAACCTCCCCCAAAAACCAAGGTGTCAATCAAAGATAAATGTTAATGGGGTGAGTCTTATAACTAGGTCTTAAGTCGCGCGATCGGGTGTAAGTCCCATATTGCAAAATTCTCCAAGGCATTTTATGATTGGAAGGCGAGAGTCTGCCAACTCGTATGTCCATATATTGATCCTATTTTATAAAAATTCTCCATTTTATTTTATGACTGCTAAACTGGGTGAACCTGCATTAGTCCCTTTTTTAGGCAAAAAACGATGGTCACTAGGTTTATGGTTGGAAAGTAACCCCTTGTCCAATTATTAAAAGTTTATTTAGTCATTGGTAGTAATGAGGGCACGAGACAAATATGGAACATACAAAAACTTAAGAATAAATATACAAAATATGTATTTTCATTATAAAAGATCATAGGGAGAGAAAGAGGACTTCAAATTACTCCTCGCAAGTCTCTATTACATCAGAATTTTCTAAACATCTATTATGTCATTAGCAGAGATCCGGTTGGTGGGGTTCTCCTCAAGCCTATCCTTCGCCCTCTTGCTTGACCTCATCCTCCAGAAAGATATCATCTGTCTAGGTAAAATCTTATGAAGGGGACCATTTCTTCAACTGCCTTCTTGGCCTGACCCTCAAAATCAATCTTGCACAATCCAACCCCCTTCCAGGGTCGTGGCACTGAAAACTATTACAGTTGGGCTAGTTGCAGTAGGCTTGCACCTTAATGAAGACTCGACTTCAGCTGCTCTTCATAGACCATGATGGGACCCTCCATATGGATCTAGTTATCCTCGGGAGAAGAAAAGAAAGTACTTCTATTCACTTCTTCTACAAATGATGGCTGTAAGAAAAAGAAGAGAAAAGAGGGTTCTTATACAGTGGCATAGCCAATAAAGCTTTGAATACAGCTCGAGAAATAAGGCAGTCACCATTGTAATGATCCGGAAAACGGACCGCTACCGGCGCTAGGATCCAGATCGGCTTAAGGCCGCCGAGACCCTTAGCAAGCCAAACATACATCCTGAGAACCTGTTTAATCCCATACATGATCAACAACATACATAAAAATTAAAACTTTTCTTTCATTCATTCTTTCATACACCAAACTCAACCTGTGCATGCGCTATACATAATCATAAACATTGACCCCTCTTTGGGATCTCATCAATGCCCCAATGGGTGACATAACATGTGTTGAGTTGGTTTACATAAACATTATAAAACATCTGAGATCATGTATTAAAAGGGATAACAACACTCTATGGTCAAGCACACCTCTAACATCCATGAACATCTTTACATTACATTTCTATACTGTACTTAACATAACATCTCAACATTACTCATGTCCACACTATCTATTACATAGCCAAGACTTCATTACTCTTGCTGACTTTCTGGTCTACCCTGTACCTGCAAACCTGGGGTTAAGGGAGAGGGGTGAGCTACTAGAGCCCAGTGAGCAGAATAATAAAATATTTATATTAAAGGTTCATACTTTCATGGAATGCATCACATCACAACTAATCATATCAAGGATGAACTTGTCACCACTTAGCCCTCTACATATTCTAATCATGCCAGGGGCGTAGTGCAGGCCACACCTGGTCTTCCTCTTATACATAACATATCATACATGACCAACTGTGCCGGGGGCATAGTGCAAGCCACACCCGGTCTTTCTCTTACATAGTGCCAGGGGCGTAGTGCAGGCCACACCTGGACTTCCATATCATATCATCATGTCATAGCATATGAGGGCTAATGGATCATTTAACATTCATCCACATCAACAACATATTATGCAATGCAACATATTCGTGAATTCTAATGCATACACCCTAATATATATCTCATGGCATTCATGATGCGTGAGTCATGCTGAAATCTCATTTAATTTCTTAATTTAAAACATTAAGTTTAGTTCCACTCACCTCTGGCTGAAGCTCTATTGACTCTGAAGCAGCTAACTCACTGCTGAGGTCCTCGGTTTCTCGGGTCCGAACCTACACAGGTGGACTCACATGAGCGACCAAACATACATGAATATGACTCTAAAATACTCCCCAAAAATCCCCTAAAAACACCTCAAAACATCCATGGAAAACATGCAAAGGAAGGCTGAACAGGGCACTTTCGGCGGCAGGTTCGGCGGCCGAAAGTCCCTCCAGAGCCGAAATTCAAGCAGCTTCGGCGGCCGAAACTCCCAGACAGAGACGAAACTCATGCATGTTCGGCGGCACTTTCGGCGGCCGAAACTGCCCTCCAGAGACGAAAGTCCTCTTTCGGGGGCTGGGTTCGGCAGCCGAAGGCTGCTTCCACAAGTGGGTTCGGCGGCCGAAAGTTCCTTCGGCGGCCGAACCTGAGTTTCTCCAAAGTGGCAGAAACTCAGATCCAACATGCACAAACGCCTCCCAAACCTTTTAACATGCAAAAACCTATTCTACAACACTCCCAATCATACAAAAACAAGCATACAAACTCCTAGGGGCTTGAAACCATTAAAAACCCCAACTACAACACATCAAATAACTCACATTGCTCATAAACATACATAAACCCATAAACCTAACAATAACCTAAACATGCATTTCTACCCCATAGATCTACTTAAAACTTACTTAAAACATGCAATAAGCTCAAGATCGGCTCTTACCTCTTGAAGATCGAGAGAAAGACGACCTAAACTTGGAAACCAAAGGAAAGGAGCTCCTGTGCCTTCCAAGCTTCAAAACGTGCTCAAATGCTCAAAATCTTCAAAACAAAGTGGAAACTCATGAAAATCTTGAAAGATCTGAAGGAAGAACTCAAAAATTGGTGAGGGACGGCGGAGAGCTCACCTTGGCCGAAAATGGGGAGAAAAGCTCGCCCATTTCGGCTAAGGGACCCCTTTATAGGTGGCTGGCCAGGCCACATTCGGGAGCCGAACGTGCTTCCGCATGCATGCCATGTTCGGCGGCCGAACTTGAGGTTCGGTGGCCAAACTTGGACTTCCCTCACGTATGCTTTCGGGGGCCTAAAGCACTCCTGAAGTGCATGCATGTTCGGCGGCCGAACTTGGAATTCGGCGGCCGAACCTGGGTCTTCCTCCAAGGCTATTTTCATTCAAAACTTAACTTCCTTTTTACTTAAAATCATAAAATACATTAAAACATTTTATAAAAACATGGTTTTACCCTTCTAGAGGTTTCCGACATCCGAGATTCCACCGGACGGTAGGAATTCCGATACCGAAGTCTAGCCGGGTATTACATTCTTCCCCCCTTAAGAACATTCATCCCCGAATGTTCACCAAACAGACACAAGCATGGCATCCACATAACATACATACAAAACACATAAAACACACCTTAGAAGAGATGAGGATATTGCTGGAGCATGGACTCCCGTGTCTCCCAGGTACACTCTTCTTTAGCTCTTCAAAGCTCTCTGCACACTGGTGCTGAAGTCAACCTCTTCTTTAGCTCCTCAAAGCTCTCTTCACACTGGTCAGTCCACACAAACCTCTGGTTCTTCTTAGTCAGTCTGGTCATGGGAGCTGCAATCTTAGAGAAGTCCTGAACGAACCTCCTGTAGTAACCTGCCAAACCCAAGAAACTCTTGATCTCTGTCACCGTAGTGGGTCTAGGCCAGTTAGCTACAGCTTCCACTTTCTTGAGGTCTACCTCGATTCCATTTTCTGACACCACATGCCCCAAGAAAGAGATGCTCCTCAGCCAGAACTCACACTTGGAGAACTTGGCATACAAGCCATGTTCCCTCAAGGTCTGCAGAACTAACCTCAGATGATGGGCATGCTCCTCTGCATTCCTGGAGTACACTAAGATATCATCTATGAAGACAATAACAAAGTGATCCAGGTACTGGCTAAACACTTTGTTCTTGAGATCCATGAATGTTGCAGAGGCGTTGGTTAACCCGAACGGCATAACAAGGAACTCATAATGCCCATATCTGGTCCTGAAGGCTGTCTTCGGCACATCCTCTTCCCTTATCCTTAGCTGATGGTACCCCGATCTCTGATCTATTTTGGAGAAACAACCTGCTCCGGCTAGTTGGTCAAATAGATCGTCGATCCTTGGTAACGGGTACTTATTCTTGGTAGTGAATTTGTTCAACTGCCTGTAGTCGATACAAAGTCTGAGAGATCCATCCTTCTTTTTCACAAATAGCACTGGAGCACCCCAAGGTGAGGTACTCGGTCGGATGAAACCCCTATCTACCAGCTCTTGCAACTGTTCTTTTAACTCTTTCAACTTTGCTGGTGCCATCCTGTAGGGAGGGATAGAGATCGGTCTAGTTCCAGGCATCAACTCAATTTCGAACTCTATCTCCCTAGCAGGTGGTAAACCTGGCAGCTCGTCTAGGAACACATCTAAGAACTCTCTGACTACTGGCACTAAGGCAGACTCTCTAACATGACTATCCAGCTCTCTCACATGAGCCAGAAAACCCTGACAACCCCTCCTGAGAAGCCTACGAGCCTGTAGGGCTGATATCAAACCTCTAGGTGTACTCCCCCTGTCTCCTCTGAAGACAACCTCTGACCCATCCTGACATCTGAACCTGACTACCTTGTCTCTGCAGTCCAAGGTATCAGCATGGGTAGATAGCCAATCCATCCCTAGAATGACGTCAAAATCTGTCAAATCTAGAACCACAAGATCGGCGAACAGGCATCTTCCCTCCACGAAAACTGGACTATACTGGCAGACTGACTCTGCCACTGACGGGTCACACTTGGGTCCACTGACCCATAGGGGACACTCTAACCCAGAGACCATCAATCCCAACCTCTCGACGACCCTCGGAGCAATGAAAGAATGAGATGCACCAGGGTCCATTAATGCATACACATCAGAACAACTAATGATGAGATTACCTGACACCACGGTGTTGAATGTGTTTGCCTCCTGCTGAGTCATGGTGAAGATCCGTGCTGGGGTTGATGGACCTTCACCTCTGAAACCCGCTGAAGAAGAGGCTGCCCCTCTCCCTCGGCCTCTGCCACTAGCCTGAGTCGCGGCTGGAGCTACTGGCTGAGCCACACTACTAGAAGCTGTTTGCTGAGACTGTGCCACCGAAGCTACTCTAGGACACTCCCGAGCCATGTGTCCCTCCTGCCCACATCTGAAGCAGGCTGTCGTCCCAACCAGACATACTCCCTTGTGCGGTCTCCCACATTTCCTGCATACTGCATTATCTGCACCTAAGCTCGAGCCACCTCCTAATCCCACACCTGACTTGATCTTGCTCCAGAACTTGTTCTTCTTGGACTTTCGGGAGCCTCTGTCCCACTTCTTACTGCCTGAACTCAGAGAAGAAGGGTCTAACCTACCCCCTCCTGGGGTCTTGGAACCAGAAGGCTGTGCCACTGACTGCTTGACTTTCCCTTCGATGATAGCACTAGCCTCCATCCTCCGAGCCATATCCACTATGCCATGGAAACTCTCCCTCTCTGCTGACTGAATTAAGGAGGAATACCTGGAATGGAGCCTCATGATATACCTCCTTGACTTCCTCTGATCTGTGTCTAGATTCTGCCCAGCAAACGGTAACAGCTCCAAGAATCTGTCTGTGTACTCATCCACACTCATGTCATCCGTCTGCCTCAACTGCTCAAATTCAATCATTTTCAGCTCCCTGGAACTGTCAGGGAAAGCCCATCCTGCAAACTCATTGGCAAACTCCTCCCAGGATAGACTATCCAACCTCGGGTTCACATAGTTCTTAAACCACTCTCGGGCCTTCTTGCATTTTAATGTGAACCCAGCCATATGAATGGCTCTACTGTCGTCAGCTCCTATCTCATCTGTAATTGTCTTGACCCTCTCAAGGTACACAAACGAGTCATCACCAGTTTCAAACTGGGGAGCACCCAGCTTCATGTAGTCCTTCATTTTGACCTTGCTCCCCCCAGATGAGCTAGGCTTAGGCATTTGGGTTTCTGGGACAGTAGGTGCTGCTGGTGGTGGAGGAGGTGCAGCATCCCCTGGAGTAGGGTTTGCTGTACCTGGATAGAAAGATGGGGGTGGGTACATTGGGTACTGTGGGTACGGTGGGTAGAAAGGTGGGTACGGCATCTGAGAGTGATAAGGGGTAAAACTGGGGTAATCCGATGCACCTCCCATCGAATACCCGGGATTATGAGAAAAGAGTGGGTAGTAAGGTGGCTGAACAAATCCCGAGGCCTGAGTGCCTCCTTGGGACTCTCCCATTCCCTCTTCTGACATACTTACTCCGAGACTGCCATCCCTCCTCTGATCCACATCCATCTGATCCCCCACATCCTCTGACATATCCCCTTGCACTGTTCCCTTCACTGATCTGCTTCTACCCAGATCCAAAGACCTTCTAGGGTCTCTTACTGCTCTTTCTCTGCTAGACCTGCTTGACATTGCCCTAGGCAATGCAGGAGGACGGGCATCAGTGCCCTCGTCCTGGGGTGGTACTCCAGTCAATCGCGCAGATCGACGAGTTTCTCTCATCCTGTTTTCTGAAAAACAGTACACATCACATAAACATTAGCACCAAATGGTTCATGTGCAAACACATGAACCCGCATCACATACATCACATAATAATCATAACATTAATGCACATGCATATTATCATGGCATTTCACATAATTATACAAGACAGGACTCCACATCCTATCCTAGTGGACATGATCTTCCTATTGTGTTTGACCTTCTATAACCTCTATGAGCCCAACACTCTAGGTCCGACCATATGAACCTAGGACTCTGATACCAATCTGTAACGATCTGGAAAACGGACCGCTACCGGCGCTAGGATCCAGATCGGCTTAAGGCCGCCGCGACCCCAATGGGTGACATAACATGTGTTGAGTTGGTTTACATAAACATCATAAAACATCTGATATCATGTATTAAAAGGGATAACAACACTCTATGGTCAAGCACACCTCTAACATCCATGAACATCTTTACATTACATTTCTATACTGTACTTAACATAACATCTCAACATTACTCATGTCCACACTATCTATTACATAGCCAAGACTTCATTACTCTTGCTGACTTCCTGGTCTACCCTGTACCTGCAAACCTGGGGTTAAAGGAGAGGGGTGAGCTACTAGAGCCCAGTGAGCAGAATAATAAAACATTTATATTAAAGGTTCATGCTTTCATGGAATGCATCACATCACAACTAATCATATCAAGGATGAACTTGTCACCACTTAGCCCTCTACATATTCCAATCATGCCAGGGGCGTAGTGCAGGCCACACCTGGTCTTCCTCTTATACACATAATATATCATACATGACCAACTGTGCCGGGGGCGTAGTGCAGGCCACACTCGGTCTTTCTCTTACATAGTGCCAGGGGCGTAGTGCAGGCCACACCTGGACTTTCATATCATATCAACATGTCATAGCATATGAGGGCTAATGGATCATTCAACATTCATCCACATCAACAACATATTATGCAATGCAACATATTCGTGAATTCTAATGCATATACCCTAATATATATCTCATGGCATTCATGATGCGTGAGTCATGCTGAAATCTCATTTAATTTCTTAATTTAAAACATTAAGTTTAGTTCCACTCACCTCTGGCTGAAGCTCTATTGACTCTGAAGCAGCTAACTCACTGCTGAGGTCCTCGGTTCCTCGGGTCCGAACCTACACAGGTGGACTCACATGAGGGACCAAACATACATGAATATGACTCTAAAATACTCCCCAAAAACCCCCTAAAAACACCTCAAAACATCCATGGAAAACATGCAAAGGAAGGCTGAACAGGGCACTTTCGGCGGCAGGTTCAGCGGTCGAAAGTCCCTCCAGAGCCGAAAGTCAGGCAGGTTCGGCGGCCGAAACTCCCAGACAGAGACGAAACTCATGCATGTTCGGCGGCACTTTCGGCTGCCAAAACTGCCTTCCAGAGACGAAAGTCCTCTTTCGGGGGCAGGGTTCGGCAGCCGAAGGCTGCTTCCACAAGCGGGTTCGACGGCCGAACCTGAGTTTCTCCAAAGTGGCAGAAACTCAGCTCCAACATGCACAAACGCCTCCCAAACCTTTCAACATGCAAAAACCTATTCTACAACACTCCCAATCATACAAAAACAAGCATACAAACTCCTAGGGGCTTCAAACCATTAAAAACCCCAACTACAACACATCAAACAACTCACATTGCTCATAAACATACATAAACCCATAAACCTAACAATAATCTAAACATGCATTTCTACCCTATAGATCTACTTAAAACTTACTTAAAACATGCAATGAGCTCAAGATCGGCTCTTACCTCTTGAAGATCGAGAGAAAGACGACCTAAACTTGGAAACCAAAGGAAAGGAGCTCCTGTGCCTTCCAAGCTTCAAAACTTGCTCAAATGCTCAAAATCTTCAAAACAAAGTGGAAACTCATGAAAATCTTGAAAGATCTGAAGGAAGAACTCAAAAATTGGTGAGGGACGGCGGAGAGCTCACCTTGGCCGAAAATGGGGAGAAAAGCTCGCCCATTTCGGCTAAGGGACCCCTTTATAGGTGGCTGGCCAGGCCACATTTGGGAGCCGAACGTGCCTCCGCATGCATGCCATGTTCGGCGGCCGAACTTGAGGTTCGGCGGCCGAACCTGGACTTCCCTCACGTATGCTTTCGGGGGCCTAAAGCACTCCCGAAGTGCATGTATGTTCGGCGGCCGAACTTGGGATTCGGCGGCCGAACCTGGGTCTTCCTCCAAGGCTATTTTCATTCAAAACTTAACTTCCTTTTTACTTAAAATCATAAAATACATTAAAACATTTTATAAAAAAATGGTTTTACCCTTCTAGAGGTTTCTAACATCCGAGATTCCACCGGACGGTAGGAATTCCGATACCAGAGTCTAGCCGGGTATTACAACCATGGTCAAAGGCAGGCAAAACGATGCAAACAGTGAAGACCAACCAAATCATGCTACGTGTCCCAGACCGAAAAGACAAATAGTCACTTTCGAATATGAAGAATCAAATACCAGTGGAGGCCCTTTGATGCTACACAAGAGTCGCCCAAATTAAGTCATGAGCTGTCACTATAGAACAGGTCCACGTGGCAAGGATTTGATAAGTGGATAACGTGGTACCACCCGAGAAAAGGAAGATCCAGATACCTCAACACCCAGTTTATCACTAAGACTTATCCTCCCCTAGATAGGTCGAGTCTCGGCACACAGTTACCGTTATTAGACACCATCCAATGTATCTCTATTACGCCTGTAATCGCGAGATCACCGACCTATTAGTTGGCAATATCTCTGATCAAGCCACATTATTGTCAGATTATCAGGAAATACTATATTTATCTCTATATTCTTACAGTATAAAAGGAGAAGGATCACATAGGCAAAGGTACACTATTTTCTCACACTACTCAAGTTTTAAGATATTCATTACGTTCACCCTATTTGATGCGGAACCCATGATCAACATGTGATAAAAAACTCCGAGCACATACTTGACAAAGAACAAGGCAAAGATATCTTTCAGAAGACTACTCTACCATACCCCTAACCAACTAATGTGATTAGAAATAAAGATTATGGAGCGGAGGTTGCTCTACCACACCCCTAACTAACCAATGTGATAAGAAATGAAAATTATGGAGTGAATGTTGCTCTACTATACCTCTAACCGACCAATGTGATTAAAAATATAGATAATCAAGCTATTTCAGTTTCGAGAACACCATAAGAAATTCTTGATAAGTTAACTAAGCATGGAGGAGATTCATATTAGAACGCCACAAGGTTGAATCTTGATAAGTTGCTAAATAATAGAGAAGAATTAAAATATTGTTCAAAATATCATCTTTATTCATTGGCTAATTGTGGCTACCACCTTAAGGGTGTTTTTATAGCTTCCAAACCCTAATTCTATTGTAAAAAAGTGTACTTACAATATAGGAAGAGTATCTAGTCAAATAGTCAAATCTAAATTACATTAAAGATCATTTTCGTAAATTGTCTTGGAGAAATCTCCTTCCTAAATAGACTGCACGAATTTGACTTCTAATATAAACCAAATTAATTTAAAATAAATTTCATAAAATACTAAAATACGAAAATAACAAATTTGGCCTAAATGCAATTTGACTATATATGCACTATGCGATCTGAAATTGTGTTGTACGTCCACATGTGTTGAAGAATGTATTGCTTATTTTCTCATCCTTCTATGCTTCCCAAATATAATTCCCATCTCGTAAACCTTCACTTAAGCGATGGTAGTTTGATTTGTCATGATTTGAAACTTTTCATATTGAATCATATTACTATTTTTCAGTATACTAACTTTTGACTGTCGGAGTAACTGTCGTGGGTACTCACTACTTTATATTCTCTTTTTTGCAAGTTTAACTAATCACTAATCACAAACAACTTTATTTTTTGGCTTCATAAAAAAGAATGAGGGAGGAGGCTGTTCCAATTTCGAAATCAAAATTGCCTTGAATATTTTAATTTTTAAAGGTATTTAAAAAAGTAGATTAGAAAGTGCTGAACGAACTCAATTTCATATCATTAAAATATGACGTACCATTTAGCAAGTTTATAATCCTTTAACATAAACTCACACTCGACTCTTGTATTAATCCATTAAACTTAAATAATACAATTACATTATAATAGAATTAAATTCTTAAAATCAAACACACAAAATATAAAATTGAATTAAATTTCATAAAAATTTAGAAATTAAAATAGAACTAAAAATAATCTTAATGGAATAAATGATGATAAAAAGAATGGAAAAAAATACTTTAAATCTTAATGTTGAATTAAAATAATAATTTAAAAATGTTATGGATAAATATGAGTTAAAAATCTATGTATTAGAATCCGCATTATATGTTGATTTCGTGATTTTCTTCTAGAGCATACTGATGAGTGGATTTGAAGACCACACAACACATATACTCAGTTCCTTCCCAGTTATAGCAGAAATTGGATAAGATTAGTTCTAAAAAAAGAATAATAACATGATATAATTATTATATTCATTTCATAATATTACTTTGAAGCCCACTCAAATGCTATGATCTTAATTTCATAATTGAGCTCCCCACTAATATCAGCCACCTTTTTGTATGGGCTAGAAAATTAGGCTAAAAAATCCAATATAAGATTCTTAAATGAAGATATATTCTCTAAATTATTTGGTATGCCTATTACTAAGTATAGGGGTCTCCAAATGATGGATTTGATTTCAATTGTATTCAATTAAAAAAATAAATATTTCATGAGGTAAAATATGAAACCCAAATTAAATTAATAAAATCAATAAGAAAATCATCTTTTTTATTGATGCAAAGGAAACATCTCAACACATAGACATATTAAATTATCCTAAGAGATTAAACATACCCATCAATCAATTCAACTAGAAATAGAATGATTGATCCACAAGCTGTTCCTCCGACTATCAGTGCGAAAGCTATTAAAGCTTTATCTCTTTTAGCTTTATTTATCATATTATATGGGTTAAATAAAAAAATAAATTATATAATTTTGTTACATCATCAAGTCATATTTTTTTTTAATTTAAAATTTAAGATAAATATAATTGTAATAAAATTTATAAATTTAAATAATTATATTTTGATTGGTGGTAGATAAGAAACTTAATAAACGTGATAAATAAGTGTAATTACGACTCAAATAGAATTAAAAATAAAATAGCTATAAAATGCAGTCATTTTGATTGGTGGAGAGACCCATATATTGAATCTCTTTTTATTTTTGGCTGATTTTTGAGATGTTAGGTTATGAAAGCCAATTATAGAATATTGGAAGAAGGTAGCCCACAGAGTTGGCAAATTTGTATGGAGTAGGAGGGTGGAGGATGAATGGGGTTGGATTATTATGTCTGATATTTATGAAAATTATATAATTTGAGGTTATGATAGTTTGTCTAATGTGATTATAAGATTTTGGCCACACTTAGAATTAATTGTGGTTATAATATTTAAGTAGTAGATATGTTGTGACGGTCAGCTGCTTCCAGCTGCCTGCTGCGGATTTGCGGCGCAAATCCGTCCCACATCGAAAAATTGAAAGAAAATTGATTTATATATAATAGCTAGCACAGAACTATTAAATAACTTGGGTTAACCATTTTGGGCCAAAGTGGAAAGTGGGTCCAAAAGTTATTTGGGCCAGTTCGGGCCCGGCTGTTTCAATTGGTATCAGAGCCACCCTGGATCAGAAAAAAAATTGTGCGGAGCTAGTGGACCTGCGAGGAAAGGGCTACCCGTGAGAGACGAGGTGGAGCCACCCGAGGTACTAGCGAACCACAATACCTAAGGGTCCGATTCTGGTTAGCAATTGTAATGGATTCAGTTGCGACGAGGACCGATTCTGATTAGCAATTGTAATGGATTCAGTTGCGACGAGGACGTCGCAAAATTTAGCGGGACCGAGTGTGACGGTCAGCTGCCTGCTTGCGGATTTGCGGCGCAAATCCGTCCACATCGGACAATTGAAAGAAAATTGATTTATATATAATAGCTAGCACAGAACTACTAAATAACTTGAGTTAACCATTTTGGGCCAAAGTGGAAAGTGGGTCCAAAAGTTATTTGGGCCAGTTCGGGCCCGGCTGTTTCATATGTGTTGTGGATGATGATAATGACCTTTTGCTAATTATGGGTCTCTCCCATTTCCCCCAAATCATAGTGGAACTTGCTACTGGGGTATCTCTAATGGAATAAACTACAACAATCACCTTTTCTCCATATATATATATATATATATACACATTGACCCACTTCGGAACAGACTACCGTTCTTCTGAAAACTTTAATTTTTAAACGAAATCATATTAAATATGAATTTATTTTTAATAAATGGTTATTTTCAATTAAAAAAATAAAAGATTAGCTATACTATTTTATTTATAAATGGTTGATTATTTAATAATTCATATTTCAAATGATTGGTATTTTATTTTACTAATTACTTTTTCGTAAATTTTTTCTCTGCTTTTTTTTTATTGCATTAATAAATATTTTAATTTTAAGTATAAATTTTAGATTCATCCCTAAATATAAATGTACATGAGTCATATATAATTAAATTACACAAAAGTATCTCTATTATCAACATATTAATATAAAAATAAATTTTGATTCTATTGAATATTTTATCCTTCCACTGTTAATGGTTAAGAAAAAGACTAAAATACTTTATATATAAGAGTGATGTTTTAATTTATTTTTTAAAGTAGATAAATAAAAATATTAATAATGCTAAAATAAAGGATTAGGTAGTCATTTATCTGAAATTTAATTAATAAAATACACTGAACTATATTTAGAAATAATAAAAATACTAAAGGGTTTAATAAAATAAAAAATTTAAAAACATGAATCAACTTGATTTTATATTTTAAAAGAGGAGCTGCTAAAATTTATATTTTAGTAGATTATATTATGAAATAATTAAATTATCAATTTAAGAATATAAGTCTCTTTATATGCGCACTCACAGTCTTACCTGATAGTAAATATACCTGAATAAATCTGAGAGGTTTCATTTATACTCTTCCAATTCCTAATCTCAATTTCAAAAAAAAAAAAAAAAACTCTTTATATGCAGTTAACTAGTCATATAAACACTTAAATTCATTTTTTTAATCCCAAATAAATTGTTATCAACAAATTAAAATATATCAAAATAGATTAAATAAGTTTTTTGTGAGACAAATAAACTCTTTAAAATTTTAAATAAATTCAAATTTTAAAAATAAATTAAAATAGATTGAACTATAACTTCATTCCGATTCTAATCCAGCCAAGCTATATATGAAAAATTTCTTAAGTATTTGTCGCATTTTAAAATTGATTGATATAACGACTTTTTATAGAATGATTATTTCTCTGTCATTATCGTCAATGCAGATTAATTATGATATATGGAGAAGTGATATAAATTCACAAATATTATAAAAGATTTTAGTCACAAAAATATAAAGAAAATATATTGATTTTTTAAAATGAGAAGGTTTTATTTATATAAAATATTTTTAATTTGAAGGAGCTTATTTAATTTATTTTTTAAAATTTAAAATTCTTACTTTTATCTAAATTTTATTTGAAAAAGAAATATAAGAAGAAGGAGAAGAAGAACATCAGAAAGCAAAGCAAAGCAAAGCTGGCCATAGAAATGGACAACTACAATTGCAATTGCACATAATAAAGAGGACGAGTCCCACCACCTCTGCTATGAATGTGATGCGCATGCATGCTTAGCGTTCTCTACACATAAAGTTTACATGTGATCCCACAGTGGTCCATCTACATGCCATTTCTTTCCTCACCTTTCTAGTAATCCACATATATATTCTTAGATTTCATCTAAATAAAATAATAATAATAATAATATTATAACTTTACATTATGAATTTTGACTTAGATAAGAGAGCATTTATCTTAATTACCTTGTTGTCTGGTTAATTTAACCTCAAATTATTCTCCCATCACCCTACTGCAACAGATGTGTTAGAAAAAAAAAAAAAAAATCTATTACGCTTCAAGCCATGTTTTAAAAAATCAACAAAATATTATTTTTTTTCTCCAATTTTAGCTATTATTTTTAAAACTTGTTTGATATAACTTTTGTTTTAGTTTTTATGAAAGATAAATAAAAGTTAAGAGTTTTTCAATTTAGTAATAGAAAAGAGCTTAGCTTTTTATTTCAAACAATTTTTTTTATACAGGTTTGGATTGAATATATCTAAAACTAATATAATATAAATAATAACTATTACATTAAATTAGCTACTAAAATAAATTAAAATATTTTTAATGATATTTTTAATAGAAAAATACAGTAAATTAAAAATTAAATGTCATAAATAAATATACATTATCTAATAATATTAAAAATTATGCTATGTTAATTTAATAAAAATCATATTATCCTTAAATATAATTAATACAATAAATGCAATTTTTTAAATAAAAATAAAATAATTATAAATTATATAAAATTTATCCATGTATAATTTTTGTAAATTATAATCTATATATTGGAGAAGAAAAAGTATGATGGATGAAAGATAATATGAAAAATTGTTATATCTTATTTAGAATATAAATGATATTTTTTATTTTTAATGTATAATCATTTGAATAAATTTAAAATTTTAAAATTTTTATTAAAAAAAGGTAATATCTTCTCGTATCTTTTTAGAAGAGTTTTATAAAAACACATTCTACTCCTCCTCTTACCCATTGAGAGAAAGAATTGACTAATCCTAAGATAAAAGGACGGGAAACTCAACGGCCCAATAAATTGAAATTTTCCTATTAATCTAAGTCATTTCGAGAATTAGAGGCCTTAATTTGACTGCCTTTTCAATACTTGAAACTAAAACCATGGAAAGGATATTTTAAATTACTATTTAATTTTTATAATAAAGAAATTTATTAATTAATTTTTCACTTTAAAAAATATTAAAATATTAATTTTTATATTTTAAAAAATTTATTAATTAATTTTTTTTATCAATTTTAGTAATAAAATATCGTAAAAAGATTTAAAATATCTTTATATAATAAGTAGATTAATTAATAATTTTTTTATAATAAAAAATATTTTTAAAAAAAATATGAACTAAATAATAAAATATTTAACGAAATAACTAATCAATAAATTTTTTACGCTTTAAAATTGAGAGAAGAGTTACTGAATGTTTTTATAATATATGAACGAAATAAACAATTTTTCTTTAAATTTTTAATCTTAATTTTGTCTTTATCTGAATTATCACAATTAGTTTAGTTGAAATTTGAATTTACAACTTAATAATTCTAAAAGACTATTGCAATTCCGCTGAACAAAAACTTATTATTAGTTAAAAATAAAAAAATTATTACATAGGTGGGATAATCTTGGAAGGCTGTTTGTGAACATGGTGGGGCAGATGATGAATAAGACATAGCATTACTAGGATCTGGTGGATGGTTCCATTGCACCAACTTCATAAAGGCATGAACCAAGTCATAAAAACCAGACAATCTGCAAAATAACAACCTCACTTTTCACTCATATCTTATGCTTAGAATATCACCATCCCTCGCTGCCCATGCCCATATGTCATGCAGGTGACTCGTCTCTGTCCTTCAACTTCAACCAATGTGATTGTCTTTTGGGCTACGTTCAACTTCCTCTTCATCTTCTTCCTCTTTTTCCCTTGATTCTCTCAAAATCACCATTTCATGATAAGCTCATTCTCAATTTTAGTTAGGCCAAGAAAAAAAAAAGTGGCTATTTACAAATAATACAAATACATGATAGGATACGTCAAGTGTTATTACATGTATGTATACCATGATGCATAAAAAAAAAAAAAAAAAAAAAAAAAAAAAAAAACTTAATTTTTATTTGGATTGTATAAAGTGAGATCCATTTAGAATAGAGCTCTACATCAAGTGTATCGAATAATAAGTGAAATTTTTATTTACTAGATTAATTTAATTTCTTATAAATTGAAAATTTTTTAATAAATACAACTTTTATACTTTTAATTAATTTTATTTTTATCAATTTTCATATAATCTAATTTTTAATGACTTTTGTTTTAACCTGTAACATATGTTTTCAGTCATATGAATAAAATTTTAATTATTAATAAAGAAAGGTGTTCAAAAAATATTTCTAGCAATTTAGTTTAGTTTGAAACATAAAATTAACACCCTATACACTTTTCATATTTAATCACATGGTTTACTGTTATTTGAGATGAATTAAATAAGAAATACTATTCATATTTTAATAAATATACCTCAACTATAAAATTAATTAATATGTCATAAATTTATATACTTAAGTTTCAACGTTATCATTTTAGCATTGAAAATTAATATTTTAACATAAATAATAATTATTAAAAAAAATTTAAATTTTATCAATTTTAACAATTATATCCTAAATTTTTTTTTAACAAACACACTCCAAATCAATATTTCAATTTTATTTAATTTTTAATTTTAATTTGATTTATTTATAATTTTAGATAATTTATTTTTAAAATCCGATAACTCATTTTTTTAATTTTTTTACAACAATAAGTATAATTTTTTGCATAATTATAAGTGACAAATATTGTGATAATATTAATTATAATAAATTAAGAATTACTATTCTCTCAATTTAAAAAATTAATTATATTTTTTATATTTATTTTAATTAAACTGAAAGTTAATAATTTATTTAATAAATTTAAAATGATCCATAATTTAAATTTATTTTATTATTTTTATTAATTAGATTGATGGTTCACTTTTAATTCTATGTATAATTAATTTTTAGATAATAAAAATTATGATTCTTAATTTACTAGTAATATTATTAGTATAACACTTATAATGACCTGAATTTTTTTTTTAAAAAATATTTTATTTAAAATGTTATTTTATTAATATTATGATGTAGATAATTTTTTTAAATTTTGAAAATATTAAATTAATTATAAATTTGATAAATTTCTTTCATACTATTTATTTATGCATATATCTTTTTATATTTAAATTATTTATTTTATTAATTTTTAATATTTTAAAAGACAATAATATGAAAAAAATATTTATTTTGTTATTTATTATTTTATTAATAAATATTATAATGTCAACGTTGTTGAGTTATTATAATTATATTATTTTAAAATTTATTAATATTTAATTAGTTCATATATTTATTGTTTTATTTTATCATATTATTTTATTATGTATGAGTGGTTTCGTAATTTTAATTTTTAATTTTAATACATTAAGATATAGTATTTTAAAAAAATTATTTACATGTACTGTTATAATAAACCGAATTATTAAATTCATTCAATTGAATATTTTTCAATATTAAATTATTTAAATTATAAAATACTATTTTAAATAACTATTTTATAAATAGATATATAAATATATTCAGAGGGTTAATTTAATTTTTAGAACTCAAATAGATTTATTTAAAAAGATTTATATCGATTTGAGTTATTTTAAAATATTAAAGATTAACTTGTAGTTTTTATTTAAAGTTAAAAAAAAAAGTCATTACAGCCCCGCTCTCCACCCTCGTGTTCTTTCTCCCTCCCGCTCTCTTTCTCTCTTCTTCTCTCTCCTTTTCTCCTTTCTTCCATTTTCATCGGCCACTACCTCCATCATCGGTGGTCACCTTCACGATAGGTGATATTGAGTTTCATCGGAAGACAAGTGGCGGTCAGTGAATCTCCTGTGACCAGATCTATGTTGGATTCCAACGAAGAGAGAAAAAATTGTGAAGAGAAAGAAAATGGATTTCTAAACTTTAAATTTTCATTTATTGCAATCCGGATATCCAATCGAAGTGATTCTAGTGGATATGGACTCTTATTGAAGAGATATTTCAGATGAGGCCAATTTCACCAGATTTGGTTCTTATTTCTGGCGCAGTGAGGAGTACGGCCATCTCGAACCCTATGCACTATAGTTTTTGCATCATTTTGGTGTTTTATTTTGCACCATTTCTGGTACAATATTATCTCTGCATCATTTTTAACACCAAAAAAAATATTTTATTTATATTTTTTTTTTTTTTAATATTATATTATTTATTTTACCTTAATTTTATTTATATATTTCACTCAAAAAATTTATATAATTTTATATATTCACTCTAAATATTTATATATTTTATATTTTCATTCAATATTTAAATATTTAATTATTTTATAAATAAACAAATAAAAATATATTAATTATAATATATACGTCACTTTACTAATTTATTTATATTATTCTATATAATATGTTATAAATAAATTAATTTATTATAAATATTATTTATAATTATGAATATATTAATTTAAATTAATTTTCAATAATTATAAAAATATAAAATAAATTAAAAATATAAAAAATTATAAAAGTGAAAAAAATTAAACTTAATTGAAAATATATATAAATTTTGAATTATATTATAATTTAAAAAATAAAAAAAGAAATAAAATTTAAATTATATTATAAATTTAAAAAAAAAAAAAAAAACAATAGAAAATAGCGCTGGCGTGACACTGTAGCGGTGCGCCAAAATCCCGTAGGATTTTGGCGTGCGTTGGAGGGCCATCTCCAACGCCAAAATAGAAATTGGCGCAGCGTTGGAGATGGCATAATAAGCAATAAAAAAATTTCGATGTGATTTTTGGCAATTCCAATGTCTGATTAAGGTGTTTTCGGTGGCGTTGGACTCCTGACAGTAAGAGCTTTCATTTGAGACTAGTCACGGGATTTCATAAAGTTTCCGATGAGATTGAGGAGAGAGAAAATTGAGACTTATGTCTCAGATCTCGGATGATCAGCGGCTTATTTTAGTGATAAGCCCAGTTATAGTGATATACGTTCCACAAGCTTCAAGTTCACACTTAGTATGTCTCGATGGGGCAATGTACGACGAAAAGGATAAACGGATGGATGAAATTAATTTGGCGGATATTGGACGATCGAAAGGAATTTTGACGAACTGTCTTCGAATCTATGAATCTTGGACATTTCAAAAAGTGTATTCGAAGCATCCATATCTCACCGTTGCTCAGGATTGAATTTTTACGCCGATCGATGTACTCGAGAGACCATTTTGATGATATATTTTGCTGATTCTTGCAGAATGATTTAAGTGAACGTATTGAATTGAGAGAGCAAATATATGGGGTTAGCTTTCAATAGTTATTTATTTTGAATGAGTGCAATAGTATAAATATATTCTCTTTTATGAAGATTGTGAGATTAATTTATTGATATATTTTTATCAGTAAGATTGCATTAGTACTAGACAATTATAGAATTTATGATTATAATTAATGTATATACTAATTGAGTAGAGCGTTCACCCTTGTTCATTTTTTTTTTGAGATGATAGGTGTACTTTATCAAGGATAAACCTACAAATTTTTTCTCGCAGGATTATCTACATTTTTATTATATTTTGATATTTGAAATTTTAATTCTAAAATTTCATAGTGACTATTGAGGGTATCCTTTAGATTGTAGGAATTTTTATTTCAACTAATATATTCTTGTGATATTGGATTTCTTTTGGAGAGTTAAGCTCACAATAGTGTTGTTATTATTATTATTTTAATTAATTGAGAATATTGTGGATTGTGAGGGTGAGTTAAGCTTCTTAAGTTATTGAGTTTTATTCACATGCAGGTCAAATGAGTTTTTTCTGTATTGGTATGTTCAGTTTATGATATATTAAAATTATTGTATTTTTTTGTCATATTTTATAAAAAATATTTTTGTGATTTTAAATAGATAGAGAAGGTATGAGGTAGTAAAATACATATAAGTGAGTGAATAGTAGATATATAAATGGTGGTGACTATACAAAGTTTCTTAGTAAAATATAGTTCAAAAGAAAGGGTCTAATACTAATATAAAATAGATATAAGGAATATATAATTAAAAAAATAATTATAATTATCAATCGAGGGAATATAATAATAATAGCTAAGGATGAGCTAGATTTTGAAGTTGTGGCATGATAAGAAATACAATTAAAAATGAAATTTTAATGCTTAATATATAGAGTTATAGATTTAGATCGAAGAAAGATAAAAGAGTGTTAAGTATTGATAGTGATCATATTTAATAGATAGTATAAGAGTTATAATCATAGTGGGAGTTGGTTTTTAAAGAAGGATTTTGTGAAAGACGAATTTAGTAAAAGACTTATTTTGGTACGTAGTAGAAAATGAATAATATAAGAGTTTGGATTATAAAAAATATATCAACATGTGTTTTCGTTGCGAAGGATATAAATATTTATACTCACTTTATTTTATTTCTTCTTATAATTCATTTAAAAAACATATAAATATTAAAATAATAATAATAATTAATTAATAAATTATAATTGGATGATGAATTTTCTTAAAGGGAAAAAATTTAATAATCTGAATTTTTTTTTAAAAATATTTTTATTTAAAATATTATTTTATTATTATTATGATTTGGAAAATTTTTAAATTTTAAAAATATTAAATTATTTATAAATTTAATAAATTTCTTTTATACTATTTATCTATTCATATATTTTTTAAGTTTAAACTATTAGTGTTATTAATTTTTAATATTTTAAAAGGGAATGATATGAAAAATATTTATTTTGTTATTAGTAAATATTGTGATGTTGTAATAACTATGTTGAGTTATTATAATTCTATTATTTTAAAATTTATTAATATTTAATTGGTTCATATATTTATTATATTATTGTATCATATTAATTTATCATGTATAAGTGTTTTCGTGATTTTTAATTTTTAATTTTAATATATTGAATTATGGTATTTTAAAGAAATTATTTACATATACTACTATAATAAACCGAATCATTAAATCCATTCAATTAAATATATTTTAGTATTAAATTATTTAAATTATAAAATATTATTTTAAATAACTATTCTATAAATAGATATGTAAATATATTGGGAGAGTTAATTTAATTTTTGAAACTCAAATGGATTTGTTTAAAAAGATTTGTACTGATTTGAATTATTTTAAAAGATTAAGGATTAGTTTATAATTTTCATTTAAAGTTAAAAAAAATCATCACAGCCTCGCTCTCCTCTCACGCTCTCTCTCCCTCCCTCTCTCTTTCACTCTTCTTCTCTTTCCTTCTCTCCTTCGTTCTTCCATTTCACCGGTCACCACATCCACCATCAGCTATATTTAGCTTCACCGGCAGATAAGTGGCCGTCGACCACTCTCCCATGACTAGAACAATGTTAGATTTCAGTGAAGAGAGAAAAAATTCGTAAAGAGAGAGAAAATGAGTTTCTAAATTTTGAAATCACATATCTTACAATCCGAGCATCCTATCGAAGTGATTCCAATAATATGGACTTTTGGTGAAGAGAGCTTTTAGAAGGGACCAATTTCGCCATATTTGGTTCTTGTTTCTAGCAGCGGTGAGGAGAGAGAAAATAAGTAACCAAAACTTTCCGATGTGATTCCGATGTCGAGGTAAGGTGTTTTCGGTGGCGTTGGACTCCTGGCAGTATAGGCTTTCATTTGGGACCAGCTTCACCGGATTTCATGAAGTTTCCAGTGAGATTGAGGAGAGAGAAACTTGAGAATTATATTTCAAATCTCAGCCAATCAGCGATCTATTTCAGTGATCAAGCCTGGTAATCGTGATATACATTCCACAAGCTTCAATTTCACACCTACTATGCCTCAGATCGGACAACGTATGATGAAGATAATAAATGGATGGATGAAATAAATTGGCTAATATTGGACGATCGGAAGGAAATTTTGACAAACGGTCTTCGAATCAATGACTAATGAATCTTGGGTATTTCAAAACTGTATTCGGAGCATCAATATCTCACCGACCTCGGGATCGAATTTTCAGGCAGATCAATGTACTCGGGGGACCTTTATGAAAGATTATCGTATTTACAGTCCTTTCCACCAACGTTTCCACCAATTTCAGATGCTCTCAAAGCGGTCCAGGTGTTCGTTTTTGCAAAGGTAAACCCAAACTCAAAATTTTCATTTTATAATAATGTTAATGTTTAGGTTGATGTTTTATTAAATATCTTAGGTGGGGTATAATTGAGTAAAGTTAATTGTTACAATAAGGTATTCTTATTAGAACTATAAGGAATATTTGTGGAATTTTCAAAAGGCTTTTAATATTTTATTGGACTTTAGAGATAGTATGGCATGTGAGCAAAAGACGCACTAATTAGATAGTTTTGATAAATACCGGATGAGCAATATAATTTTGTGTTGCGAGCCTGAGGTCAATGTGCTTGTAAAGATAGACTAATTATGTTTGTCTACAGGGAGATTAGGTCCTAGGTATGAAAAAATTCTGTTAAATGTTCATCATAAGTTTAGAATATCTTTGTCACTTTATTTCTTTGCTTATGGTCTGTCTTTGATAACCTTAGGATAACTTTATATAAGTAATCTGAATCAACTATCTTCTTTCCAACAAGATCATTTGGCGACAGGTCACCCCATTTTATGAATTAGATATTAATTATCTTTGTAAATTCAATAATATTTATATTTATCTTATATGCTCATGCATTACTTATATTATGTACCTAGTTAATATGTTAGGATCGTTCACTACTCTTTGCATTATTTATTTTCTGTTGTGCTGCCTTGAGGATAAGTTAGAGATTTTATATATATATACGTGATGGATGGATGTGGATTTCCGGAGTAGGTACGACGCATTATCTCGCTGACTCCCCATGATATGGATAGGCGAGGTAGGTACGACGCTATATTTCACTACTACGGAATAAATACGATGCTATATTTTGCTGACTCTTACAGAATAGTTTAAGTGAATGTATTGAATTGAGAGAGTCAAGACATGGGATCGGCTCCCAATAGTTATTTATTTTGGATGAGTGCGTGAGTAGCTCCAATTTATCCTCTTGTGTGAAGATTGTATGATTAATTCAATAGTAAGATTACTTTTGTATTAGATCACAATTATAGGATTTATGATTATAACTAATGTATGTATTCGTAGAATGCTCACTCCTGTTCAAATTTTTTTTTCCAGATAGCAAGTGTATTTATTTGAGAATCGACTTACAAATTCTTTCTCGCATGATTATCTACATTTTTATTATATTTTGATATTTAAAATTTTAACTCTAGAACTTCGCAGTGACTATTGAAGGTATTCTCTAGGTTGTAGGAATTTTTATTTCAACTAATATATTCTTGTGATTTTTAGACTTTTCTTTTGGGCCAAATTTTTTATTTGTTGTGATTTGAGACTTACTACGAGTTTTGGAGGTCTTATGCCGCTCCAAGTCCTAGTGCCGATCCGGCCCACAAGTTTGAATCGTGACAGATAACTATGCAAAAAATTATACTTATTGATGCAAAAAATAAAATAAAATAAAATAAGCTATTGGCTCTTAGAAATATGTCATCTAAAATTATAAACAAGTCGAATCAAAATTAAAAATTAAACAAATCAAAAGCTGATTTGCGGTATATTTGCTAAAAAAAAGTTAAGAGTATAATTGTTAACATTGATAAAGTTTAGAGTTTTTTTTTTACAATTATATATTTAGATTATATTAAAATATTAATTTTAGGTGCTAACTAGAATGATGACAGGGCATTTTCGTTAAATATAACGGTCAAACTTAATGGTAGGGTATAAATAAATTTAGATGGTTAGTTTAGGATATATTAATTAACTTTTATAATTTGGAGTATATATGTTAAAATACTAATAATATCATTCTTATAAATATGTAATTTATAATGCATTTACAATTTTAAAATGCTTAATAACAAAATAGTTTTATCATAATGTTTAAACTTAATTTGAATTATATTGTTTTATAAAAAAAGATATATATTAAAAATTCAGAAAAAAACTTAACATGATACACATCACTAAATCAGAAACCCAAAAATACCCATATTTAGGCATTTGCATACTTAGTGAAAAAACTTGAAGAGTCTCAAAATATAGATCTAAAAGCCACAACTTTAACTGGTTAAAAAAACCTAAACAAAGCAATCAACCAGGAGAGACTAAAGGAAATTATAATATAATAAAGGCATAAGAAAAACAGACAACGGCAAAATTCATAACCATGCAATAAAGTCCCTCTCCTATATACACCTTGTTTAGCAAGAGAATCAACCACCCAATTTGCCTCTTGAAAAATATGCTTAAAGTATAGAAAAAGGAAGAGAATTTATAACAGGTTGGCAATATTTACAAGTGTATGGAATATCTCAAGTAATAAAAAGGGAGTAGAGTATTGTATTCATAGAGACTGAAAATTAAGTATCAAAATATTTTCAAATCTAATTATTATTTAGACTATAAATTATAAATGATGATTGTAAACTTGAAATAAAATAAGAAAATAAAATTAAACACTCAACATGGTATAATTTATGAAACAATATTAAGTAGAGTACCTTACTTTCACTTGGACCTGATTCAATTAATTCATTTGGTTAATAATATAATTTTAATTATCAAATCTAGAGCAAATAATCCTAAGATAATTGACCATCTCTGTCGAGTAAAACCAAATTAATTAACTAAAGATTATCACTTATCTTCCAATAATCTGATAATTCTCTAATTATAATTCTCTAATTAGTTTCACAAATACTGTGATTATTTTGTCTAAGGCTCCACAGGTCAAATCTTTATTCCCAATCCAATTAATATTCCTACAATATTCAATTCCCAATTCAGTCCTAAAATATTCCTATTTTCAGTATTAATCTCATGATAAAATCATTCAAACATCCCGTAAGTACTCAAAAACATTAATGTCAAGAATTAAATAATAGATTGATAAAGAAAATCAACTCAAATAAATTAAAGAGAATCAATAATCCAAGCTACATTAAGTCCCCTAGCAAAAGAATTTAGTTGCTTATATTCAAGAATTCAACAATAAACTCTATTGAGAAATTATCCAAAATAATCCTAAAATAATTGTGAACAATAAATCAAAAGAATAAGAGAATAAAAAAAAAAAACTCTAGATGTATGAATTTCTCCTTTTAGATATTCTAAATCTTTATCCTTGAGTTTTTTGCAATTTCTGTTGTGTATGTGTTCAAATGTGGGAAAAAAGATTTTTCCGTCTTTCAATCATGATGTATTTATACCCCTTTGAGACTCATAATCCGTGATCATAGAGGAAAACTCAGAGAATTAGGATTTCTGGCGAAAATATGAGATATTACGCATGGAAGGGAGCGAAACACGGGGTAGACCATGAAAACACGGTCTACCCCGTATTTTCTACTGTATCATTTGGGCTTTAAAAAATTCGTCCAGTGAAAAACATGGGGCAGAAGGCCAAAATACGGAATAGAGACAACAGCACGGGGTTATCCCATGTTTTTGTTTGTTTCTTCAAAATCCTCTCCAAACGTCTCCGAATTTCTCTCCAAGGTGCTTTCTTCATTCTTTCACTTGTTTTGACCTATAAAAACACTAAAAATTAAGTTGAAAACATCAATGATAGACTAAAACTAAAAATTCTATAATTAAACATAAAAACCTAAAAAAAATAAAAAAAACAATTAAATTAAAAGGAGGTGGGTCTAAAAAATATATGAATAATTGTATAAAATTTCACCACATCAATTTACTAAAGAAACAACCAAGCTGTAAAAAAAACCAAGCCTCCAAGGATGCTTCTAAGTGAATGTGGCCCATGGGATTGCAATTTTTTATCAGATTCTAAAATAATACCATCATAAGAAAACCAAGAAGATGTTTTGCAATATAGAATTGACATGACCTTTTCTACATCTAAAAATTCTACGTCATTGGAGTCTACATGCCTAACATAGTAGGAGAAAATATACAAAAAAAGACCCATTGCAATCCTGCAACACACCACCAACACCTGCAAGACTTGGTTTTCCTTTAAACAGATCCATCCACATTCAATGTGATCCTGATAGGAGTAAGGTAATGACACGATGCTTCAAAGATTTAAAAATGAAAAATTCCAAATCATGACAAATCAAGCTACCATCGCTTAATTCAAAACTTACGAGATGAGAACTATATTTGGCAAGCATGGGAGAATAAGAAAATAAACAACACACTCTTCAACACATGTGGACGCGCAACACAATTTCAGATCGCGTAATGCATGTATGACTAAATTGTATTTGAGCCAATTTTATTATTTTGGAGTTTTAGTATTTTGCGAAATTTGTTTTAAATTAATTTGGCTTATATTAGAAGCCAAATTCGTGCAGCCAATTTAGGAAGGGGATTTCTCCAAGACAATTTGAAAAAATGATCTTTAATGTAATCTAGGTTTGATTATTTGACTAGATACCCTTCCTATATTGTAATTACACCTTCCTACAATAGAATTAGAGTTTGAAGGCTATAAAAACGCCCTTCAGGTGGCAGCCATAGTTGGCCAATGAATAAAGATGATGCTATGAACAATATTTGGTTCTTTTCTATTATTTAGCAACTTATCAAGGTTTAATCTTGTAGTATTCTAATATGGATCTCCTCCATACTTAGTTAACTTATAAAAAATTTCTTGTGGCGTTCTCGAAACTGGAATCACTTGATTATCTATGTTTCTAATCACATTGCTTAGTTAATGGTATAGTAGAGCAACCTTCGCTTGATTATCTATGTTTCTAATCATATTGGTTGGTTAGGGGTGTAGTAGAGTAGCCTTCACTCCATTTTCTATATTTCTAATCACATTCATCGGTTAGGGGTGTGCTAGAGTAACCTTTTAAAAGATATCTTTGCTTCGTTCTTTATTAAATTGTATGATGGGATTTTTGATAACATATTAATCTTGAGTTCCGCATTAGATCCAGCCAAGAGCTGGCTTTTCCCATTGAATGGGAGGTTGAGACACAGAAGAATGAGTCGACCAGCTTTTTATTGCCTCAGACAAGATCAACAAATTTAAATCAGTGTATGGAAAGGAAGAATCAGTTGCTTTAAGCCACAAAGAAACTCGATGTAAAATCCAATAACAAATACTCTCAACAGACAAGTCATTATGAAACAATTTTTCATTTCTAGCCAACCATAAAGACCATAAAATAGTGTAAGTTAGAATTGACCAAAACTTTTTTTAAAAGTTCCCAAAGACCATAAATTTTCATTCCAACAAAAGCAAGGGGACGGAAGGAGACAAACAAAAAAGAAAATAATTTGCCAATAAGTGTATCGAATTTATCTCATTAATAGTACTGATTAAGATTTAGTCAAATTAGATAATTTTGATATCGGTAAATTTTAATATCATTTGATGGACATCAGGGAGATGTTAATGGCATGGTTGAAACATAAAGCCCTAATATATATTTTGCCACCCATATTTTTAAAAGGTAAATTACTATCAAGTCCTTCAATTTTAGTCTCTCTAATGATGAATAAAATAAGTTGACTACAGATTTATAAGACATGACTAAAGAGTTTGATTTTATAAAATCTATTGATGTTTTAATTGAGTAATATTGAAATAGGTGATGAGTTGTGAGATCTGGGGTTCACAGGATAGTGACACGTGAATAGGTTTTGAAGAGACTGGTATAAGTAAATTAGCTTGGATAGTAAATGAGGATAGTAATGGAGCTGAGTGTATTCTTTGGATATATTAAGGTTTTAGTTGCAAGAGTTAAGAGATTGAAGAAGATAAAGGAGAATCCCCTTTCTCGAGAATGGAAAGGGAATATATATCTGGATCTGTATGGAGTATGTCTGTGACATGTCCTTTGGGAGCGGACAGGAGTGCTTTTAGCAGGTGTTTTAGACAACTCATTAATAGTGAGCAATTGGCTCATTTAATGCTGAGCCAACTAGAGTCATGCCATTCCTATCACACGTTATGTTAGGATTGTCATCGTACGCACATTAAATACCTTATGCAATTATTTAAATGATTAAGTCCAAGCTCTTTTATTTTAGACTTCTTAGAGGTCAAATTGTCTGACCCTCTTCTTGGATTCCAGTGCTGAGAGATCGGACGACCTGCCTGTATTAATATTATGGTTACCTTTATGGCTAGATCACATGGATGATGGCCATATGTCTTGATATGAGGAAAGAGTGTATTTTATGGATTGTCAAAAGGGACGACTTAGTAAATTTTCTAGAAATTCATAAATTTAATAGTAATTTTCTCTCTTTATAAAAATTCAATTTACCTGCTTAACTTTCATCTTGTCGTAAAATAATTAATGCTACAATTGGATGGCACCATATGGAAGCATATATTTATTTACATATATAGCTTTTTCTTTTATCTCTTGCCTGATAATTAATGATCGAAATAATTTATTTTTTATAGTTTATTTCTTTTGAAAAAGTAAGAGGATAAAGTGTATATTTGTTAAAAATAAAATTAAAAATTTAATTGAAAAGTTGAATTTAGAATTGAAATTATGATAAAATTAGTAAATCAAAGTTGAGAATAAGAATTAAAAAGTACAGCGGAATTTAATTTTTATTGAAGCCATTTTTGAAAATGTAAAACTTTAATTTAAATGGAGTGAGGTGATCTTAATTTGTATATATTCCATCAAATTTTCATTACTTGCACACATTCCCAATTCTCTTCGCCGTACAGTTTTCAAATGTGAACTACAACGAAAGTGAAAGACCATATTTTCTATTCATTAATTTTGAACAATTTCTAATTAATTTTAAATTATGTCATCAACGGATAAAAAGGTTAGATATAATTCATTTTTAAATTTTGCACAATTCATTGACTATTTTGTAGAAACATTTAATTAAGAAAAGTGGTAAAAAATAATAAAATTTTATAAAATCAATCCATCTATCCAACTTTTAGTTTATATAATTTAAATTATATAATTCCGTAATAACTTGTGTAAATTAATTTCTGATTGGACAAGTAACAATATTCCTTGTAAATTGACTCAAAAAAAAAAAAAAAAAGGCTCATAAAGAAACAAAAGGTTGATAATTCAGGAAGGACTTTTAGTTGTAAAAGCAAAAGAGAGCAGTAAGAAACAACAAGAAGAAAAAGACTTTAGATTAATATTCTAGAGATCCCTAACATTATGGGGCCCAACTGTGAATGAATATAATATATATGTCAAACCTTCATCAACAATCACATTCACTTCCAGAATTGACATTAATTTGCTATACGACGACGAATAATTGAGTTTTCTTCACAGGCATATGGCTGCTGATCATAATAATAATTTGAAGCCAGGAAAGAAGATAACAGTGCTGAGCATTGATGGAGGTGGGATTAGAGGTATCATTCCTGGTATCATTCTTGCTTCTCTTGAATCTAAACTTCAGGTAACAGAAATTTTCTTTTTCTTTTCTTTTATTTTAATTTCTCTTCATCTTAATTAATTTGTTGTGCTGTTCATGGTTGTAATCACAAGGATTTGGATGGACCAGATGCAAGAATTGCATATTATTTTGATATACTTGCAGGGACAAGCACTGGAGGGTTGTTAACCACCATGCTTACAGCTCCTAACAAAGACAAAAGACCTATGTTCCAAGCAAAAGACATGGAAAATTTCTATTTAGAACACTGTCCCAAGATTTTCCCACAGAAAAGGTGAAATCATCTCTGATTTTTTCAATTATTTTTGTTTTACATGGAATGATAATAAATGGGTTTTCAATTCTTCCATGGATTAAACAGTCGAAATAACTTCATTGACTCGATCACAAACTTTTTTGGTGCTGTTTTGGGGCCAAAATATAATGGAAAATATCTGCATGAACTGACAAATCAGTTGTTAGGAGACTTGACCATAAAGGAAACCTTGGCGAATGTGATTATACCTGCGTTTGACATAAAGCTTCTTCAGCCAGTCATCTTCTCAACAGATGATGTATGTATATTACATATAGATTACCAAAATTAAGTTAAATTTTGCGTCCATGCATGCGCAAAAATATAAGATTTTTAAAAAGTTTATTGTCTTAACAGGCGAAAGTTGATGCTTTGAAAAATGCTAGGCTAGCTGATATCTGCATCAGCACCTCTGCAGCTCCAACTTTCTTTCCACCACATTCCTTTACCACCAAGGATGATCAAAGGACTCGCACTTTTGAACTTATTGATGGTGGGGTTGCCGCCAGCAATCCTGTAAGCTTTTCATGATCTTCGTCACACGCACACTCGTAGAACTAAAAGGCCTTCCACTGATAATTTGTTGTGCTTGATTAAATCAAATCTACAGACATCACTAGCAATAAGTCACATCCGTAAGGAGATCTTAATGGAGAACCCTTTGTTCAGCGATGCAAAGCTGACGGAGAGCAAGAGCATGCTGGTGCTGTCCCTTGGAACTGGCACATCCAAGTTTGAAGAAAAATACAGAGCAGCCACTGCATCTAAATGGGGTTTGATCAATTGGGTCTTTGACAATGGCAAGACACCATTGCTTGACATTTTCTCTGATGCTAGCTCAGATTTGGTCGACTTCCATGTCTCCACCCTTTTTCAATCCCTCCTCCATTCCAAGGATTATTATCTTCGCATTCAGGTATACATATAATATAACGAGCTCATTGAAGCCTATTTGGTGTTACAAAATAACTTGTTTGTTGTGAGAAAGAAAAAAAGAATTGTATATCGAAAAATTACAAAATTTTTCTATTACACTTTAATTTAAATATAAAATGATTTAGAGGAATATTTTAAAAAGAATCCAAAATTAATAAAATAATATTATAAATTAAAAGATTTCGTATGAACATGTGATTCAAATAAAAATTATTTTCTATTAATAATTTTTTTAATTATTTTTTTAATTATTTAAAATAAATAATTTTAAATTTTAAACTGTTTGAGAGTTATCCAGACATACCTGTTTGGACAGTACCGCCAACAACTACAAACCATTTTATTTTGTGTTAAATATTGATTTTATTTCAAAATCTTGTATAATCTTTTTTTCTTTTCTATTGAATTCGAATTCTTCTAAAAAAAAATCATAGAAATTGCTGTTTGTATTTTTTATAATTTTGTTGTATTTTGAAAAAGTATCGTTACAACTATACAGTAATTATAGTAGGAGGAATTAACTCCTGAATATAAATATATTTTTTTTACCTCTCAAAGCCAAAATCTGTATACCAACTATATATTCTAACATTTGGTAATCGTAATATCTTGGTGGATTACATATATCAACAGGTTGATAACCTGACAGGCGATGAATCATCGGTTGACATCGCAACCAAGGAGAATTTGCAAAGGCTTGTGGACATTGGAAATGAGCTCCTGGAGAAGCCGGTGTCAAGGGTGAATCTGGATAACGGCAGGTTTGAAACCATTCCAGGGGCCCCTACTAATGAAGCTGCTCTAGCTGAATTTGCAAGGCTTCTCTCAGAGGAGAGAAAGCTCCGACAAATCAACATTAACTGAAAGTTGGCATTTGTTAAATTAATTTTTTGTTTTGAAGTGGTTAGTAAATTCATTATATAGTAAAAGTTTCATAATGTCTATTTCGGTTTAAAAGCAAAATTTCCTTGTAGTGTGAAGTGAATTTATCTGTACACCTATTTTAACTACTAAATAAAGTCAATGATCATGTATAGAAATGTCAAAATATTAATTAATTTAAAATTGTTAAAATGACATAATTAATACTAATTATATTTATTTAAATTAATGATAATGGCCAGTTTTACATCTATAAAAGTTCTAAAATTAAATCTCAGTCAAACTAATTGTTCGAATGTATTATATTCAATGCCTAAATATTGTAAAATTAGTTTAGATTTCAAAAAATTTTATGATCGTTAAAAATTTTATTATTGTTGAAGATTTTATTTGTGAAATTTTATTATATTATCTCAAAATTTTTATAACCGCTTACAATGATCATTTTTTCCATTATAAATAGTCTATATTTTTACAAAGAAACACACTCCCATTTTTATATTTTATTTTTTTTCTTTTTTATATTTTCTGCTGAGTTATAAATTAGAGATAAATTTTTATTATTCTGATCCTAAAAATTAAATTTCAGAAGAACATGTTCAATCATGGGGATTACAAAATAAATAAGACAGTGTCCAACACGACTCAGGTTTTATTATTTTTATCTTATTTTTCCAACAATCTTAAGGATTTAAGAAACTTTACACAAATGGAATCAAACGTTGTCACTGTCTTCGCTTCTGCATTGCCTGCTTCCAATGACATTATCATTGCCTCTGCTGCTGCTGTGCTTGCTGCCGCCACACTTTCTACGGCTGCAAATAGTGGGCCTCTTCTGCTTGTTGTTCCACACGCCAAACCTTTTCTTGACATCTCGAAAGTTAAAGATACAAATAAGAGGGAACTTAAAGCTGCAAAAGGTAAAGAGCTGGCTACAAGAGCAAATTTTGTACAAGGAAAAAAGTGCACAAATCAAATAACAGGTACGAAAATACGAAAATAAGAAATTTAATTACAAACCCAAGTTTAATAATCCCACCTTTAAAAAGAAATGACATTATTTTGTATGTGGTAAGCCGGGTCATCATGTACCTCAGTGCGGGAAAATAGTGATAAATGACAATCCTCCTAAACCAAAAGTGAATTTAGTTGAAAGAGATGTCATTATTGTTGCAGTCATTTCTCAAACTTTTCTTGTAGCTAATGTGCAAGAATGGGTAGTAGACTCTAGTGCTACTGGGTATATTTGTACAAACAGAAATGCGTTTACCTCCTACACTACAGTGGGGGAAGGAGAAGAACATGTGTATTTAGGTGATTCTAGGACTACAAGTGTCCTTAGTAACAGGAAAATTCTTCTCAAACTCACATTTGGCAAGACCTTGGTACTTAATGAAGTATTTCATATACCTAATATGGGAGCTAATTTAATTTCTGTAGCTCTGTTGGGAAAGACTGGAATTAAAGTGTCTTTTGAGTCAGATAAAATTATACTGACTAAAAATAATATTTTTATTGAAAAAGGTTATTGTAATCTGGAACTCTTTATTCTCAATATTTCTGCAATAACAAATGAAAATGCATTTTCTTCTGCTTACTTGCTTGATTTTTTTGATTTATAGCATGCTAGATTAGGACATGTTAGTGCTTCTTATATTAAAAAAAAATGCAATATCTTGATACAATATCTGACACTGGTAATACATGTTTAAATAAATATGAGATTTGTATAGAATCTAAGTCAACAAAAAAATCATGTTCAACTACACATAGAGAATTTGAATTGCTTAATTTAATACACACAACCTTGGGGAATTTAAAACAAATTATGACTAGAGGTGATAAAAAAATATTATGCAATCTTTATTGATAACTATTCTAGATATACTAAAGTATATTTGCTTAGAAACAAAGATGAAGCATTTGATATGTTTCAATTATATAAAGCTGAAATAGAAAATCAATTAAACAGGAAAATAAAAAAGTATTAAATCAGTAGAGATGGAGAATATATCTTATTTAATGACTTTTGTGAAAAAGAAGGAATAATTATGAATTTACTCCACCTTATTCGCCTGAATCCAATAGAGTAGCGGAAAGAAAAAATAGAATATCAAAAGAAATGATGAATGCTTTATTAATAAGTTTCTTCTCACCTAATAACTTTTGGAAGGAAAGTTTATTATCTGCTTGTCATCTACAAAATGGGATACCCTATAAGAAAATTGATAAAACACCTTATAAAATTTGAAAAGGCTGTACACCTAATTTAAAATATTTAAAAGTGTGGGGGTATCTTGCTAAAATAATTTTTCCTAATCCTAATAAACGAAAAATATGATCAAAACTTCTGATTGCATGTTTATAGGTTATGCTGAATATAATGCTGCATATAGATTTCTTATTTTGAAAAGTAATATGCTTGATTGTAACACTATAATTGAGATAAAAAAAATGCCGAGTTTTTTTAACATAATTTTCCTTTAAAAGTTGAGAAAATTTTCCATGCACCTAATGAAGATATTTATAAAAATGATTTGGAAATAATAATGAAGATTTAAGAAGAAGTAAAAGATAAAGAAAATAGACTTCTTTTGGAAATGACTTTTATACTTATCTTGTTGAAAATAAACTTTTAAGTTTTTTTGAAACTATTAAATCTTTCAAAACTCCTTTTTAGAAAAAAAACAATTAAAGCTGAAATTGATTCCATTACTCAAAATAATACCTGGACTTTGGTAGACTTGCCTCCAGGAGCTAAACCTATTAGTTATAAATAGATTTTCAAAAGGAAAGATAACCCAAATGGGTCAATTGAAAAGTATAAAGTAATACTAGTAGCAAAAGGTTTTTCTCAAAAACAAAATATAGATTATTTTGACACTTTTGCTCATGTAGCTAGAATTTCTTCTATTAGAGTATTAATTGCTTTAGCTTCTATACATAAATTTGTTATTCATCAAACGGATATTAAAACAACTTTTTTGTTTGGAGACTTGAAAAAAGAAATTTATATAGTACAACCTGATGGTTGTATTATTTCTAGTCAAGAAAACAAAGTTTGCAAATTTCTTAAATCCTTATATGGTTTAAAGTGAACTCCCAAACAGTGGCATGAGAAATTTGACTAAGTTTTATTGAATGATGGTTTTAACTCTGTTGAAGTTGATAAATGTGTATACACAAAATGTATAAATGATGAATTTGTGATTATTTGTTTATATGTGGATGATATGCTTATTTTTTTATACGAGTTACGATATAGTTTGTAAATCAAAAACTTTTCTTGTCTCTAAATTTGATATGAAAGATATGGGAGAGGCAAATGTGATTTTGGGAGTTAAATCATAAGGAAGAATGATATCTAATTTTATCACAAGAGAATTACGTTGAGAAACTTCTAAGGAAATTTGGACATTTCAATGCCAAACCACTGAGTACCCCTTATGATCCTAACTGCCAATTAAAGAAAAATAGAGGTGACTTTGTTACTTAGTCTGAATATGCACAGATCATTGGGAGTCTGTTGCATTTAATGAATTTTTCACGATCTGATATAGTTTATGTTGTATGTAGATTGAGTAAGTATACACATAATCCCAATAATGATCATTGGGCTGCATTACTTAGACTCATAAAATATTTGAGAGGTACCATGAACTATGGTATCTTATATAGTGGATTTCCTGCTGTATTAGAAGGATACAGTGATTCAAACTGGATTTTAGATTCAGATGAGATAAAATCCACTAGTGGTTATGTATTCACTCTAGGAGGTGGTGCAATTACATGGAAATCAACCAAACAAAATATCATTGCTAAATCCACTATGGAGTCAGAGTTTATTGCTCTGAAATTAGCTAGAACTGAAGCTGAGTAGCTAAGAAACTTCTTAGCGAATATTCCATTAGGAATAAAACCAACACCATCTGTATCAATGTGTTGTGATTACCAAGCGGCAATAGCCATTGTAAAGAATAAAACTTTCAATGGTAAGAATAAATATATTCGTCTAAGACATAGTATTATTAAGCAACTGCTGAAAGATGGAACTATTTTCATTGATTATGTGAAGTCAGAAGTGAATTTGGCCGATCCTCTTACTAAACCATAATGGAGAAAACTAATAGATGAAACATAAAGGGGAATGAGACTTGAGCCAATTTGAAATTAATAGTGATAGAAATCCAACCTTTGTGATTGATTGGAGAAAACTAATATTATTAAGCAGCTGCTGAAAGATGGAATTATTTTCATTGATTATATGAAATCAGAAGTGAATTTGGCCGATCCTCTGACTAAACCTTTAGAGAGAAAACTAACAGATGAAACATCAAGGGGAATGGAACTCGAGCCAATTTGAAATTAATAGTGATAGAAACTCAATCTTTGTGATTGGAGATCCCACGAAAAAGGTTCATATGGGTAATAACAAGTCATTTGTTAGTTCTGCTAGCACTTGTTTTCCCTTCCTATGGTGTAAGAAGTGCTAAACTGCATTAATGAGAGGATGAGATGAAAGCTCTTAATGATATTCATATCCCTTATGGGTGGAGTATAAATTGCAGTATACACTTGATGATATCATCTATATAAGTGTGGAGTGGGGCCGCTTCTATGAGATTGTGACATAATCTCTAGAGCACTTATGAACTACCAAGCGCGCGTATGGTCTATTAGTGCAAAATAGCGATGAAAACAAGATCTGTGGAGTGTTATGAGATTGATGGGATATTAGCATACGAAAAAAGAGTTTTTGATTCATAGAAACAAAAGTTTCATTAATTACTCTGTATGTTAAATCTTATTAATCTAGGTGTGGTTCATAGTCCAAAAGACACCAGATTTGAAACATATACACTAAATTTTTTAAGCTCAACGATGAAAAATCTTTTGAAATATATGGAAAATTATTGTAAAATTAGTTTAAATTTCAAAAGATTTTGTGGTTGTTGAAAATTTTATGGTCGTTGAAGATTTTATGATCGTTGAAATTTTTATTTGTGAGATTTTTTGATTGTTGCAGATTTAATATTTAAATCTATAATTTGAGTAATACTTTTTATAAATATAAATATTCACATACATAATTAAAAATTATTTTATATAAACCAATAGTGAAATCAATAATGTCATCTGCATTAGCTAAAAAGAAATTTTTCATAGTAAATGTGCTGAGTAAATATCTAAATTGAAATATAACTAACAATCAAATATATAATGTCTAGATCCATATGAATTAAAAACCAAATGTTTAGATCAATAAGATCATTTCTAATCATAATCAATTCATATATTCAAAAGTAACTCGCAGAAAAATAATGTTTATTTTAATATTCACAATTGACGTTGAACAAAAAAGTGTCGCCTGAACAAAAAAATAGTTGTTTAAAAACCTGCAATACGAAATATCATAATAAAATAAAAATTATTAAATATAATTTGTAAGAAATTAGAAATAATTAAAGAATAATATCTAACTAAAATCAAAATGACTTGAATGAGACCTTCAAAGTTCTATTGATGAATCTATCTCCTCCCTGCATATTAATAATATATTATCTTCAACAATACATAGTCAAAGGCTGAAGAAAAAATACATCCTCATTTTAATTATCTAAGTAATGCATAGTCAAGACTTAGCAATATAGATCAATTTAAGGCAAATCTTTCATAATGTTCATCTTCCCTCAAATTCTTCTTCTCTTCTTGTCCCATTCTCCCTTTCTTATTCTCTCTCCTCTTAGTAGGGAATACAAATAATTTGAGAATATCATTTCACATTCATGCAAAATATCTTAAAATAATTTACATTATTCTAACCTATAAATGCATACTAATGTTCATATTAAATAGTATCTTATTTGGTTTTTAATTAATTATGTATAATGTCTATAACTAAAAAAAACATCTTACATGTTAATAATAGTGGTGAAATGCCACTTTTGAAAAACTAAACTATTGTTAAAAAAAGATTATATTATAATAAAGTTCTTATAAATATAACGTTTCTCAAATTTAACTTTAAATCAATCTTCAATATCTTTTATCTTGTGAGGATTAAATAGTACTTTTTCTTATTAGTAACAATCTCGATATAAAAAATAAATAAATCAGAAACAGTTACTTTGATATTTTAAAGAAATATGCTTCATGTGAAACCCTATAATTAAAATATCTTTGATCAAATAATTTATGTATAATATCTCAAAATAATTCACACCACTTTTATCTTTTCCTGGAAAGAGTAATCAAATGCACCACTTATCCATGCTCTTGACTGCAACTCATAATAGCAAATACCCAAACAGACACTTTGATATTTTAAACAAATATGCTTCATGTGAAACCATATAATTAACATTTCTTAATTGATGATTGGACCATATTCATAGGCAATCTGAAACATAAGATGCATAAAAAAATTCCATTTTTCTCCATAAGATGCATAAAACATCAATTGTGAAGATTCAAAAAAATTTGAAACTCAGAGGATTAAAGTGGAATAAAAGTAAAAGGTGAAAAACCCAATAAGCATGAATTGGTAAGATTACACTGATCAAAAGATTCCAAAGTGATATTCTCTCTATAGCTTTCGTATGTTTATCAGCAACCAAACAAGCATATTAGAATGTAATTTTTAGTTACTAAACTGGTAACAGTTCCTGGTGCAACATTCAGGAACTGGTAACCAATTCCTGGATTGCACCAAGAACTGGATCAGGCAATCCAAGAACTCGTGTATCTGTTCCTAGTAATCAGTTTATGGTGCACTAGTTCATTAACTGGTGCATACCAGGAACTAGCCACCAATTCCTGGATTGCCTGGTACACCAGTTATTGGAATGCTAATCGGTGTACTAGTTCCTAGTGCATTCCACGAACTTATTATAGTTCCTGGGGTACTAGGAGCTAATGTTTGGGTCCTTTCACCACAAACTTCTCAAATAGAAAATCTGAAAATATTTTGAAAATTTTAAGCCATCAAAAGTTAAATCAAACAATTAAAAACACATTGAATTCATCAATAATCTCTATATGAAAGCTATCAATCAAAATATGTTCTACATTCAAAAATAAAAAAATAATTTCAACCAACAGCAAGAACCACATATAATCATAAGGCAAAGAAACACAAGAATCATGGACCAATTTAAATTTGATAACCAAATCGCATCTAAATACATGAGAACTTCAATGTACCTAGTTATGACCCAATATCGACACAATCTCATCCAATTTTGCAGTAGCTGGTTTCTATCTCATGGCAATCAGGTCTCACAGCAAGCAATAGTAAATGAATCTTCATTTGCAATGACAATTAGGTCCTAATTCTGGTGTGGCCACAAAAGCATTAAGAAATTTCACAGTGATTGTAGTATTCGACAAACTTAATGTCGGCCAGAGAATCCATAAAATTTTATCCTTCCAAATTAAGGAGAGGATTGAGAAAGAGAAAGTTCATAAGTAAAAAACTCTCACGCGAGAGAGAAGGAGAATTTTCTTAAAATATTATATATTTAAAAAATTAAAAAAAAAACACTTTGCTTAATCTAATGAAACTATGGTTAATTTTAAAATATAAAATATAAATATTAGATTTAAAGATATTTTAATTTTAATAAAAAAATTTTATGTTGATTATTATATGTATATATATATATAATTATGATAAATTATAATACTCGGTCATTAATTAAATATCATTAATAATATATTTTTAATTTCATGGTTAATATTTAGTGTATTGTCAATACTTGAATTCATCATAAGTCTGATAAAAAAATTATTTTAAATTATTTGAATATAATAATTATTATCCAAATAGTAATTGAATGTCAAAAAAAAAATCTATATACAAAAATATTTTCATTCATAAATTTCATTTAAAAATTAATGTCTCTAAACTATATTTAAATTCTGAACTTTAAACAAATGTAAACAAAATTTGATTAATTTTAATTAATAATCAATATATTTTATATTAAAGGAAATATGTATTTATATAAATGAATTTGTTTATAAGTATGCACCGTATACAATTCGAAATTATCCAAACTATAATAATTTACAACTATCTCAGAACTGATTTTGGTGATGATTTGAGAATAGTAGCCTTAATGGCTCCCATTTGTATAGGTAGCTGATAAATGATACAATATTACCTGCATTTTCATTCATATTTAATTTTACACTTTTCTCATCAAATTACAGCTAATGAGATTTTATTTTTATAAATCATATTCTCCTTTTAATATTTATTAAGTATAAAAATTTTATATTCAAATAAAATTTGTTTTATTGAAAAAAATATTTATAATTATGAAATAAATAAATATAAAATATTATAAAAATAATTCCATTAGTTATAATTTTTATTTTTATAATAACGATACGTTTATATATATATTTTAAAATATTATATAAAATATTATGTATAATATTATATAATAAATTATTAATTATACATATACTTTAATAATAAATAAATAATGTGATACACATACCATCATTCCTCATTTTATATATTTAATCGCAACTCTTCGGCATAATTTATTAAAATTAATATTAAAATATTTATATGTTTTGGTAAACTCTTTAAAAAGTAGCTACAAACTTATTGGTAATTTATCAACTACTTTTTCAGTCATATTTTAATTTTAGAGTTTTTACTTCTTAGCTCGTAGTTTATGGGACTTTATTTTTTTTTTATTTCGACTGTATTATTTTTTTAATATTTATTAATTATAAATTTTTTATATTAAAATAAAATTTAAATTATATTAATAAAATATTTATATTTATATAATAATTATAAATATTATATTTTTTTCAACTATCATTAGTAATTATCACCAGCAACTATCAATTATCAGTTATTAGCTATCAACTGCATTCAACTGTTAAACCAAATATGTCCTTAAATTTTTCATATATTTTCTTCTTATTTATTTATTTACTTTAATTTTATTTTTCAAATATTTAATTAGAATAAATATGTCATTCAAAAACATTTTGATTGTATCTAACTTTTAAGAAAATTTTAGAGGCATATCACAAATAAATTATTATTAGAGATGTTTTTATGATGTCTCCTATTGGTAAATATTTTATAGACGAAATATGAATGTCACTATAATTAATTGTCTTTTTGGGATATTTTTTTATTAATGTCATAAATATAATGTTATTCAGGAACATATTTCGATCATGTCTAAAAAATTTTTAGTGACGAATTGGAGGAATGTCACAAATAAATTATTTATTTGGGATATTTTTATACGTATCTATTAGTAAATATTTTTAAGACAAAGGGATGTTAAGTATCTTTCAATGACATTTTAGATTAATATCAAAAGGTTCAGGGACATATTTCGATTTTATCTCAAAATTTTTCAGTGATGAATTGGAGGAATATCGCAAATAAATTACTCTTTAATGACGTTTTTATAATATCCTATTATTAAATATTTGTGAGATGAAATAAGAACATTGCTATAAAACTTGGTGTAATTCCAAACTTGTTGGACGGATATTAAGCATCTTTTAGTGATGTTTTATGTTAATATCATAAATAATGTGTCATTCAGGGACATATTTTGATGTTTTCTTAAAATTTTTGAGTGATGAATTAGAGGAATGTTACAAATAAATTACTCATTATGGACATTTTTGTATGTCCCTATTAGTAAATATTTTTAAGACGAAATAAGAACGTCGCTATAAAACTTGGCGCCAATTCTGAACTAATTGAAGGGATGTTAAGCATCTTTTAGTAACGTTTTAGATTAATATCATAAATAAAGTGTCATTTAGAGACATACTTCAATCTTATCTCAAAATTTTTTAGTGATAAATTGAAAGAATGTCACAAATAAATTATTTTTAGTGAAGTATTTATAACTTTCCTATTATTAAATATTTTTTAGATAAAATAAAAACAACGCTGTAAAGCTTGGCGCAATTTCGAATTTATTGGAGGGATGTTAAATATCTTTTAGTGACTTTTTATATTAATATCATAAATAAAGTGTCATTCAGGGATATATTTCGATCTTGTCTCAAAATTTTTCAGTAATGAATTAGAGAAATGTTACAAACAAATTACTCAGTATGTACATTTTTGTATGTCCCTATTAGTAAATATTTTTATGACGAAATAATAATGTAGCTATAAAACTTAGCGCCAATTCTGAAATAATTGAAAGGATGTTATGCATATTTTAATAACGTTTTAGATTAATGTCATAAATAATGTGTCATTTAGACATATTTTAATCTTGTCTCAAAATTTTTCAGTGACGAATTGGGGGAATATCACAAATAAATTACTTTTTAGTGAAGTATTTATAATGTCCTTATTATTAAATATTTTTTAGACGAAATAAAAATATCGCTATGAAACTTTACTCTAATTCTGAACTAGTTGGAAGGATGTTAAGTATCTTTTAGTGACGTTTTAGATTAATGTCATAAATAAGGTGTCATCAGGGACATATTTCGATCGTCTCAAAATTTTTTAGTGACAAATTGAAGGAATATAGCAAATAAATTACTCTTTAGTGACGTTTTTATAATGTCTCTATTATTAAATATTTTTAAGACCAAATAATAAAAATATCTTTGTAAAACTTGGAGCCGAGTCATAACTGGTTGGAGGGATGTTAAGTATCTTCTTTTGACGTTTTAGATTAATATCATAAATAAGATGTCATTCAGAGACATTTGAACTTGTCTCAAAATTTTCAGTGATGAATTGGAGGAATATCATAAATAAATTACTCTTAGTGACGTTTTTATAATATCCCTATTATTAAATATTTTTAAAATGAAAAAAGAACGTCACGATAAAATTTAGCACCAAGCCATAATTAGTTGGAGGGATGTTAAGCATCTTTTAGCAACATTCATAAATAATGTATCATTTAGAGACATATTTTGGGATTGTCTCGAAATATTTAGGGACGAATTGGATGAATGTTATAAATAATATACTCGTTAAGGACGTTTTTATAATGTCCTTATTAGTAAATATTTTTAAGACAAAATAAGAATATCACTATAAAATTTAGCACCAATTCCAAAATGATTGAAGGGATATTAAGTATCTTTTAGTGATATTTTAGATTAATGTCATAAATAAGGTATCATTCAGAGATATATTTTGATATTGTCTTTAAAGTTTTCAGTGATGAATTGGAGAAATGTCACACATAAATTACTATTTGGGGATGTTTGTATGATGTTGATATTTATAAATAGTTTACAGACGAAATAAGAACGTTGCTAAAAAACTTGGCACCAATTCCTAATGGATGTAGGAAAAATTAATCGCCTTTCAAGAACAATTTAGGGAAATGTCACAAATAAGGTATAATTCAGTGACATTATGATGCCGTCTCTAAAGGTGTTAGACTCAGTCTGAAGGAACATCACAAATAAATTATTATTTAGGGATGCTTGTAAAATAAATGTCTCTAAAAGGTTATATTTTGAAATGTTTAGAAATTTGTTGCTTCTAGTTTTCATGTAGTGATAGTCTTGTGTTTGTGCTACTATCCATTTTGTCTTATGTCTTCTTTCTAGTATGTTTGAGCTTACTTTTTTTTTTTAGAGTGTTTCTTTTGAGTTGTTGGGTTGAGCTAAGTTCTAAAGTTCAATTGGAGAAATTGAAAAGAGCAGTAAAAGAGTGCAAACACGTGAGAGAGTGTTTTACTACTAACACTATTTTTGTGATTTCTATTTTATTGAACTAACCATGAGTAAGGATAAGCATAGTGATGGACATGAGGAGGAAGAGCAGATTAAAGATCCTCAGTTGAAGTTCTTCATGAATGTGGTTCAAGGACAGTTTCAAGTATTCAATAACTTCCTCCAAAACATGAGGGAGGAGTTGAAAGAGATAAAGGCTTCACAAAACTCTAATACAACAAGAGCACCTCATCATACTCCTGCCTCAACTAGACTCCAAGTTCAAGAAGATGATTACTTTCAAGAGAGTTTCAGACAAGGAATAGGGAGAGGCTATGCTAACCGTGGAGGTAGAGGTAGAGGTGGAAGAGAAAGAGGTGAGCCTATTCATTATGCCCAAGAAGAAGAAGAGACCGAAACCAATAATGCTTCTGAAATTGATGATGATTTGGGATCAATGCTGAAGAATACCTCGAGTGGGAGAGAAAGATAGAAAAAATTTTTGAATGCCACAATTATTTTGAGGAGAAGAAGTCCCACCTTGCAATTGTTGAGTTCAAAGGGTATGCCATGTTTTAGTGGGATTAATTACTTTCTAATAGAAGGAAGAAGGTGATGCGGCTTGTTCCCTAATTGGAGACTATGAAGGAGTTGATATGCCACATATTTGTTCCTACTCATTACTTTAAGGCTTGTACAATAGGTTAGCAAGATTGGTGTAAAGAGAAAAGAGTGTGAAAGAATACCACAAAAAGATGAAGATATGCATGGCAAGAGCAAATATTGAAGAAAAAGAGGAGATAGTCATGTCTTGGTTTTTTGATGGTCTTAACCATTACATTGCTAAAAAATTGGAGATGTACCATTATAACACCATGGAGAAGATGGTAGATATGGCCTTGAAGATTGAAAGGCATAGCAAGAATAAAAATACCTACAAGTACAACAATAAGTACAACAACAATAGTGGGGGTTCTCAATGGTCTAAAGGAGGAGAAAAAAAAGAGAGCCTAAAAGCTCTTTTCCTAGATGGGCAGATTCGGGTTCTAATGGTAAGAGTATTGCCCAAGGTAATTTCAAGAAAAAAGTAATTCTAACTCTTCAACCCTTAGTAGAGAGATTAAATGTTTTAAATGCTTGGAGAAAGGGCATATTACTTCTCAATATTCTAATAAAAGAGTTATGATTGTAGTGATGAGGAAATTGATGGGAATATCATATCTGATTCTGATTGTAGTGATGAGGAAATTGATGAATATGTTAATATGCCTCATTTAATTGATGCTAATGATAATGTTGATGACTCGAATATGGGTAATAATAATTTGTTACTTTCTAGATTTGGTGAGATAGTAGTTACTACGCGTACTTTGAATATGCAGGTTAAGGAAAAAAGTATAGCTAGAGCAACATGAAAACATATTTCACACTAGGTGATGCAGAATCCAGGATTAACATGTGATCAAAAACCCCGTCACACAACTTGATAAAAAAATAAAGTAAAGATATCTTCCAAAAGATTGCTCTACTACACCCCTAACCAATAAATGTGATTAGAAATATATATAATGGAGCGAATGTTGCTCTACTACACCCCTAACCAATGAATGTGATTAGAAACATAGATAATCAAGTGAATGTTGCTCTACTAAACCCCTAACCAACCAATGTGATTAGAAATATAGATAATCAAGCGATTCCATCTTCGAGAACACCACAAGAAATTCTTGATAAGTTAACTAAGCATGGAAGAGATCCATATTACAACGCCACAAGGTTAAACTTTGATAAGTTGCTAAACAATAGAGAATAACCAAATATTATTTATAACATTATTTTTTATTCATTAGCTTCTTGTGGTTGCCACCTTAAGAATGTTTTTATAGTCTTCAAACCCTAATTCTATTGTAAGAAGGTGTAATTACAATATAGAAAGTGTATATAGTCAAATAGTCAAATCTAGATTACATTAAAAATCATTTTTTTAAATTGTCTTTGAGAAAACTCCTTCCTAAATGGGCTGCACGAATTTAGCTTCTAATATAAGTCAAATTAATTTAAAACAAATTCCATGAAATACTAAAATACTAAAATAACAAAATTGGTTTAAATGCAATTTGGCTATACATGCATTACGCAATTTGAAATTGTGTTGCGTGTCTACATATATTGAAGAGTGTGTTGCTTATTTTCTTATTCTCCTATACTTCCCAAATATTGTTCTCATCTCGTAAGTTTTGAATTAAGCAATGGTAGCTTGATTTGTCATGATTTGGAGTTTCCCATTTTAAATCTTTGAAGCATCGTGCCATTTCCTTACTCGTATCATTCTCTAATTCTTCAAAAAAATTCGTCCTCGAATCTTCAACCATAATAACAAGAAATGAATCGATATACATAGGATCCTCTTTAAATTCAGTATGAAATTTTTCGAATGAAGCACTAAACTTTGACATCTCTCCTTTTTTTTCTTTTTTCTTTTTTTAAATCAAACAACTGAAATAATTTTTTTCTTTACTCTTCTTTTTTTTATCTCTCACTTTTTTTAAAAAAATCTTACACAACTGAAATAAAAAAAAATTTCTTTTTTTTTTCCTTTTTTATAAGAGAAATTATAAGATAAACTGAAATAACAAAATAATAAGGTAGGCTAAAAAAATTTTAAAAAAAACTTACGAAACAAATAAATATAGATAAATAGAAATTTATCTATCATCGTGCTCTGATACCAACTGATGCGGAACCCATGATCAACATCTGATAAAAAAGTCCATCACACGACTTGATAAAAAAACAAAGTAAAGATATCTTCCAAAAGGTTGCTCTACTACATCCCTAACCAATGAATGTGCTTAGAAACATAGATAATGGAGCGAAGGTTGCTCTACTACACCCCAAACTAACGAATGTGATTAGAAACATAGATAATCAAGCGAATGTTACTTTACTACATTTCTAACCAACCAATGTGATTAGAAATATAGATAATCAAGCGATTCCATCTTCAAGAACGCCACAAGAAATTCTTGATAAGTTAACTAAGCATGGAGGAGATTTATATTATAACGCCACAAGGTTAAACCTTGATAAGTTGCTAAATAATGGAGAAGAACCAAATATCGTTCATAATATTATTTTTTATTCATTGGCTTCTTGTGGCTGCCACCTTAAGAGTGTTTTTATAGCCTTCAAACCCTAATTCTATTGTAGGAAGGTGTAATTATAATATAGAAAGTGTATCTAGTCAAATAATCAAATCTAGATTACATTAAAAATCATTTTCCTAAATTGTCTTGGAGAAATCTCTTTCCTAAATGGGCTGCAAGAATTTGACTTTTAATATAGGCCAAATTAATGTAAAACAAATTCTACAAAATACTAAAATACCAAATTAACAAAATTGGGCTAAATGCAATTTGGCCATACATGCATTACGCGATCTGAAATTGTGTTGCGCGTCTATATATATTGAAGAGTGTGTTGCTTATTTTCTTATTCTCCCATGCTTCCCAAATATAGTTCTCATCTTGTAAGTTTTGAATTAAGTGATGGTAGCTTGATTTGTCATGATTTGGAGTTTTCCATTTTAAATCTTTAAAGCATCACGTCATTTCCTTAATTTAAAACAAATTCCACAAAATACTAAAATACCAAAATAATAAAGTTGGCCTAAATGCAATTTGGCCATACATGCATTACACGATATGAAATTTTGTTGCGCGTCTACATGTATTGAAGAGTGTGTTGCTTATTTTCTTATTCTCCCATGCTTTCCAAATATAGTTCTCATCTCATAAGCCTTGAGTTAAGCAATGGTAGCTTGATTTGTCATGATTTGGAGTTTTCCATTTTAAATATTTGAAGTATCGTGCCATTTCCTTGCTCGTATCACTAGGTGTTTGGTTAAAGAAAAGACATACTCTCATTATTGTTGGGGGTAGGTACATTAATGTAGTTAGTGTGAGTAAGGTGAATAAACTGAACTTGGCTTGTACTAAGCATCCTAAACAGTGGTTGAATGAATGTGGTGAGGTAAAGGTGACACGCCAAGTGAGAGTGTCATTCTCTATTGGGTGGTACAAATATGAGATTGTGTGTGATGTGGCACCTATGCAGGCAGACCATTTGTTGTTGGGAAAGGCATAACAATATGATAGAAAGGTACTACATGATGGGTACAATAACCGGTATTCTTTTTCTCATGATGGTAAAAAGGAGGTTCTTGCTCCGTTATCACCTCAAGAAGTGTATTCTGATAAAACAAAGATGATTGAGAGGGAGAGAGAGGCTTCGGCCTTGGGTAAAAAGGGGAGTGAGGTTTTAGGTTTGAGAGAAACAAAGAGAGAAAAGAGTAAAGTTAGGGAGAAAGAGGCCACGAAAGCAACAAAATAGATTAATGGCTCAATTGTGAGTAAAAAACCAAGAGAAGGGAGGGCAAAACATATATTCTATATGAGAGCAAGAGAAATTAAGAAGCTATATCTTTAGGATAGCCCTTGTTGCTCATAAGATATGGGGAGGTTTTATTTTTTGACATTGACATTGATCTTTCTTGTTTATCTTCTGGTTTTGCCACTATGTTCCAGGAGTTTTCTAATGTCTTTCCAGATGAGCTATTTAGTGGTTTACCACCTTTGAGAGGGATTGAGAATTAGATTAAATTTATTCCTAACTCCATTCCAAATAGACCACCTTATCGGAGTAATCCATTAGAGACAAAAGAGGTGCAAAGGCAAGTGGATGAACTTATGGAGAAGGGTTTGGTGAGAGAGAGCTTGAGCCCTTGTATCGTCCCAGTGCTGCTTGTTCCTAAGAAGGATGGCTCATGACGCATGTGCGTTAATTGTCGGGCAGTCAACAAGATCACTGTGAAGTATAGACATTCTATTCCAGACTTGATGATATGCTTGATGAATTGCATAGTGCTAAATACTTTACTAACATTGATCTAATGAGTGGATATCATCAGATTAGAATGAAATCTGGGATGAATGAAAAAATTACTTTCAAAACTAAGTATGGGTTGTATGAATGGTTAGTTATACTTTTCGAGTTGTCTAATGTACCTAGCACATTTATAAGGCTTATGAACCATGTTCTGCATGCTTGCTTAGGAAAGTTTGTAGTTGTTTATTTTAATGATATTCTAATTTATAGCAAGTCTTTAGATGAACATATTGAGTATGTTAAGCTAGTGTTACAAGCTTTAAGGTTTGAATATTTGTATTCTAAGCTTAAGAAATGCACTTTTTGTATTGATAGGCTTGTGTTTGTTGGATTTATTGTGAGTGCATAGGGAATTAAGGTTGATAAAGAGAAAGTGAAAGCAATTTAGGAGTGACCGACTCCTAAATCCATTTATGATGTGAGAAGCTTTCATGGCTTGGCAAGCTTTTATAGAAGGTTTGTTCAAGATTTCTCATCCATCGCAACACTACTCACAAAAATCATCAAGAAAGAAATTCGATTTAAGTGGAAAGAGAAGCAGCAGAAGGCTTTTGAAACCCTTAAAGAGAAGTTGATATCCGCCCCTATTTTTTTTTACCTAACTTTGATAAGACTTTTGAAATTGAGTGTGATGCCTCTAATGTAGGTATTGAAACTGTGTTTATGCAAGAGAAGAAGTCAATTGTCTATTTTAATGAGAAGTTGAATGGAGCACAACTCAATTAATCAACCTATGACAAAGAACTATATACCTTGGTGAGAGTTTTAGATGTGTGGCAGCATTACCTTCTACCTAAAGAGTTTGTAATATACATTGATCATGAGTCCCTTAAGCATGTAAAAGGGTAAAGTAAATTGAACAAACCACATAGTAAGTTAGTTAAGTTTATTGAACAATTCTCTAACGTGATTAAATAGAAGTATGGAAAGGATAATGTGATTATATACTTTGTTATTGATAATACTTTGTTAAGAAGATATACTTTAATTAATATATTTATTTCTACTAATTTTTCCTTGCATGTGCATTTATGTGTTTATATATTTATTTTTATTTTAATCGTAATATTTTAAGTGTTAAATAATATTTTTAAATTAATTAATTAATATCATTAATAATATCATTTAACTTTCTTAACATTAGATTTTATTGCATACTAAAATGATATATTGAGTTGTGCTCAATATCAGGTCTTATCATTAGATTTTAGACTTTCTTATCAATTTTAAATGAGAAGGTAAACTTTTGAATGGATTAAAATATTTTTAAATTATTTATAATTAATTAATTAATTTCTACATTAAATTATTTCATTTATTTTATCCTTTTATTATAAAATTAAATTTGAAAAATTAATATGTATAATTGAAAATTAAAAAATTAACCAATAATCTATTAGATTATATAAAAGTATGAATCGGGTAAATTTTTGAATGGACTAAAATACTCTTTAAATTATTTATAATTAATTAATTTATTTATTTATACATCAAATTATTTCATTTATTGCATCTTTTTATTATAAAATTAATTTGACTAAATATTGATAAATATGACGAAATTTAAAAATTACTAATTGAATTGTGCTTCATTTAATAAAATCTAATGATAAGAAAGTTAATTGACTTGATTAGACTTTCTTATCTCAATATATAAAATTATATAAAATTATTTCTTATCATTAGATTTTACCTAATTTTAATCGTCATATTTATCAATATTTATAATAAAAAGATGCAATAAATGAAATAATTTGATGTATAAATAAATTAATTAATTATAAATAATTTAAAGAGTATTTTAATCCATTCAAAAATTTGCCCCATTCATACTTTTATATAATCTAATAGATTATGGATTATAGGTTAATTTTTTAATTTTCAACTATATCATATTAATTTTTCAAATTTAATTTTATAATAAAAGGATAAAATAAATGAAATAATTTGATGTAGAAATTAATTAATTAATTATAAATAATTTAAAAATATTTTAATCCATTCAAAAGTTTACCTTCTCATTTATACTTTTTATATATAATTAGTCTTAATTAAGGTGCATACGTGTAATATTCATTATAATATATACGAATTATATTTATAGGTATATATTTATTATATATATAATTATTATTATTATTTAAAAACTTTATATATTCTTTTTTATTTTTTTAAATATTATTTAATTTTTAAATGTGTTATTTTAATAATTCTATACTATAAATTTGATTTTTTAGAAACATATATTTAAATTTTTATTATTTATATATAACTCAATATTTAAATTTTTTTTAATAATGTTAAATTGATTTAAATAATGAAATAATTATCTACTTACTTTATAATTCATTATAAATTTAAAATTCAATTATAAAATTATCATCCACTTATAAATTTAAATATATACAGATTTTAAATTTTATTAACTTTAAATTAATTTAAATAATAAAATTATTATGTACTTAAATTTTATTTGTATACTTAGAGAAGTGTAGATTTTACATATTATATATTTATAATTAAAATTTTTAAATGTTAAAATTTATATTAAATTCAATAAATTATTTTTATGATAATAAGTAATTTAATTCTCCTAAATTTAAACCTAATAACATTAGAAATTAATTTCACTTAGTACAGTAAGCTTATAATAATTATTAGTTATAACTATATTAATATTTATATTATTTTAATTTACTTATAAAAAGTATTTTTTAAATTTTTATAAAGTATTTTTTAATTTTTATTATAAATTATACGTGATCAGTCATTATAATATGTATAAAAATAGCTATAATAATAATGAAATAAATCATTGCCATAAAATCTTAATTACAAAGGATTGTTTCAATTTTTCTCAAGTTGGTTTCTGATGATATGTTCTTGTTATTATTCCAATATACTATAATTAAGAAATAGAAAGAAAATATGAGAGAAAATGATGAATTTTAGTATTTTTTTATAGGATATAAAGAATTAATTTTACTGCACTTAAATTATAATTTAATTAGTTACTAATTACTTATTTTATTATTTTTTAAATTACACATTATCATAATAAATTTTAATATTTTATTTAAATATTTTAAATTTAATATTAAATTACTTTCATCAAATCTTTTTTTAGAAAAAAAATTATTTAAAACTTTTTAATATATTTATTAGTCTTATTAAGTTTTTGTTGTTTCAAGTTAAAAAACATGATGGAAGAGGATGGTCCTGTGACCGGAGTACACGTAAACGGAGGAAAGAACTGGATGGTGAGCCAGAGTTGAAAGATATTGAGGAGGATATGGAGGATAGTACTAAGGGGAGAACTGATGGAGCGCCGTCTTTCCGTGACTGGATGGTGAGCCAGAGTCTTGTTCCTTGTTGATCAAGTTAATGAGAAAAACAATAGGTTATACCTATTTGTTGCGGAGGATCAAGGAGCTATGGAAACCTACTTCCCCAATAGATATTATCTCTATTGAGAATGGGTTTTACTTGGTGAAATTCAACAGTGCTGATGATTATGAACATGCACTCCTAGAGGGACCTTGGGTTATCGCAGACCATTATTTGACTATTCGCAGATGGTGCCCGGAATTTGATCCTTTCCAAGCAACTTTTGAGAAGCTTACAGTATGGATTCAGTTTCCTTGCCTCCTGATAGAATATTATGATGAGAACTTCCTTCTAAGAGTGGGAGCTAAGGTCACCACCAATAAGGGTGGATACAAGGACGAGTTTGGTTTCTAGAGGCCGGTTCGCTAAGATGTGTGTTGAAGTTGATCTTTCTAAACCTCTTCTTTCGAAATTCAAACTGCAAAAACGTATTAGAAAGATTGAGTACGAGGGTCTACACATGATTTGTTTCAAATGTGGGAGATTTGATCATGTTGCTGATCATTGTCCGGCGAAGACTCATAGTAGCAACCCGATGTGCCGGTGACAGGAACTGTGGTTGACGATGAGGGTGTTGACGCGAGATTAAAGGATGTTAATCCAGAAATTTTGGAAGATTTTGGCGAATGGATGATGGTTTGGAAGGAAAGAAAGCGTAATCCTAGGGGCCAAGGAAGGCAATAAAATAATCAAGATAATGCCAAACAACGAGATTCCAGGAAGAAAGATCTGTCGGATAAGGATGGGAATCGATTTTAGACTTTGAATGAGGTTGTAGAGGAAGATGTGGTGGTTAATGAGAAAGGGTCTGATCAAGTGCATGGGGCTACAGAATAACGCACTTCTACTGCTGGGTCGAAAGGGAAAGGGGTCCAGGTTGAAAGAAATTATGGGCCTAAGAACATTCTTGCTACTATACTGAAAACTCATCATGGTAATACAACTAGCCCTCCTATTCCAAGAGCGAAACTAGTGAGTATTAGTGGTAAGAAAGCGATCCCTTGTGCTTCTAGGTCTTCTAGTATGAGACTTGCTGTGTCGAGAAAGACAACTACCGAGAAAGAACTGTTAGTGTATATGCCCTAAGCCATTATCTTGGACCTTTTTGTATGTCGTTTTGGTTATTAATAAAAGAGATTTTTATCATTATTATTTGTTTGCATGTTACATAATAATGATTATCATCCCTGGTTACTTATTATTATGTTGATAATAATAAAATATAACTGGTATGATTATTGATTGATAATCATGAGATGATTATGTATATGTTGATATAATTCAATAATCATAAATACTTGTTAGAGAACAAAGTATTGGATGGACCCGCATTGAGATCACTACATGGGTCATTGTCATAAGTGAATCTCAAAGTAGTTATGTCTTAATCCTTTGACTTGAGATTGTCATAGTTTCCAACATAAGGACTATTATGTTTTGACATAACCAAACGTTGTCTTTAATCGGACAATCATAAAGGTTATGATTGAGCATAATAGAAATTATGTAGAGGATAATGAACAATCAAGATAGGATTTGTCCCTCTCTATGAGAGAGATATCTTCTGGGCCTCTCGATAAGTGAGACTGAGAAATGCATGGCCGTGCCCAAATGAATTGATAGTGTGATCAATATCATTTGATCTTATTAGTCTACTTAGAGATCGATAAATCATAAGTTTGAACATTATAAGTTTGACATTGACCATGACTTATGTTCAAACTAGATATCGTGTGACAAAAGGATTAATACATGTTCTATTTAATAGACTTTATCGGACTATTGATCCTCATATTAGTTGGGTAGTCATAATGTCTTGCTAGATGCCACTTATGACTTATAGGCCTTGTTGGACTGGGCCTATTGCCAATTAATGTGAGCCTATTGGATCACACACAAGAACGTTGTTGATGTGCTATATTAATGGGCTAAAAGCCCATTAGTATAATTAATAATAATAATATTAATTAATAATAATAAAGTGTTATTATTATTAATTATTTATTATTATAAGATAATAATATTTAAAAAGATCTACAGTCTATCTGTAACTGTTACAGATAAAAGACTCTATCACATAAAGATATTTGAGTATCTGCGAGATTGTGATAGTGGGTTCTGAACACAACTCTTTTGGGAAAAGAGTAGCACAACTCTTTTAGGAAAAGAGTTGTGGGAAAACAAAAAGACTGAAACATATAAATACTCTTTCTACGAAGAGAGAGTTGACGACGTTTTGAGAAAACTCAGTCTAACAGCTGCAGATTGTGGAGCACATAATCTATCCATCTTTGAGAGAGCTAGCACTCTAGAAGGATAAAAGACGTTCGTGTGGATACCATAGAGGGTGTTCGTTTGAAAAGGCAGCACCATCAGTCCGACATTGTTTCTTCTTGACGAGATTAACAGGTTAGTCTCATATCCATCTTTTGAATTAAACGAAGCACTCAAATTCTGGAAAAGGAACAACAGAGATTTTATTTTTCCGCTGCGCAACTGGGTTGCAATAATCTCAGGATTTCCCAACAGTGGTATCAGAGCCAACTTGTGCTTTTCGTTTGAATTTATTATGCCATGATTGATATTATATATGCGATATATGTTTATTAGAATGGCATGGATAAATGATTGGATCATTTAGATAATTTTAATTTTTGTTAGAAAAATTAAAATAACAAAAAAAAGGGAGGAAACCAATTTCTGGAAAAATCGTGCTCATGAGGAACGTGGCCATGGTCAATCTGAGGACACCGAATGATGGGCGTCGCACGCCAATCACCGGCGTTGCACGGACGGAGGGCCGCGCGTCCAGTTGGTCTCGCGACCAGTAGATCGCGCGCCCGTGGGTCGTGCGCCCTAAGGATCGGGCCCAAGGGGTCACGCGCTCGGAGGATTGCTCGTCCCGGAGGATCGCGTCCCGGCGGATCGCGCGCCCAGTGGGTTGCGCGCCCGTGAGTGGCGCGCTCGAGGGGCACGCGACGGTGGGTTGCGCACTGGCGTGGCGCGCTTCGTGCGCCGGCATGTCGCGCGCCAGTGGGCCGCGCGCGGTGGGTCGCGCGCCGGCGGGTTGCGCGACAGTGGGGGCGGCAGCTAGGGTTTCTCCTTAGGAAGAAGATGCCCTAATTACAATTCTGCCCTTGGAATAAAAAATAATAATAATAATAAATTTGAAAAAATAAATTATTTTCTTTTAGTCTTTAATTCAGATTTAAATGACTATATTTTATTATTTTCTTTTAGTCTTTAAATTAGATTTAAATGACTATATTTTATTATTTTGTCATATATTAGTATGAGATACTATGCATTATTGTTTATATATATATATATGCATATAGGATGCTATAATATATATATGCAAGACAAAATAATTATAAGAAAATAAATTTTAAATTATTTTCTTTTAGTCTTTAAATTAGATTTAAATGACTATATTTTATTATTTTGTCATATATTAGTATGAGATACTATGCATTATTGTCTATATATATATGTATGCATATAGGATGCTATAATATATATATGCAAGACAAAATAATTAAAATTAAAAGATGAACCCTCACTCTAAAATTTTAAGTTGTAATGCCACCCATATATTAAACACCTATCAAGACTAAGATCACCCAAATGCAGGTTTTGCCAAAGCAAAGTGCATTAGGTTATCCTAGTAAGATAGGATGAGTAATAGTTACTCATTTATTTAATTTTGGTTAGCTTAATTAGGCTATCAAAACGGTTTTGGGCCTAAGGCATTAGATGGGGTATAACATGCATTTGACATATGATGTCAACACCTCATAATCTAAGAGTTACATTAGATGTAATTGGTAAGGGGTTACCTACCTAAATAACTTAATTCTAAGTGTCATGCCAAAGCTGACTTAGAATTAGGTAAAATATGGATCTTAGCCCACTAAAATATTATTATTATTTTAAGGGTTGTATTTTAGTGGGAGATTATTATCACTTCAATATTAATTTACTAAATTAATTATATTTGCATATTTTTGTAGATAATTATGGCTGCTAATAATAATTCCACCTTATCACTGCGATCTATCCTTGAGAAGGATAAATTGAAAGAAAATAGGACTAATTTTGTTGACTGGTTTAGAAACTTGAGAATTGTTCTCAAGCAAGAGAAAAAGTCCTATGTGCTTGATGAAGCTATCCCAGAACCACCTCCTGCTGATGCTACTAATGCTGTTAAGAACAAGCATAAGAAGCATATGGATGATTCTAATGACATTGGATGTCTTATGTTGGTAACTATGTGCCCAGAACTTCAGAAGGATCTGGAGCACCTTGAGGCCTATGAGATGAGTGTCCATCTCAAACAGGCTTTCCAATAGCAAGCTAGGTAGGATAGGTAACCACCATTGCATTGCATGATTGCAAAATGGCTGAAGGTGATTCAGTTAGTGCTCATGTTTTGAAGATGAAAGGCTACATTGATCACCTTGCTAGACTTGGCTACTCTCTGAGTTTAGAACTCTCTACGGATCTGATCCTACATTCTTTACCCAGCAGTTTTCCTCAGTTTGTCATGAACTATAACATGAACAATATGGAGAAATCCATTCCTGAGCTGCATGGGATGCTAAAGACAGCTGAGGTAAATATCAAGAAAAGGCCTACCCAAATTTTGAATGTCAATAAGGGTAAGCCCATGAAAATAAGGGGAAGCCCAAGTCTAAAGGTGGTAATGGGCCTAAGGGACAAGGCAAGCCTAAATGGCAATCCAAGGCAAAAGTTCCTAAGAAAATAGTTTCTAAGGAAGGAATCTGTTCCATTGTAAGGAACCAGGGCATTGGAAGAGAAATTGCAAACTCTATTTGGATGAGTGCAAAAAGAAGAAGAGTAGTGAGACTACGACTTCAGGTATTTATGCTATAGATATTAATTTATCTATTTCTACTTCATGGATATTAGATACCGGATGTGGCTCTCACATTTGTACAAATGTGAAGGGTCTCAAAAGGAGTAGAAAACTGAAAAAGGGCAATGTGGATCTACGTGTAGGCAATGGAGCAAGAGTTGCTGCATTAGCTGTAGGGACTTATGAACTTATTTTGCCCAATGGGGTTTTGAACAATTGCTTTTATGTTCCTACTTTGAGTAGGAATATTATTTCAGTTTCTGTTTTGGACGATGAAGGTTTTTCATTTCTCATTAAGAATAAGAAATGCTCCATTAATAAAGATGATTTGCTTTATTGTATTGTAAATTCATATGATGACCTTTATGTCCTTAATCTAGATGATTCTAGAGACAACAATATCTATAACATAACTTCTAAGAAAACTAAACCAAATGAGTTAAACCCAACATATTTATGGCACTGTTGTCTTAGCCATATAAATGAGAATCGCATATCTAAGCTCCATAAGGATGGTTTATAAGACTCATTTGATTTTGAATCATTTGAAAATTGTGAATCTTGTTTGCTTGGTAAGATGACAAAGGACCCTTTTACTGGACAAGGTCAAAGGGCTTCAGACTTATTGGGCTTAATACATACAGATGTATGTGGCCCACTAAGCATTAGTGCCAGGGGAGATTATCAGTACTTCATTACATTTACTGATGATTTCAGTAGGTATGTTTATGTCTACCTAATGAAACATAAGCATGAATCTTTTGAAATGTTTAGAACTTTTCTATAACACCCCCTACCCGGTCATTTAATTAACCGAGTTGGAGATATCACATTTTAACAGTTCTCTTATTTTTTTCTTTAATTTATATCATGTAATTCATGACTTTTTTTTTTTTTACTAAAAATCCGGCAGAGTTTCCCCTGAAATATGAGCTTAATTCCACCTGTGAATAGTAATACCACACTTCTATAACCTTCAACCTCAACCCCCAAATTTCTTTTAACATTAAAACAATTTCAATTCAGATCAAACACTTCATAAACCATCCCAATAATCTCAACACAAAAACTTTTACTAATAATCAATATTTACACCAAAGTTAAAATATTCCAATATATCTAATTCTAATCATATACCACTTTATCTCTAAAACTTTATGTACATGCCAAATTTCCAAAATCAACTTTATATAAAATTTATAAAATATACCCACGATAAATAATGATGTAACACGGGCTGGGTTGATGCAGATCTTGATCTACTGCTACTTGGGTCTACAACTTGCGCGAGGAAAAATAAATTCCTACGCGCTAAGCAAATTGCTTAGTGGTGCTCAACTTTTCTTTTTTATAAATAAAATATTTAAATCAAAATTCATTTAACCACAGTAAATTAAATTAATAACAATAAACTATATAGCAAATAATTTGAAATAAAACTAAATCATATTATTATTTCACATATATACATATTTTCATTTCATAGTCTTTTTCTTTTTCTTCATCATGTAAAAAGTTTTATTTTCTCTTAATACTTTTATTATTTATTTTTTTTTATATATTTCTTTTGGCCCCTATAAATTTAAATGGGACTGTTAAGTCAGATAAGTAAGTCAGATAAGGAAACTGTAACTGTAGGGCACAAAGTGCCAAATAACTGTATGGCACAAAAGCCGAGTCTATAACTGTAGGGTACCTCATTGTATCCCAAAAATCAGTATAACTGTAGTGCAGTACTGCAAGATCTGTATATGGCATGCCACACCCTTAAACTAACTAACAATTCCCACCAAACTTACTAGGGCCAGACTTTAAATAAATAAAAACTTTCAATACGGTGTAACTTTCCAATTATTTAATCTATAATACTTTATCATATTACAACTGTACTTTTAAACATTTTCATATCATGTAAATCTATTAATGTAATTCAACTACATAAATTACAAATTCATAATTTCATCTTTAATTAATTAACTGTTATTCTAATTAATTAACTGTTATTCTTTTTAATTATTATTTTTTTCTAATATAAGATATATATATATATATATATATATATATATATTTTCTACTTATCACAATATACTTATTTCAATTTTCTTTTTCTTTGAATTTCTATTTTTTTTATCTTATATTATTATTATTATTGTTAAACATCATATTTACACTGTATCCCCCTTTTTTTATTCCTTTAATTTATATTTATTTTTTTTTATCTAATCTAATATCTCTCTTTTTTTTTTCTTTTCTTTTTTTTTTAGTCTATTAATGTTTTTTTTATTTGCACTACATCTAACCAAATTATATTTCTATTAAAGAAAATAGAGTCATTTCATGAGATCTATAACTTAAATTTTGGTTCAATTACATATTAATTTTAAACTTTTCTATCTATTAAATCTATTATTTCTCAAACTTTGATTATACAAATATAATTAAACTATTATTCACTTGGTCTATTTCTACTAGGGTAGTAAAATTTTCAAATAGAACATAATTAACAAATTCTTAAATGTATTCAAACAAAGTTGAGCACAAACCTTAACTTTCCAAAATCTTCCACAAGTTTTAGTTCTCTACTCTTCCTTTTCTTTCCCTTTGGAACTTACACTCTTCCTTTCCACTTCTTTTTTTTTTTAAAAAAAGCAAATAAATCATATTAATACAATATTCCTCATACATATTCACATAAAAATGATAATAAACATTCCTATATCAAAACCCCTAACATACCTTTAAATTTTCCAACCCTTGGTTACTATTCACCCTCCCTCAACCTTGAATTTTCTCTTTGATTTTCTCTTCTTTTCTTCAAATTCTACTTTGGAAAGGTGTTGGGAGAAGATGGGTAATTGATTGGAGGTGAAATTTTGAAGCAATTTAGTGTAGAAGAGAAAAGATGGAGAAGTGGGGTTTATGCATGTTCACGGGAAGGAGAAGAAAATGAATGGGAAATATGAATTCCCTTCCTCTTCTAGTCTTTTCTCCTTTCTTCTTTTCTTTTCTTTTCTTTTTTTTTTGTTAAGTGGCTAGCAAATTGCCACTTGTCCTTAAATTAAAATTTAATTTATCTTTTTTTTTCTTTCTTTCTTTTTTTTTTCTTATTTAATTATTTATTTATTTTATTTTTTTTTCTGGGATGTTACAACTCTACCCCTCTTATAAAAATTTCGTCCTCGAAATTTTACCTGTATTAAAGAGATGAGGATACTGTGCTTTCATAACATCTTCGCTCTCCCAAGTTGCTTCTTCTACTTTGTGATTCCTCCATAGGACTTTAACAAGAGGAATTCTTTTGTTTCTCAACTCTTTTATTTCTCTTGCTAGAATTTTCACAGGTTCTTCTTCATATGACAAGTTTGGTTGTACATCTACAGATTTTGCTGGGAGGATATGAGAGGGATCTGACCTGTATCTTCTAAGCATGGAAACATGAAAGACATTGTGTATCTTGTCAAGTTCTGGTGGTAAAGCTAGCTTATAGTTTACCGGTCCTACACGTTCCATAATTTCATAAGGACCGATAAACATAGGACTCACTTTCCCCTTTTTGCCAAATCTCAGCACTTTCTTCCAAGGTGAAACTTTAAGGAATACTTTATCGCCCACTGAAAACTCTATATTCTTCCTTTTCTTATCTGCATATGACTTTTGTCTGTCTGATGCTGCCTTTAACCTCTCCTTGATGATCTTAACATTTTCTTCTGTTTGTCTTATCAAGTTAGGACCCATAAGCTTATCTTCACTTAGCTCGGTCCAGCATAGAGGAGTCCTGCATTTCCTCCCATACAATGCTTCATAAGGTGCCATTTTAATACTGGACTGGTAGCTGTTGTTGTAAGCGAATTCCATTAATGAAAGATACTTTTCCCAACTTCCTTCAAATTCAATAACACAGCTCCTTAACATGTCTTCTAAGATCTGAATTACCCTCTCTGACTGTCCATCTGTTTGGGGATGAAAAGTTGTACTGAAATTCAATCTGATACCCAAGGCTTCATGCAATTTCTTCCAAAATCTTGATGTAAACCTCGGGTCTCTGTCAGATATGATAGAGAGAGGTACGCCATGTAGTCGTACTATCTCATTTATGTATAATTATGCTAATTTTTCATGGGAATAATATGTTCTGACAGGTAGAAAATGTGCAGACTTTGTCAATCTATCAACAATCACCCATACAACATCTTTCTTTCTTGGTGTGAGTGGCAGACCAGTGACAAAATCCATAGTAACTCGATCCCATTTCCATTCTGGTATAGAGATTGGTTGTAGCAAACCAGAAGGAACTTGGTGCTCTGCTTTTACCTGCTGACAGGTTAAGCATTTCGAAACAAACTCTGCTATGTCTCTTTTTATTCCTGGCCACCAATAATTTTTCTTCAGATCTTGGTACATTTTGGTACTACCAGGATGCATTGCATATGGACTACTATGAGCCTCTTCAAGTATACTCTTCCTTAACTTAGTTATGTCTGGCACACATATTCTGTTTTGGAAATATAAGCAACCATCGGCTTTAATTTCAAACCCATTATCCTTCCCTTCCTGTATTTGTCTTACCTTCACTGCAATATCCTTATCTTCCTTTTGAGCTTCCTGGACTTGTTGAAGCAAACTGGGCCTAACTTTCAGTTCTGTAATAACAGCTCCATCTCTCGCCAATGTCAAGTGAGCATTCATAGCTTTGAGTGCTAGCAAATATTTTCTGCTAAGAGCATCTGCCACCACATTTGCTTTGCCAGGGTGGTAGTCAATAATACAATCGTAGTCTTTTAACAGCTCCATCCATCTCCTTTGTCTCAAATTTAACTCTTTTTGAGTTGGCAAGTACTTTAAACTTTTATGATCCGTATAAATATAACAATTTTCATCATATAAGTAATGCCTCCAGATCTTTAATGCAAAGACTATGGCTGCTAATTCTAAATCATGAGTGGGATAGTTTCTTTCATGTGACTTTAATTATCTGGAAGCATAAGCAACAACTTTTCCATCTTGCATCAACACGCAACCAAGTCCATTGTGAGAGGCATCACTATAAATCACAAAGTCCTTACCTGAAACTGGTTGTGTAAGGACAGGTGCCTCTGTGAGCATAGCCTTTAATCGATCAAAACTGGCCTGACACTTGTCATTCCATTCAAACTTGACATTTTTCTGCAACAACCTTGTCAGTGGAGCATCTATTTGAGAGAATTCTTTTACAAACCTTCTGTAATAACCAGCTAACCCCAAAAAGCTTCTGACTTCTGTAATGTTCTTGGGTGGCTTCCATGCAAGGATAGTCTCTATCTTTTTGGGATCGACCCTTATGCCTTCTGCAGATACTACATGTCCCAGAAAAGATATTTCATTCAGCCAAAATTCACATTTGCTGAATTTAGCATAAAACTGTTTCTCCCTCAGCGTTTGTAACACAATCCTTAAGTGCTTATCATGTTCTTCTTTTGTCTTTGAACAGACAAGAATGTCATCTATGAACACAACAACAAACTGGTCTAAGAAAGGGTGAAAGATATGATTCATCAAGTCCATAAATGCAGCTAGAGCATTAGTCAAACCGAACGGCATAACAAGGAATTCATAATGCCTATAGCGGGTCCTGAACGCAGTCTTTGGAATATCTGCATCCTTTACTCTGAGCTGATAATAACCTGATCTTAGGTCAATTTTAGAAAAGACACCCGCTCCCTTTAGCTGATCAAACAAATCATTTATACGGGGCAGTGGATATTTATTTTTGACAGTCACCTTGTTGAGTTGTTTGTAATCCACGCACAATCGCAGCGAACCATCCTTCTTCTTAACAAATAGCACTGGTGCACCCCAGGAAGAGATACTGGGGCGTATGAAACCCTTATCGAGTAATTCTTGTAGCTGCACTTTTAATTCTTTTAATTCTGTGGGAGCCATCCTATAAGGAGCAATTGATATGGGTTTAGTGCCTGGTACAACATCTTTGGCAAATTCTACTTCTCTTTCTGGAGGTAATCCTAGTAATTCATCTGGAAAGACGCCAGAGAAGTCACAAACAGTAGGTATATCTTGCACAATAGGTTTCTCCTTCTTAGCCTCCAAAACACAGGCTAAGTATGCCTCACAACCCTTTCTTATCATTCTTTTGGGATGTTACATTTTCAAAATGAAGTACAAAATCAACTTGGTAGAACTATTAAAATGCTTCGATTTGATCGAGGTGGTGAATATTTGAGCCAAGAGTTTGATGAACATCTTAGAAATTGTGGAATTGTTTCACAATTGACTCCTCCAGGAACTCCACAATGGAATGGTGTTTCTGAAAGGAGAAATCGAACTTTATTAGATATGGTTCGATCTATGATGAGTCAAACGAATCTCCCTTTATCGTTTTGGGGTTATGCCTTGAAAACAACTGCATTCATTCTAAACCGAGTACCATCAAAAGCGGTTGAAAAGACACCACATGAGTTATGGACTGGCAAAAGGCCCAATTTGTCTTTTCTTAAGATTTGGGGTTGTGAGGCTTATATGAAATGCCCAGTTTCAGATAAGCTAGCTCCAAAATCTATCAAGTGCAATTTTGTGGGGTATCCTAAGGAAACCAAAGGATACTATTTCTATATTCCCTCAGAGAACAAAGTGTTTGTTGCTCAAAATGGTACCTTTTTGGAAAAGGAATTTATCTCTTAGAGATTCAATGGGAGTACAGTGTGACTTGAGGAAACTCAAGTACCACATGAGAGCATTGAACCGCTGGTAGAACCACTGGTAGAACCACTTCCAGAACCACAAACAGTTGTGGAAACTGAAAGGGTGACACAAGTCCCACGCAGATCTGATAGGACACGTCATCAGCCTGAGAGATATGGATTTCTCATGACTGACAGTCGTGAACTTTTGCTCGAGGATGTGTACATGACACAACCTAAGGGTTTTGTAATCCCTGAGAATTATGGAAAGATTTGCAAGCTTCAGAGATCCATTTATGGATTGAAGCAAGCTTCTCGGAGCTGGAATCTTCGTTTTGATGAGACAGTCAAGGACTTTGGATTCATCAAAAATAAAGATGAACCTTGTGTTTACAAGATGGTTAGTGGGAGTGCAGTTGTGCTTCTAGTCCTATATGTGGATGACATATTACTCATTGGAAATGATTTCCCTACCTTGCAAAAGGTTAAGACTTGGTTAGGGAATTCGTTTTCAATGAAGGACTTAGGTGAGGCCGCATATATCCTTGGTATTAAGATCTATAGGGATAGATCCAAGAGAATAATCGGTCTGAGCACTTATATTGACAAGGTGCTGAAAAGGTTCAGCATGCAAGATTCCAAAAAAAGGATTCTTGCCCATGTCTCATGGTATTCATCTTAGCAAGAATCAATGTCCTATGACATCTGATGAGCGAGAAAGAATGAATAAGATCCCTTATGCTTCTGCTATTGGATCTATCATGTATGCCATGTCATGTACTAGACCAGACGTCTCATATGCCTTAAGCACAACAAGCAGATATCAGGCAGATCCCAGTGAAAGTCACTGGACAGCTGTTAAGAATATCCTAAAGTACCTTAGAAGGACTAAGGATGCATTCCTAGTTTATGGAGGTTTGGAAGACGAGCTAGTTGTAAGTGGTTACACATATGCTAGTTTCCAAACCGACATAGATGACTTCATATCGCAGTCAGGATTCGTATTCAATTTAAATGGTGCAGTTGTTAGTTGGAAGAGTTCCAAGCAGAGAGCACTATAACAGATTCTACAATAGAAGCTGAGTATATAGCAGCATCAGATGCAGCTAAAAGGGCAGTCTGGTTGAAGGAATTCATCTCAGAGTTGGGAATGGTTCCCAGCATTGCAAATCCTATGGACCTTTATTATGGTAATAACGGTGCCATAGCACAGGCAAAAGAGCCCAGATCTCACCAGAGATCTAAACATATACTCAGGCGATATCACCTTATTCGAGAGATCATTGATAGAGGAGATATCAAAATATGCAAAGTAGACACAAATGACAACATTGCAAATCCACTGACCAAGCCTCTTTCACAGGTCAAGCATGATCAGCACACTAGGTCTATGGGTATTAGATACTTATATGACTAGGCCTAGTGCAAGTGGGAGATTGTTAGTGTATATGCCCTAGTGACAGAGCGGTTGTCGAGGCCGGTCAAAAATAATACAATTCAGCTACCAACAATTTTACAACTGTAGATAGTGGTGAAAGGATCGAATCCACAGGGAATTGATACTTACCTATTTTCCTTATCAAGACCAAATAAACAAACAGAAAATAAAAATAGACAATGAAAATAAATTGCAAGTAAAGTAAAAAGGGGGGTTTTGAGATTGATGGGATTAAACTAATGATGAAAGCAATAAAAATAAAGCGAATAATAAAATAAAGAGAAAATAAATATGAGAAAAGCTCTAGTTGAAGAATTAGATCCACTTTAGTTGATGGGATTGATCATTGACACATATGTTCCTTTGTTGATTCAATAAATTGGCCATGGAGATTGAAGAAGCTTCTCACATCCATTATCTCTCTTTTAGATTAAATCAATTAGGGAAAGTCCTCAAATTAATTACTAATTAATAATTGCCAAAGAATGTCTTTGAGCCACAGGCCTTATACAATAGTCAATCGCATAAAGAAATAGAGAGAACCAATTCTAGTCACCCACATGCATGGAGACAACACTAGATCATGCAATTTCCTTGGTTGTGCACCAAGTGTTCTTATGGTTGAACAAATCAAGCAATTACGGACTTAAAATCATTCAAACCAACAATATATCACTTTGCAACAAAAAATCAATGGAGACCTTAAATAACAAAGCAATAATGTCCTTAAGCATGAAATCACAAGAATATTGAATAACAAAAGATGAACAATGTAGTCCAAGTCTCTCAATCCACAATACAACTAAAGCTTCACTTGTTCTTCAACTAGAAAAAGGTTTCAGCCTCTCATGGCTGAAACAAAAACTAAAAATAAAAGAAAAGAAGAAATGTAGAAGAAGAGATGTGAATTTCGTAGGTGTCTCCCAAGGGGAGCTTCGGGGCCCCGTAGAGGCTTCTTATGTGGCTTTTTATAATTGAAAAGTGTTGCCCTAGGTCATACTTACTGCCCAAGAGGTATTTTCTGCCCAAGATGTGTCTGAAAAGGAAAGAATCGCGCTTTTCGGCTTCAGAAGGAAGGCTGCGCGAAAATGCACTGCGGAAGGAAGTTGGTGCGCGCGGTTTGGTCTCAGAAAGGGAAGGAGGCGCAGATTATGCTTCCTAAATAAGTTTAGATGCTGACCTTGCTTCCTAATTAGTGTAGAGGCTGCCCATATTGTTGCAGAAGAGGAAAGAATCGGACTGCAAGCTCTTCAGAAGGCAGTTGCGCGCGGATGGCTTTCAGAATAGGAAAGGAGCGTACCTTGTGCTTGAAAAGGAAGGAAGAGCGATCCAAGGCTGCCAATAGAGGAAGAAAAGTCGTGGCTTGATGTTCATAAGGAAATATGCACGTACCAAGGCTTTCAGAAGAGGAAGGACGCGCAGATAATGCTTCCAGAAGAGGTGGCGCACGCATGGATTGCAAAAGAGGCAGGAGAATGCAGTCATTAATGTGCAGAAGTGGAAAGATATATGTCCAGTCTTTCCTTTTTAGGTGGAGCCTTCATTTGAATTTTGAATGCTGAACGCAGAAGAGGAAGAGCATCTCCTTGAGATCTTGCTGCCTAAACAGGAAGATATGACTGCTGCAGTGTGTGCACATCTTTTGAACAAGGAAAGAAAGATCTGCGATTTGAATTTCAAATAATCTTATGACTGAGCTTTCCTTATTTGCTTTTGCTTCTGCACTTTCCTCATTTGAAGACTTTCCTTTTCTGAAAACTTGCCTTATTTGAAAACTTTCCTTTCTTGGCACATGTTCTAAATAAGGCAGGAAAGATTCTGCAGTTCGAATTTCGGACAGTTTGCTGACTGTGCTTTCTGACACTTTCCTTATTTGGCACTTTCCATATATGAGAACTTTCCTTATTTGGAACTTTCCATATATGAAAACTTTCCTTTTCTGGAACTTTCCATATTTGGCACTTTTTGGCAGTTTTAAGAGCATTTTCTCCACATTGTCTCTTTACACCTAATATCTGCAAAACATGATTAAAACCAGAAAATTAGGCAGAAAAGGTGCAAATAAACATCATTAAGATCATGATAATATGGACTAAATTATGCTCTGTCAAATACCCCCACACCTAGCCTTTTGCTTGTCCTCAAGCAAACAAACATAGTCAAACAAACTCTCTTTGCTTTGATCCTTTATGTCCACTTAAGCCCTTACTCTAAACCCCTATTTTGAAGCATTGCAATAAAGAATATATGCATCAAGGTTACTTACCTCTTTCCTTGTCTCCCTTTACTTACCATGGCTAGGATCGGTTTTACTCAAGAGAGAGATCATACATGCACAAGTTCTTGTTCAATTAAGACATATTCTAGCTTTCAGAGTGACTTGCCCTTACCTCGAAGTACTTTATTCAGCCTTTTTGCACTTTAAACTTGCTTGAAAAAGTCACTAACCTTTTGACGTGAAGGTACATATTGGTGATACCCACCCCCAGTTACTCAGTTGGTCACCTGTCCAAGTGGCTACTAGCTCTGTTCATAGTCTTTTGACCATTGGAACAGTTTTCAATTTGTGCTCATGAAGTCTAGGCCTTTTCTGAATTTCTTTTTCTCAATGATTTGGGCAAATCAACACCAATTGCTAAAAAGTCACATTAAGTTCATTCACACAATTCTCAATTCATTCTCTTAAATGAGTGTCATCAATATATTTTTCACCATGGCAAGCTCAAAGATTCAATTCAAAGGCAATTCCCAAACATGAATATATCTCATTGCAATTGATTCAACCTAGGTTTAAAGAGTCATTACATCAATGGGGTCATGGAAAGAAAGTTCATCCAACATAGTTCATCAGTTTGAGTAAAGCAATAAAAAAGAAGAAGACCGTGGTTGATCAAACACAAACTGAAAGGAAAACTGAAAAGAAAACGCAAACTAAAAGAAAAAAAACTAAAAGGAAAATGCAAACTGAAAGGAAAAATGTGTCTAAAGCAAAAAATTAAAAATTTCAGAGATCCGCACCCCCACACCTAAATCATGCATTGTCCTCAATGTATAGAAATCATAAAAGAACAAAGGAAATTGAGTACTCCCCTGGTGTGGTGTTGTATGGTGCGATCCACTTGGCAAGTTGCCTCAGGTAATTGGGGAAGGGAAAAGCGTCCCAACTGCATTGAGTGAAAAGTGTAGCACTCCTTTTGATATGGTCATTACCCATCCTATTTCTTTCATGTACTCGTGAAGCAACATGATTAGCTTCTCCTCTTTCAGATGAGGTGTGCCTCTTGCCCTTATGTTTGCATTTTTGAGATGATTGGGCAGCACTTTGAACTCCAGTTCATATTTCTCCATGGGTTGCTGCGATTTAATACTGAATTCAGGCAAAATAAACTCTACCTTATCCGGCGGTTTGGGTAGGCATAGATCTACATGCTCCTTTGGTTTTGGATCTTGGATTTCCACTTGTTCATTGTGTGCATGGGCTTTCTGCGATGGAGGAATGGCTGAGTTGGATTCAGTTTGCTCCTTCTGTGCAAGATCTGACTGAAAAGGGAGCTGAAGAGGACTGATCTGCGATTGAAGCTGAAAGGACGCAACTGAAAGGCTTTCAGGTTCTCCTTCTTGTGCAAGGTTGGTCTGCAATGGAAGGCTGGAAGGAGTTTCATGCGATGGAAGCTGTAGTGAGAGGTTCGGCGGCCGAATGGTGGTGAAGTTCGGCTTCCAAAAGGTGGTGAAGTTCGACAGCCGAAAGGTGGTGGTTTTAGTCTGCGCAAGGCTGATCTGCACACCAAGCTGAAGTGGTGCGATCTGCTTCTGTTCATTTTGCGCATGGCTGCAGTCCACCTGTTGGATGCAACAGTCAGTTTCTTTCAGTTCTGGCTCTTTCTGGCTCTCTTTTCTGCAAAGATCATCATTTAGTATATCATCTTGATTTACATGAAAAACATCTTTACTCAAACAATCAATGATATCTAAATCAACAACAAGTTCTATTTGATCCGTTTGTTTGGACAAACAGTTTTCTGGTTGTTTCTCTTCAGCACTTTGTTCTTGCACTTGTGAACTTTCATCATCATCCCACACATCTTGAAGCTCTTCCTCTCTTCTCAATGTAATAGCATTCACATTCTCTCTGGGATTGTCTTCTGTTTGAGAAGGTAACTTCCCTTGAGTGTCGGATCTGTTCATTGCGGATGTCAATTCCCCGATCTGCAGTTGCATCATTTGCATCATTTGCATCATCTTTGCCATTTCGCCAGAGGCAAGATCTGAACTTGTAGGTGCTGGTTGGGCTTGATATCCTTGATAGTCCTGGTATTGGTCATCCTTAGCATAGTCGTAGTTCGGATAGTCTCCCCAATATGGATTGTATGTGTCAAAGTATGGATCATGTCTTGGCTGTCCATAGTATCCTTCAAATGCATGTACTTGTTGATAATTCTCATAAAGCATAGGACATTGATCAGTTAGGTGTCCTATTTGTGCACACATCCCACATGGCCGAGATCGCTCAAGTTGTTGGACATAATTTTCCAAAAGAGAGGTTAGATATGACAATCGAGGATCAATATTGGACATACTTACCTCATCCATGATTCAGATCTGCGATGGTGTCTGTGCCTTTGGCGAAAGGCTCGGCGGCCGGATGCAAAAGAGGTTAGGTGGCTGAATATGGAAGAGGTGCGATGGAGATGTTTCAGAAGAGTGGTGTGATTGGGTGACTTTTTTTTTCTTCTTTTTTTTTTCTTTTTTGTTCAGATAGTGTTCTTCGCAGTACAGATCAGGTCCTGAAAGAAAAATAAACAAGTTAGATCAATTCCCCGGCAACGGCGCCAATTTTGACAGAGCGGTTGTCGAGGCCGGTAAAAAATAATACAATTCAGCTACCAACAATTTTACAACTGTAGATAGTGGTGAAAGGATCGAAACCACAGGGAATTGATACTTACCTATTTTCCTTATCAAGACCAAATAAACAAACAGAAAATAAAAATAGACAATGAAAATAAATTGCAAGTAAAGTAAAAAGGGGGGTTTTGAGATTGATGGGATTAAACTAATGATGAAAGCAATAAAAATAAAGCGAATAATAAAATAAAGAGAAAATAAATATGAGAAAAGCTCTAGTTGAAGAATTAGATCCACTTTAGTTGATGGGATTGATCATTGACACATATGTTCCTTTGTTGATTCAATAAATTGGCCATGGAGATTGAAGAAGCTTCTCACATCCATTATCTCTCTTTTAGATTAAATCAATTAGGGAAAGTCCTCAAATTAATTACTAATTAACAATTGCCAAAGAACGTCTTTGAGCCACAGGCCTTATACAATAGTCAATCGCATAAAGAAATAGAGAGAACCAATTCTAGTCACCCACATGCATGGAGACAACACTAGATCATGCAATTTCCTTGGTTGTGCACCAAGTGTTCTTATGGTTGAACAAATCAAGCAATTACGGACTTAAAATCATTCAAACCAACAATATATCACTTTGCAACAAAAAATCAATGGAGACCTTAAATAACAAAGCAATAATGTCCTTAAGCATGAAATCACAAGAATATTGAATAACAAAAGATGAACAATGTAGTCCAAGTCTCTCAATCCACAATACAACTAAAGCTTCACTTGTTCTTCAACTAGAAAAAGGTTTCAGCCTCTCATGGCTGAAACAAAAACTAAAAATAAAAGAAAAGAAGAAATGTAGAAGAAGAGATGTGAATTTCGTAGGTGTCTCCCAAGGGGAGCTTCGGGGCCCCATAGAGGCTTCTTATGTGGCTTTTTATAGTTGAAAAGTGTTGTCCTAGGTCATACTTACTGCCCAAGAGGTATTTTCTGCCCAAGATGTGTCTGAAAAGGAAAGAATCGCGCTTTTCGGCTTCAGAAGGAAGGCTGTGCGAAAATGCACTGCGGAAGGAAGTTGGTGCGCGCGGTTTTGTCTCAGAAAGGGAAGGAGGCGCAGATTATGCTTTCTAAATAAGTTTAGATGCTGACCTTGCTTCCTAATTAGTGTAGAGGCTGCCCATATTGTTGCAGAAGAGGAAAGAATCGGACTGCAAGCTCTTCAGAAGGCAGTTGCGCGCGGATGGCTTTCAGAATAGGAAAGGAGCGTACCTTGTGCTTGAAAAGGAAGGAAGAGCGATCCAAGGCTGCCAATAGAGGAAGAAAATTCGTGGCTTGATGTTCATAAGGAAATATGCACGTACCAAGGCTTTCAGAAGAGGAAGGACGCGCAGATAATGCTTCCAGAAGAGGTGGCGCGCGCATGGATTGCAAAAGAGGCAGGAGAATGCAGTCATTAATGTGCAGAAGTGGAAAGATATCTGTCCAGTCTTTCCTTTTTAGGTGGAGCCTTCGTTTGAATTTTGAATGCTGAACGCAGAAGAGGAAGAGCATCTCCTTGAGATCTTGCTGCCTAAACAGGAAGATATGACTGTTGCAGTGTGTGCACATCTTTTGAACAAGGAAAGAAAGATCTGCGATTTGAATTTCAAATAATCTTCTGACTGAGCTTTCCTTATTTGCTTTTGCTTCTGCACTTTCCTCATTTGAAGACTTTCCTTTTCTGAAAACTTGCCTTATTTGAAAACTTTCCTTTCTTGGCACATGTTCTAAATAAGGCAGGAAAGATTCTGCAGTTCGAATTTCGGACAGTTTGCTGACTGTGCTTTCTGACACTTTCCTTATTTGGCACTTTCCATATATGAGAACTTTCCTTATTTGGAACTTTCCATATATGAAAACTTTCCTTTTCTGGAACTTTCCATATTTGGCACTTTTTGGCAGTTTTAAGAGCATTTTCTCCACATTGTCTCTTTACACCTAATATCTGCAAAACATGATTAAAACCAGAAAATTAGGCAGAAAAGGTGCAAATAAACATCATTAAGATCATGATAATATGGACTAAATTATGCTCTGTCACCTAGGCCATTATCTTGGACCTTTTTATATGTCATTTTGGTTATTAATAAAAGAGGTTTTTATAATTATTATTTGTTTGCATGTTACATAATAATGATTATCATCCCTGGTTACTTATTATTATGTTGATAATAATAAAATATAACTGGTATGATTATTGATTGATAATCATGAGATGATTATATATATGTTGATATAATTCAATAATCATAAATACTTGTTAGAGAACAAAGTATTGGATGGACCCGCATTGAGATCACTACATGGGTCATTGTCATAAGTGAATCTCAAAGTAGTTATGTCTTAATCCTTTGACTTGAGATTGTCATAGTTTCCAACATAAGGACTATTATGTTTTGACATAACCAAATGTTGTCTTTAATCGGACAATCATAAAGGTTATGATTGAGCATAATAGAAATTATGTAGAGGATAATGAACAATCAAGATAGGATTTGTCCCTCTCTATGAGAGAGATATCTTTTGGGCCCCTCGATAAGTGAGACTGAGAAATGCATGGCCGTGCTCAAATGAATTGATAGTGTGATCAATATCATTTGATCTTATTAGTCTACTTAGAGATCGATAAATCATAAGTTTGAACATTATAAGTTTGACATTAACCATGACTTATGTTCAAACTAGATATCGTGTGACAAAAGGATTAATACATGTTCTATTTAATAGACTTTATCGGACTATTGATCCTCATATTAGTTGGCTAGTCATAATGTCTTGCTAGATGCCACTTATGACTTATAAGCCTTGTTGGACTGGGCCTATTGCCAATTAATGTGAGCCTATTGGGTCACACACAAGAATGTTGTTGATGTGCTATATTAATGGGCTAAAAGCCCATTAGTATAATTAATAATAATATTATTAATTAATAATAATAAAGTGTTATTATTATTAATTATTTATTATTATAAGATAATAATATTTAAAAGATCTGCAGTCTATCTGTAACTGTTACAGATAAAGGACTCTATCACATAAAGATATTTTAGTATCTGCGAGATTGTGATAGTGGGTTCTGAACACAGCTCTTTTGGGAAAAGAGTAGCACAACTCTTTTATGGGAAAACAAAAAGACTGAAACATATAAATACTCTTTCTACGAAGAGAGGGTTGACGACATTTTGAGAAAACTCAGTCTAATAGCTACAGATTGTGGAGCACATAATCTATCCATCTTTGAGAGAGCTAGCACTCTAGAAGGATAGAAGACATTCATGTGGATACCATAGAGGGTGTTCGTTTGAAAAGGCAGCACCATCAGTCCGACATTGTTTCTTCTTGACGAGATTAACAAGTTAGTCTCATATCCATCTTTTGAATTAAACGAAGCACTCGGATTCTGGGAAAGGAAATCAACAGAGATTTTATTTTTCCACTGTGCAACTGGGTTGCAATAATCTCAGGATTTCCCAACAAGAACATGTGGTGGTCAAGGGTGGTAGAGGGTCGGATGAGGTTCATAAATGGGTGGTTGCTCAGAAGGATAGTAGAGTAGGTCTTGCAAATTTAGAGAACCCTGTCGTGTCTGTGGATAATGATAAAGACCCTCAATTCCCTCATCCTTCTGCACCGGATAATGTTGGTATAATAGAGCATAATACTATGGAGATGGATACTACATTATTAGAAGCATCGACCTCAGTTAATATGGGTATTGACCAGGCGGAAAGGAATGGAGATGTGGAGGGCCCTGTGGATGACCCTATGAGTATTTGATTTCTCTTAGTTTTTCTCCTTTTGGAACTATGATATCTCGTGGGTATATGGTGCTTTTTACCCTTTTCCTTTATTATTATTTTTTTTAATGATTATTTCTTCTTGGATTTGTCAAGGGGTGGTTTCGCCAAATTTTAGAAGGGCTGTTAATGAATATAGAAGGTTTTATAAAATTGATGTGATAGCCTTATTGGAGACTCCTGTTTCTGGATCCCAAGCTTATAAAATTTGTAAAGATTTGGGGTTTGAACATTGGCTTAGAGTTGAGGCTTTTGGTTTTAGTGGAGGCATTTGGGTTTACTGAAACAACAATGGATTTGAGTTGGAAGTGCTAAACACTCATCCTCAATTTATTAATTGCAGAATCAAGCCTACTTGGGGTTCTCCTTGGATTGTTAGCTTTGTATATGGGAGTCCCAACACTGGCCTTAGACGCTTATTATGGGAGGACCTTAGACTTTCTTGTTTGAATATGGATGAGGAGTGGGTGGTATTGGGAGATTTTAATGCTATGGTCTCTATGGAGGAACAATATGGGTATCGTACTTATAATGCCAGTGGTTCTAGAGAGTTTCAGGATTGACTTTTTGATACTGCTTTGGTGGACATAGGGTATGAAGGGGTGCCTTTTACTTGGAGTAGGAGTGATGGGAGAGATGATATTAAGATGGATAGATTGGATAGAGGAGTATGCACAACGGCTTGGCGGTGGAGATTTGCTGAGGCTAGGATTGTTCATCCTCCTAAATTCCATTCGGATCATTGCCCTATTATTTTATCTTTAGGAGAGCAACCTTTGCCAAATGGTAATTTCTTCTGTTGCCAAGCGGCTTGGTTTGCTCATCCTGATTTTGTTGATTCTGTTCGTACTATTTGAAATCATTCTAATGAGCTGTGGAGCAATATGAAGAGTCTACAGCAAGGATTAATGAAATAGAATAGAGAGGAATTTGGAAATATTTTTGCTAAGAAACGTCGGCTTTTGAGGAGAATTGAAGGGGTACAGCGTGCTCTTGCTTTGAACGGGTACCCTCCTAATTTAGTCAAGCTAGACTTTCTTTTACGTCAGAAGATGGAGGAGGTTTTAAAACAGGAAGAGCTCTATTGGTTCCAACGATCAAAGGAAGAATGGATTGTCTCTGGTGAGCGAAACACTAAATTCTACTATCTGGCTGCTAAAGTTAAAAAGAAGAGAAAATTAATTTCGGCGCTTCAAGACTCTAATGGGCAGTGGGTGACTGATGAGGCTTCGTTAGAAAATTTGGTTGTTCAGTTTTATAAGGGCTTATTCACTAATGATTCGACTTATGTGTTGTCTAATCTTGAAGGCATTGCTTGTCGTCGAATCCCTGAGGAGCTTCATACTGACCTTGATAAACCGTATCAGAAAGAGGAAGTGGCTTGAGCTTTATTTCAGATGGCACCTTTTAAAACTGCTGGTGAGGATGGTTTCACAGCAGGCTTTTTCCAACGTGCTTGGAGTGTTTTAGGAAATGCTGTGTGTGATCTTGTTTTGGGTGTTTTGCATGGTAATCCCTTGCCTGATGGGCTAAATTCCACTTTAATCACTTTGATTTTGAAGGTTGAGAATCCGACCCATATTGCTCAATTTAGACCAATTAGTCTTTGTAACGTTTTATACAAAATTATTACAAAGACTATGGTTAATCAGTTAAAATATGTTATGCCATTCTTGATTGGCCCGGAACAAAGCAGTTTTGTGCCAGGAAGGCAAATTGTGGATAATATTGTTATATATCAAGAGGTGCTCCACTCGATGAATAAGGCTAAAGGGGTTAAGGGTTATATGGCTTTGAAGATCGACTTGAAAAAAGCCTACGATAGACTTAATTGGGACTTTCTTGAATTAGTGTTATCTAATACTGGGTTTTCAAATGCTTGGATCAATAATATTATGAAGTGTGTCAGCTCGGCTACGTTGAAATTACTATGGGATAGTAAAAAATTAGAAGGGTTCAGGCCTTCCCGAGGGGTTCAGCAAGGTGATGCTATGTCCCCTTATCTTTTTGTTTTATGTATTGAGCAGTTGAATAATATGATTGTTGCGTCGGTCAATGAGGGGTTATGGAAAGCCTATAACTATATGTAGAGGAGGACCAGCTATATCTCATTTGATGTTTGCCGATGATATGGTCCTCTTCGCTGAAGCCTCGATTGAGCATATGGGTTGTATCTTAAAGATTTTGAATGATTTTTTGCTTGTGTCTGGGCAGCGAATAAATTTCAGCAAGTCCTCCATATTTTTCTCTCCAAATATTACTTTAGATTTGGCTGAAAGTTTAGTAAATATGGTAGGGATGGCTAGAACTGATTGTCTTGGCAGCCATCTGGAAATGCCTTCATTTCATGGGAGAGTGGGTCCAACTTCATTTCGGGAGGTTATTGACAAGATGAAATATAGATTGTCTGGCTGGAAGGCCTCTACGCTTTCTAAAGCAGGGAGGGTCACTATGATTAGCTCGGTTCTTAATGCAATTCTGGTGTTCTTAATGCAGACTATAATGCTTCCTGTTTCAGTTTGCAAAGAAATGGAAAAGATATGTAGAGACTTTTTATGGCATGGAAATTCTAGTGATAAGAAGTTGCACCTGGTCAATTGGGCGAAAGTGACTAAGCCTAAACATATGGGTGGACTGGGTATACGTTGTATGAGACACATTAACCAGGCGCTTATGGGCAAGCTGGCATGGCGAGCTTTGCATGATTGTGCAGCTGTTGTGGCTTTAGTTCAAAGACAAGGTCAAGGAGCTTTCAGAATTACTAATTTATTAAGAAACATCAATAGCCTTCTGCAGCAATGTTGGGAGGTGGAATTTAAAAAGATTTTTAGAGAAGCTAATAGTGTTGCGGATCATTTTGCTAGATTAGCAGTGGTAGGAGAGGTTGAGCTTGTGTGGTTGGATAATCCCGACTGTGAAGCTGACTTACTGCTAAATGCAGATTGTATTAGAGGTGCTTGGCCTAAATTAATTTAATTGGGATCTCTCCCTCCTATAAAAAAAAAAAATTTTTTAAGTATTTTAAAAAATTTTTTTAACTATATAAATATATTAAAATAATTCATATTTAAAATTAAAATAATGTTTAAAATTAAGATAATCACTTTACTATCTTAGTTTTTAATTATTAATTTGTTGATAATCATTTTGTATATCTTATTATTTTTATCTTTTAAATTTGAACTTATTCTCTAATATTTTAATATTTTGATAATCATTTTAATATTTTAAAATAATATTTAAGTTTGTTAGTTGATGAGTTGCAAAACTCACAACTTTTTTCTTATTTAATTCTATAATTTTGTTATAATTTTGATATAAATATTTAATTTTATTTAAAATTTAATTTTGGATAGATTTTTAAACAGAAATTAAGAAAAGGGACGAAAAAATACTGAATGATTTTTATACTGAGAGGTTGCAACTTTGCCCAAACCTGTAATCTAAGGTGATGGAAAGTTTCAGAAACCTCCACCACAGCAGATTTTGCCACCTAAATAAGGATAAAATAAGTTCCAAGTTGGATCAAACACAATCAGATTAGGATAGGGATAAGATAAGAGTAATAGAGTTTATTTTAAATTATTAAATTTTATCTTTGTGTGCCTGTATAAAGGCTCTTAGAATTAAACCTAGGCATCATATTTTCTCCATCTCTCCCTCCCCTCCTCTCTTTTCCTTCTCCATCTTCTTCTTTTCCTTAGTTGTTGTAATTTTATTATGCCCTTTAGAGGCTAAACAATTATTTTCAGTTGAAAGTTAAATTAAATTGAAGTTTTATTCAAATTGTGAGGTTATATGCTTCAATTCTTTTCATCTTATTTCTATTTTCTGTTAATTTCTAAATTCGAGAAACACTACCTCCATTATTTTTTTTCTTGAGAATTTAAGGGGTCCATTGAATCTCTTAGGTAGACAACATATTGCTAATTAATCTAATTAAATCTATAATTATTTAATTGGATTAATAACAAGTAGCAATTAATATATTAGTTTATGTTAAGGAATTAGTAGATTTGATTTAAATAAAACCCGTATTTTTATTGATCAAGTTTGGGTTCTTCTCTCTTAATACAATTGACTAATTAAATCTACACGCATGTTGAGGTTGTTAGTTAACTAGGAATTAATTTAAGCATGAAGCGGATTAATTTATTCATAATGAAAAATTGGTGTAATTCGCGTATTTGACCACTATAACCAAACCATAGATAATAACATGAATTTTTTTTTTCTAACCAATGATCAACTGCAAAACACCTCAATTTGATTACATTCAGCTGAAAGTTTTAATTAATTATTTATTTTTCAAATTTCAATTGCATTATTTATTCTTTTTCTTTTAAGTTTATTTTTCTTAGCTTGTCCAAGGCAAAACCACTTTCATAAAAAAAAAAAAAAACTCTCGTATCATTTTTTTTATTAAACTACTCTTCTATTTCAAATTGATCATCTAAATTAAACAGAATTAAGGATTCTGTGGGATCGATACTTATTTACCCTATCTACAAGTTCTTATCAATCAAGAAAAGAAAAGTAAATTTTAAATTGACGGATTCGACACTCATCAAATTTTGGCACTGTTGCCGGGGATCTTTAACAATTTGTTTTTGTTTTTATGATCAGGTCTAAAACTAGCAGAATTCAATTTGATCTAAAAATCGAGAAGACTGCAAAAAGGTTGAGAAAAGCAACCAAGTTGCAAAAGTAGGCCAAATCGGGAGCCTCTCAACCATTTGCTCGATCCCTTTTGCGCACCGAAGAGACCTCATCTTCAATACCAACTGAGCCTCCAATTGACACAAACTAAAGAAACAATATGGCCGCAGCTGCTGCCGTTGAAGAGCAACCCCTTTGCATCATATACCAAATACTGGACGCACCCTTGTAATTACGAACATGTATGATTCATGTAACGACCCGAAAATCGGACCGCTACCGGCGCTAGGATCCAGATCGGCTTAAGGCCACCGGGACCCGTAGTAAGCCAAACATACATCCTGAATACCTGTTTAATCCCATACATGATCAACAACATACATAAACAAATTGAACTTTTCTTTTTCATTCATGAACCAAACTCAACCTGTGCATGCATTAACATAGACATTAACATTAACCCCACCTTGGAGTCCTCATCAATGCTCCAATGGGGTGACATAATCATGCATTAAGTTTGGTTAAACATAATCATCCATAAACATTTAAGATCATGTATCTAAAAAGGGATTTACAACATACTATGGTCAAGCACACTTCTGAACCTCAATATCATCATTACATTACATAACTCAACATTACATTACAATATCTATCATGTCCACTACGAGCTATTACATGACTAAGACTTTACTCTATCCGACCTCCTGCTCTATCCTGTATCTGCAAACCTGGGGGTTAAGGGAGAGGGGTGAGCTAACAAGCCCAGTGAGTAGAACCATAAAAACATGTTAACAAACATGCTCATATGAAATGCATCATAACTCAGACAATCCACATCAAGGGTTGGGTGAACTTGTCACCAAATAGTCCCAACATCATTTCGTGCCAGGCCGTAGCATGGGGTCCTGGTCTTCCTGTCATATCATACATTACTTACCATTGCCCCAGGGCCTCCTCTGGACACCTGGTCTTCGAGTCCCATATCCGTGCCAGGTCGTAGAATGGGGTCCTGGTCTTTCATTTCCGTGCCAGGCCGTAGAATGGGGTCCTAGTCTTTCCTCAGGGACTAATTGGGTCATTCAACATTCACCCACATCAACAACAAAGAATGCGATGCAACATATTCGTGAAATCTAATGCAATCATCCTATTGCATAATCATGATGCATGAAGCATGATAAAAACATTAAATTTCTCAATTTAAAAGATTAAGTTTAGTTCCACTCACCTCTGGCTGACTCTGACAAACACCGAAGCAACTAAACTCACTGCTGGGGTCCTCGGTTCCTCAGGTCCGAACCTACACAGGTGGACTCAAATGAGGGACCTAACATACATAAACATAACTCTAAAAACATTCCCCAAAAACCCCCTAAACCACCTTAAAACAATCAAGAAATTCATGCAAAGGAGAGCTGAACAGGGCACTTTTGGCGGCAGGTTCGGCGGCCGAAAGTCCCTCCAGAGCCGAAAGTCATGCACCTTCGGCGGCACTTTCGGTGGCCGAAGGTTCCCTCCAGAGACAAAACTCATGCATGTTCGGCGGCACCTTCGGCGGCCGAAAGTCCCCTCCAGAGACGAAAGTCTACTTTCGGGGGCAGGCTTCGACAACCGAGAGTTGCCTCCACAGGCAGGTTCAGCGGCCGAAAGTCCCTTCGGCTGCCGAACCTGGTTTCTCCCAAAGGCAGAAACCCGGCTCCAACATGCACAAATGCCTCCCAACTCACTCAATCATGCATACTCAAGCATACAAGCTCCTAGGGGCTTCAAACTATCCTAAACCCCAACTACAACACATCAAACAACCCATATTGTTTATAAACATACATAAACCCAACCTAACATGCATTTCTACCCCATAGATCTTCATAAAACTTGTTTAAAACATGCAAGAAAGGTTGGATCTAAGCTTACCTCTTGAAAATCGAGAGGAAAGACGATCCTAGCTTGGAGGTAGGGAGAAATCCACTCTTTGGTCTCCAAGCTTCCAAACTTGCTCTTTTGCTCAAAGATCTTCAAACCAAGTGAAAACTCATAAGAAAATCATGAAGATTCGAAGGAAGAAGCTCAAAATCGATGAGGGACGGCGGAGAACTCACCTTGGCAGAAAACAGGGAGAAAAGCTCGTCCATTCGGACAAGGAGACCCTTTTATAGGTGGCTGGCCAGGCCACTTTCGGGGGCCTAACATGCCTCCGCATGCATGCCATGTTCGGCGACCGAACATAAGGTTCGGCGGCCGAACCTGGACTTCCCTCACTTATGCTTTCGGGGGCCTAAAGCACTCCCGAAACGCATGCACGTTCGGCGGCCGAACTTGGAATTCGGCGGTTGAACCTGGGTCTTCCTCCAAGGCTATTTTCATTTAAAAACTCAACTTTCTTTTTACTTAAAATCATAAAATACATCAAAACATTTTATAAAAGCATGATTTTACCCTTCTAGAGGTTTTCGACATCCGAGATTCCACCGGATGGTAGGAATTCCGATACTGGAGTCTAGCCGGGTATTACAATTCATATGTTACCAAAATTCCAAAGACTGGAGAATGCAGACCCTCATCGTCATCTAAAGGAGTTTTATGTGGTTTGTTTAAGTATGAGGCCATAAGGTATAATTGACGAACAAATAAGGTTGATAACTTTTCCTTTCACTTTAATTGAATCCGCTAAGGATTGGCTCTATTATTTACCTCCAGGACCAATCACCACTTGGACGCAAATTAGAGACTTATTCTTACCAAAGCATCATCAATAAGAAAGGAAATAAGTGAAATCAAACAAAGAAAAAAAATGAAACTTTACATGAATATTGAGAACGTTATAAGAAATTAATTGCAAGTTGTCCAAAACATGGAACCACTCTAAAATAGCTTAACCTTCACTTCTACGAAGGACTTTTGCCATTAGAACGAAGAATAATAAATGCTACTAGTGGAGGAGCCATTGCGGAAATGAAACTTGAAGAAGGTAAAACTTTAATCTCCAAATTAGCCTCCAATTTTAGACAGTATGGCTAAGAAGAGGACATTTCAAGAAATGCTAATGAAGTAAGTATTGCATCTTTAGATTCTAAAATTTTACAACTAACCGCTGCAATTCAACAATTGGCTGCAGGGAATAATATACGAACTTGTGGTATTTGCAAACAAGCCGACCATCCCACAGATATGTGTTCTATCCTTTAGGAAGGAGAGCAACAGGTAAATGCCATTGGAGGGTTTAATGAACAATAAAGGAAATATGACCCATTTTCAAGCACTTACAATCCATGGCGGAGAGATCATTCAAACCTTAGTTATGGGAATAGACAACAGAACTTTAAGCCTAAAGCAAACTATCAAGCTACAAAATCAGGTATGTCTCTAGAAGACCTTATTCAATCTCTTGCTAATAGCACTCTTGCTTTTCAACAGAAAACGAAATCGAGCATACAGAATTTGGAGAATCAAATGAGCCAACTTGCTACATCAGTGAGCAAGCTAGAATCTTAAGGGAAACTGTCATTCCAAACCATACCAAATCCTGTAAATGCAATTATGATGCGAAGTGGGAAGGAGTTAGAATATGCCAGCCCGAAGAGGCTTGCCCAAGGCAATACGGCAGACTAGAAGGCAAAAGAAGAAATAGAGATTCCAGAAGAGAAACAACCCCAGAAATCTGAGGAAGAACAATCCCCAATGCAGGTAATACGTTCACCTTTTCTCGAAAGATTTGCTCAATCAAAAAGAGAAAAGGAAGAGAAAGAGATCTGGAGATTTTTCGCAGGTAAACATACCCCTTCTTGAAACTATAAAGAAATACCCAGGTATGCGAAATTTCTAAAAGACGTTTGCACTAATAAAATAAAATTGTATGGGCACGAAAAGATTAAAGTAGGGAAGAATGTGTCAGCTATACTCCAAAGAAAAATTGCACAAAAATATAAAGATAAAGGCATGTTTGCTATATCATGTAAAGTTGGAAACCTTGAAGTTAAAAAGACAATGTGTGATTTAGGAGGTTCCATAAATGTTATGCATCTATCAATTTATTTGTGTAATAGCCGGCTAGACCCCGGCATCGGAATTCCTACTTTTCGGCGGAATCTCGGATGTCGGAACCCTTTAGAAGGGTAAAATAAAGGTTTTCTAAAATGCTTTTATATGTTTTTATGGTTTTAATGAAGAAAGAAAATGAGTTTTTGAAAGAAAACACCATGGAGAAAGAGTCCAGGTTCGGCCGCCGAACATGGTGCTCTTGCAGAAGCACCTGTGGCCCCCGAAGGTGGTCTGGCCAGCCACCTATAAAAGGCCCCTTGTCCGAAAATGGGTGAGTTTTCTCTCCCTATTTTCGGGCATAGGTGAGATTTCGCCTTCCTTTGGTCGATTTTATGTTTTCCTTCAAATCTTTCAAGTTTTTGACAAGCTTTCATCTTGTTTTGAAGTTTTTGAGCTAAAGAGCAAAGTTTTGAAGCTTGGAGACCCTCGGAGCTTGTTCCTCCATATCTCCGAGTTTGGGATCGCATCTCCTCTCGATCTTCAAGAGGTAAGTGTCGATCCACGCCTTTTATGATGTTTTAAGTAAGTTTTAAGAAGGGGTTAAGGGTTTTGATGCATGTTTAGGCTAGATGTAAAATGTTAGGGTTTATGTTAGTTAAATGATAAATGTATGCTAAATGTGATGTATGTTGGGGTATAGGTTAGTTTTATGCCCCTATATGCTTGAAAATGTGTTTATACATGTTTTAGTATAGTTGGATGCATGTTGGGATGTTGTGGGTGGCTGGATATGCAAGGCAGAATCTGGTTCTGCCCTTTGCGAGAGCCCAGGTTCAGTCGCCGAAGCTAGTTTCGGCCGCCGAACCTGCCTGTGGAGGCAGTTTTGGCCGCCAAACCTCACCCCCAAAAGTTGGACTTTCGGCTCTGGAGAGGGATTTCGGCCGCCGAACTTGCCTCCAAAAGTTGGTGACTTTCGGCTTTGGAACGACCTTCGGCCGCCGAACCCTGCCCCCGAAAGTGCTTGACTTTCGGCTCTGGAGGGACCTTCGGCCATCGAACCGGCTGCCGAAAGTGCCCTGTCCAGCCTTCCTTTGCATGTTTTCTATGAATGTTTTATGATGTTTTAGGGGGTTTTTGGGGAGATGTTTAGAGTCAAGTTAGAGTTTGCTTGGTCCCTGATTTGAGTCCACCTGTGTAGGATCGGACCCGAGGAACCGAGGAGGCCAGCAGTGCTAGCTGTTTCAGAGTCAGCCAAAGGTGAGTAGAACACAACTCTTTTTACTAAAAGCAATTAAACTTTTAAGCATGTTCATGCATCATGAATGCCATGTATGAAATAGGGTGCTCTGCATTAGAATTCATGAATATGATGCATTGCATAATTTGATGTTGATGTGGATGGATGTTGGATGACCCATTGGTCCTTGATATGATATGATATGATATGATATGGTATGGAAGTCCAGGTCGAGGCCCATTCTACGTCCCTGGCACGATTGGTTATCTTATGTTATATTATGTTATGTTATGTTATGTTATGTTATGTTATGTTAAGAGAAAGTCCAGGTCGAGGCCCATTCTACGCCCTTGGCACGGTTGGATTATGTAGAGGGCCATTGGTGATAAGTCCATCCTTGATGTGATTTGTTTGTGATGTGATGCATTTCATGATGATATATGTTTAATGAACTGTTTTTACTGTTCTGCTCACTGGGCTTTTGTAGCTCACCCCTCTCCCCTAACCCCCAGGTTTGCAGGTTCAGGATAGACCGAGAAGTCGTCAAGGGTAAAAGCTATGTATATGTAATAGTTTAGTAGTGGACATGATATGTAAAATAATGTAATGTAATGTAATGTATTGTACAGTGATGTAATGAGGATTAGTATTGTGCTTGGCCCTAATGTATGGTTAATCCCTTTTTGTACATGATCTTATGTTAATATTTTAATGATGATATATGTTGAACCAAGCTTGATGTATGTAATGTTGACCCAACTAGAGCATTTGATGAGGGCTCTAGTATGGGGTTTGTATGTATAAAGTTATGGTGCATGCACAGGTCAAGCTTGGTATATGGAAAGTTTAAAGTTTTTATGGAAATGTATGATCATGTATGGGATTTTATCAGATGTACAGGATGTTTGTAATACCCGGCTAGACTCCGGCATCGGAATTCCTACCGTCCGGCGGAATCTCAGATGTTGAAACTCTCTAGAAGGGTAAGAATATGTTTTTCTAAAATGTTTTTACATGTTTTCAAGGTTTTAAGTATGAAAGAAATTGAGTTTTGAAAGAAAAGCACCATGGAGAAAAATCCAGGTTCGGTCGCCGAACTTGGTGGAGTTTTGGAGTCACCTTTGGCTTCCGAAGGTGGTCTGGCCAGCCACCTATAAAAGGCCCCATGTCCGAAAATGGGCGAGTTTTCTCCTCCATTTTCGGGCAAAGGTGAATTCATGCCCTTTCATGGTTGGCTTTGAGGTTTTCCTTTAATCCTTTCAAGTTTTTAACAAGTTTTATCTTGGTTTTGAAGATTTTAAGTTCAAAATCGAAGTTGAAAAGCTTGAAGACCCCAGAGCTCAAATCCTCTCAATCTCCAAGTTTGGGTCACGCCTTCTCTCGATCTCCAAGAGGTAAGCATCGATCCTCATCATCTTTGATGTTTTAAACAAGTTTTATGAAGGTTTATGGGGTAGAAATGCATGTTTAAGCTAGTTGTAAAAAATGTTAGGGTTTATGTAGATTTGAGGATAAATGTATGTAATGTGATGTTATATTGTTGTTTGTTGGGGCTTAGGCTAGTTTTATGCCCCTATATGCTTGAGAATGAGTTTATGCATGTTGTAGAATAGCTAAATGTATGTTTGAAAGGTTTAGGGAGGCATTTGTGCATGTGAGGGCTGAGTTCTGCCATTTCTGGAAGAACTCAGGTTCGGCAGCCGAAGGCATATTCGGCCGCCAAACCTGCTTGTGGTGGCATGTTTGGCCACCTAAGCTTGCCCCCGAAAGTTTGGACTTTCGGCTCTGGAGGGCAGTTTCGGCTGTCGAAGGTGCCGCCGAACATGCATGAGTTTCGGATCTGGAAGGAACCTTCGACCGCCGAAGGTGTAATACCCGGCTAGATTTCGGCATCGGAATCCCTACCTTTCGGCGGAATCTGGAATTCTGAAGATGCCAGAGTCTTCTAGAAGGGTAAAGTGTGTTTTTAAAATGTTTTCACATGATTTTATTGTAACGACCCGAAAATCGGACCGCTACCGGCGCTAGGATCCATGTCGGCTTAAGGCCGCCGGGACCCGTAGCAAGCCTAACATGCAACCTGAAAACCTGCTTAATCCCATACATGATCAAGAAAACACATAAAAATTTAAAACTTTTCTTTCGTTCATACACCAAACTCAACCTGTGCATGCACTATACATAAGCATAATCATAATCATGACCCCTCTATGGGATCTCATCAATGCCCCAATGGGCGATACATCATAAGTTGAGTTGGTTTGCATAATCATCATAAAATATTTAAGATCATGTATCAAAAGGGATATCTTATACATATAGTCAAGCACAACCTCTAATCCTCAAAGTCATTACATGACTAAACTGTACTTTTGCATAACATTAATACATTTATCATGTCCACACTATCTATTACATACTCAAGACTTCATTACTCTTACGGATCTCCTGGTCTACCCTGTACCTGCAATCCTGGGGAAAATGGGAGAGGGGTGAGCTACTAGAGCCCAGTGAGCAGAATAATAAAAACATTTAAATCATATGGCATCATGGAATGCATCACATCACAGCTAATCACATCAAGGATGAACTTGTCACCAATAGCCCTCTACATAGTCCAACTGTGCCAGAACGTAGAATGGGTCCTGGTCTTTCTCTTACATAACATAACAGTCCAACTGTGCCAGAACGTAGAATGGGTCCTGGTCTTTCCCTTACATGGTGCCAGCGAACGTAGAATGGGTCCCACTGGTCTTACATTCCATACCGTACATATCACATCGTCACATCATAGATCGAGGGCTATGGATCATCCAACGTTCATCCACATCAATCAACAATAAAGTATGCAATGCAACATATTCGTGAATTCTAATGCAAACAACTTAGTACATCTCATGACATTCATGATGCGTGAAACATGCTAAAAAGTCCATTATTTGCTTTAAAACATAATGAGTTATTCCACTCACCTCTGGGTAGCTCTGACCAGACACTGGAGCAGCTGACTCACTGCTGGGGTCCTCGATTCCTCGGGTCCGAACCTACACAGGTGGACTCAAATGAGGGACCAAACAAACATGAACATAACTCTAAACTACTCCCCAAAAACCCCCTGAAACATCACGAAACAATCATAGAAAAACATGCAAGAGAGGGCTGGACAGGGCAATTTCGGCGGCAGGTTCGGCGGCCGAAAGTCCCTCCAGAGCCGAAAGTCAGGCAGGTTCGGCAGCACCTTCGGCGGCCGAAACTCCCAGACAGAGGCGGAACTCATGCATGTTCGGCGGCACTTTCGGCGGCCGAAACTCCCAGACAGAGACGAAAGTCTCCTTTCGGGGGCAAGCTTTGGCAGCCGAAGGCTGCCTCCACAAGCATGTTCGGCGGCCGAAAGTTCCTTCGGCTGCCGAACCTGGTTTCTCCCTTAGTGGCAGAAACTCAGCTCTTCTAAACACATTTGCCTCCAAAACTACCCAATCATGCATAAACCTATTCTACAACATTCCCAAACATACACAAACGAGCATACAAGTTCCTAGGGGCATCAAACCAACAAAAACCCCTACTACAACACAACAAGCAACTCACATTGTTCATAAACACATATAAAACCCATAAACCTAACCATGAGCTAAACATGCATTCTACCCCATAGATCCACTTAAAACTTACTTAAAATATGAAATGAGCTTAAGATCGGCTCTTACCTCGTGGAGATCGAGAGAGAGACGACCTAAACTCGGAGATGGGAGGGGTTGAGTTCCCTTGAACCTCAAAGCTCCAAAACTTGCTCAAAGCTTGAAAATCTTCAAAACAAGGTAAAAACTCATGAAAATCAAGTATGATTGGAAGGAAAGAACTCAAGATCGGTGAGGGACGGCGGAGAGCTCACCTTGGCCGAAAATGGGGAAAAAGCTCGCCCGTTTTCAGCTAAGGGACCCTTTTATAGTGGCTGGCCAGGCCACGTTCGGGGGCCAAACGTGCCTCCGCATGCATGCCATGTTCGGCGGCCGAACTTGAGGTTCGGCGGCCGAACCTGGACTTTCCTCACTTATGCTTTCGGGAGCCTAAAGGCGCTCCCGAAGGCATGCATGTTCGGCGGCCGAACTTGAGGTTCGGCGGCCGAACCTGAGTTTTCCTTCAAGGTTATTTTTATGCAAAAACTCATTTCTATTTTACTTAAAACCATGAAATACCTTAAAACATTTTTATCAAAACATGTTTCTACCCTACCAGAGGCTTCCGACATCCGAGATTCCACCGGACGGTAGGAATTCCGATACCGGAGTCTAGCCGGGTACTACATTCTCCCCCCCTTAAGAACATTCGTCCCCGAATGTTCCTCAACTAGCACACAGCATGGCATAAAACACAACATACATACATAGCACATAAACACATAGAGATCTAACCTTAGAAGACATGAGGGTACTGCTGGAGCATAGACTCCCGTGTCTCCCAAGTGCATTCTTCCAAGTTGTGGTGGTTCCATAGGACTTTCACCATCGGGATTTCCTTGTTCCTTAGCTTTCTGATCTGGGTGTCTATGATCCGTACTGGCTGTTCAACATATGTGAGATCCTCTTGGACCTCTACATCAGGCTCACTAAGAACCTTGCTCGGATCTGACACAAACTTCCTCAACATTGAAACATGGAAAACCAGATGGATTCTTTCCATTGAAGCAGGTAAATCCAGCTTGTACGACACATTCCCAATCTTTTGCAAGATTTCAAAGGGTCCGATGTATCGTGGGGCTAGTTTACCTTTCTTCCCGAAACGAACCACTCCCTTCATAGGAGACACCTTGAGCAATACCAGATCCCCCTCCTAAAACTCTACCTGCCGTCTGCGGATGTCTGTATAACTCTTCTGTCTGCTTGCAGCAGTTTTGATCCTTTCTCTGATTATGGGTACTACCCTGCTGGTAATCTCTACTAGCTCAGGCCCTGCCAAGGCCTTTTCTCCAACCTCTTCCCAGCAAACAGGTGATCTGCACTTCCTTCCATATAAAGCTTCATATGGGGCCATCCCGATGCAAGCATGATGGCTGTTATTGTAGGCAAACTCCACCAAAGGTAGATGCTGCCTCCAAGAACCGCCAAAGTCCAGCACACACATTCTGAGCATATCCTCTATGGTCTGGATGGTCCTTTCTGATTGTCCGTCCGTCTGTGGATGGAAAGTAGTGCTAAAATCCAACCTGGTACCCATGGCGTTCTGCAGACTCCGCCAAAATCTGGAGGTGAACTGGGGCCCTCTATCGGACACTATCGAAACAGGAACCCCATGCAGCCTGACGATCTCATCGACATACACCTGCGCCAACTTGTCCACAGAATAGCCACTCCTGACAGGGATGAAGTGAGCAGATTTGGTGAGTCTGTCCACAATCACCCATATGGAGTCCAATCTGTTAGACGCCGCCGGTAACCCCACTACGAAGTCCATAGCTATATTTTCCCATTTCCACTCTGGAATAGGTAGCGGGTTAAGCATTCCAGTCGGCTTTTGATGTTCCAGCTTCACCCTCTGACACACTTCGCAGGCTGACACAAACTGTGCCACTTCTTTCTTCATAGCTGGCCACCAATAAACCTTCTTCAGATCTTGATACATCTTGGCGGCTCCGGGGTGAACGTTGTATCTTGCATTATGAGCCTCTCTCATAATGTCTCCTTTTAGCCCTATGTCATCTGGTACACATAGTCTGCTCCCATAGCGGAGGATCCCTTTGTTGTCAAATCTGAACTCACTATCTTTGCCTGACTGAACAGTCCTGGCGATCTTCACTAACTCTGGGTCCTCATGCTGTTTCTGAGCCACCTGCTTTAGAAACACAGGTGCCACTCTCATCTGGGCTACCAAGGCACCTGTACCAGACAACTCCATCTGTAGACCTTCCTCAATGAGCTTGTAAAACTCCTTCACCACTGGCCTCCTCTCTGCCGATATGTGGGATAAACTACCTAGTGACTTTCGGCTTAAGGCGTCTGCCACAACATTCGCCTTACCCGGATGGTACTGAATCTTGCAATCATAGTCACTCAGCAGCTCCACCCATCTTCTCTGTCTCAAGTTCAAATCTCTTTGACTCAGGATGTACTGCAGGCTCTTATGATCTGTAAAGATCTCACATTTAGCCCCATAGAGGTAGTACCTCCACATCTTGAGTGCAAAGATTACTGCTGCCATCTCCAGGTCATGTGTGGGGTAATTCAACTCATGCTTCTTCAGCTGCCTAGAAGCATAAGCAATCACCCTCTCACTCTGCATTAACACACAACCCAAACCCACTCGGGATGCATCACAGAAGACCGTGAAGTCCTCACTGCTAGCTGGCAAAGCTAACACTGGTGCCGAAGTCAACCTCCTCTTAAGCTCTTCAAAACTCTCTTCGCACTGGTCGGTCCACACAAACTTCTGATTCTTTCTGGTTAACCTGGTCAGAGGAGCTGCAATCTTTGAGAAGTCCTGAACGAACCTCCTGTAGTAACCTGCCAAACCCAAGAAACTCCTGATCTCCGTCACTGAAGTGGGTCTAGGCCAGTTAGCCACAGCTTCTACCTTCTTGGGGTCCACCTCTATCCCATTCTCTGATACTACATGCCCCAAGAACGAAATGCTCCTCAGCCAGAACTCACACTTAGAGAACTTGGCATACAAACCATGTTCCCTCAAGGTCTGCAGAACCAACCCCAGATGATGGGCATGCTCCTCTGCGTTCCTGGAAGACACTAAGATATCATCTATGAAGACAATAACAAAGTGATCCAGGTATTGGCTAAATACTCTGTTCATGAGATCCATGAATGCTGCAGGGGCGTTGGTTAACCCGAACGGCATCACAAGGAACTCAAAATGCCCATATCTGGTCCTGAAAGCTGTCTTTGGCACATCTTCATCCCTTATCCTAAGCTGATGGTACCCCGATCTTAGATCTATTTTGGAGAAACAACCCGCTCCTGCTAGCTGGTCGAATAGATCATCGATCCTTGGTAGAGGGTACCTATTTTTGGTAGTGACTTTGTTCAATTGTCTGTAGTCGATACAAAGTCTGAGGGACCCATCCTTCTTCTTTACAAACAAGACTGGAGCACCCCAAGGTGAGGTACTCTTTCGGATGAAGCCCTTTTCTACCAGTTCTTGCAACTGCTCTTTCAACTCCTTCAACTCAGCTGGGGCCATCCTGTAGGGAGGGATAGAGATCGGTCTAGCTCCAGGCACCAACTCTATCTCGAACTCTATCTCCCTAGCAGGTGGTAAACCTGGAAGCTCGTCTGGAAAGACATCCTGAAACTCTCTGACAACTGGCACCGAGGCTGGCTCCCTGACCTGACTACTAAGCTCTCTCACATGAGCCAAATACCCCTGACATCCCTTCCTAAGCAACCTACGAGCCTGAAGAGCTGATATCAGACCTCTAGGTGTACCCCTCTTGTCTCCTCTGAAAACGACCTCTGACCCGTTCTGATCTCTGAACCTGACTACCTTGTCCCTGCAGTCCAAGGTAGCACCATGGGTAGATAGCCAATCCATCCCTAGAATGACATCAAATTCTGTCAAATCTAGAACCACAAGGTCGGCGGAGAGGCATCTTCCCTCAACAAAAACTGGACTGCATTGGCAGACTGACTCTGCCACTGACGGGTCACACTTGGGTCCACTGACCCATAGGGGACACTCTAACCCAAAGACTATCAGACCCAACCTCTCAACGGCTCTCGGAGCAATAAATGAATGAGATGCACCCGAGTCCATTAATGCATACACATCAGAACACCCAATGACGAGATTACCTGACACTATGGTGTTGGATGTGTTAGCCTCCTGCTGAGTCATGGTGAAGATCCTGGCTGGAGCTGATGGACCTTCACCTCGGGAACCAGAAGAAGAGGCTGCCCCTCTCCCTCTACCTCTGCCACTGCCCTGAGTTGTGGCTGGAGCTGCTGGCTGTGCCACACTACCAGAAGCTGTCTGCTAGGGCTGGCCCATAAAAGGTGCTCTAGGACACTCCCGAGCCATGTGTCCCTCCTATCCACATCTGAAACATGAATTGGTCCCAGCTCGACACACTCCTCTGTGCGGCCTCCCACACTTTTGGCATTCTGTACCGTCTGAACCTGAGCTCGAGCCACCGCCGAATCCCAGACCGAATTTCAACTTACTCCAAAACTTGTTCTTCTTCGGTTTCTTGGTGGTGTTATTCCACCTCTTGCTACTTGATCCCTGAGAAGAGAGACCTGGCCCTCCTCTGCCTGGGGTCTTAACCCCTGAAGACTGGGTCACTGACTGCTTCACTGACCCCTCAACTATAGCACTCGCCTCCATCCTTCGAGCCATATCCACCACAGTGTGGAAACTTTCCCTCTCAACTGACTGAATCAAAGAGGAGTACCTGGAATGCAGCTTCATAACATATCTCTTGGCTTTCTTCGAATCGGTATCTAGAGCTTGCCCTGAAAAAGGCAATAGCTCCAGGAATTTATCCGTGAACTCCTCTACACTCATGTGCTCTGTCTGCCTCAGTTGCTCAAACTCAATCATCTTCAGTTCTCTGGAACTGTTTGGAAAAGCCCATCCAACGAACTCATTCGCAAATTCTTCCCATGTCATACCGTCTGTAATACCCGGCTAGACTCCGGTATCGGAATTCCTACCGTCCGGTGGAATCTCGGACGTCGGAGACCTCTAGAAGGGTAGAATCATGTTTTATAAAATGCTTTCATGAATTTTAATGGTTTTAAGTATGAAATTAAATGAGTTTTTACATGAAAATAGCATTGGAGGAAAACCCAGGTTCGGCCGCCGAAAGTCAAGTTCGGCCGCCGAACATGCATGCGTTTTGGAGGCACGTTAGGCCCCCGAAAGCATGAGTGAGGGAAGTCAAGGTTCGGCCGCCGAACCTCATGTTCGGCCGCCGAACATTGCATGGATACGGAGGCACATTCGGCCCCCGAACGTGGTCTGGCCAGCCACTATAAAAGGGTCCCTTTGGTCCGCACGGGCGAGCTTTTTCTCTCCCATTGTCGGCCAAGGTGAGTCTCCGCCGCTCCTCCCTCAATCTTGAGTGTTTTCCCTAGATCTTTCATGGTTTTCACGAGTTTTAACTTCTATTTTGAAGATTTGTGAGCAAAGAGCAAGTTTTGGGTGCTTGGAGGTTCAAGGAGCTCAATCTCTTCATCTCCAAGCTAGGATCGTCTTCCCTCTCATTTCTTCAAGAGGTAAGCTCAGATCCACCCTTATTATGTGTTCTAAATGAGTTTTATGCAAGATCTAAGGGTAGAAATGCATGCTAGGGTATATGTTGAGTTATGGGTATATGTATTGATGTTTTGAACAATGTGTGTTGTTTGAGTATGTTTGAAGTGTTGTAGATGGGGTATATGCATGTTTGAGGCCCCTAGGAACTTGTATGCATGCTTTGGTTGAAAAATATGCATGTTTGGAAGGTTTGGAGGCGAAATGGGCAAAGGGAGCCAAGTTTCTGCCCTTTGGCAGAAACCAGGTTCGGCAGCCGAAGGTACTTTCGGCCGCCGAACATGGCTGGGGAGGCAGGCCTTTCGGCTGCCGAAGTTGCCCCCGAAAAGAGACTTTCGTCTCTGTCTGGCACTTTCGGCCGCCGAAGGTGCCGCCGAACCTGGCTGAGTTTCGTCTCTGTCCAGGACTTTCGGCCGCCGAAGGTGCCGCCGAAGGTGCCCTGTTCAGCCATTTCATGCATGTTTTCTGTGATGTTTTCATGATGTTTTAGGGGGTTTTTGGGGGATATATTAGAGTCATGTTCAGGTATGTTTGGTCCCTCATTTGAGTCCACCTGTGTAGGTTCGGACCCGAGGAACCGCGGACCCCAGCAGTGAGTTCAGCTGCGGTGTTGTCAGAGTCAGCCAGAGGTGAGTGGAACTAAACTCAATCTTTTAAATTAAATGCTTTATCATGTTTCATGCATCATGATTATGCAATAGGATGATTGCATTAGTTTTCACGAATATGCCGCATTGCATAAATTGTTGTTGTTGTGGGTGAATGTTGGATGACCCAATTAGTCCAAGACAGGAAGACCAGGACCCCATGCTACGGCCTGGCACAGAGTATGCAAGTCCAGGCCCCAGTCTACAGGCCTGGCACAGAGTAAGGTACAGTTATGGGACTCGAAGACCAGGAGCCCAGAGGAGGCCCTGGGAAAATGGTAAGTAATGTATGTATGACAGGAAGACCAGGACCCCATGCTACGGCCTGGCACAGAGTTAACTTGGACTATTTGGTGACAAGTTCACCCAACCCTTATGTGAATTGTCTGTGTTATGATGCATTTCATTTGAGCATAGTGTTAATGTGTTTTACTAGCTCTACTCACTGGGCTTTTAGCTCACCCCTCTCCCTTTTCCCCCAGGCTTACAGGTACAGGATATAGTGCGGGAGTCCGGATAGAGTAAAGAAGTCATGCTTATGTAATAGCTAGCAATGGACATGATCAAATTGTAATGTAAAAGTACAGTATAGTTATGTAACGAGTTGTATGGATGTTAGTATGTGCTTGACCATAGATTGTTGTATCCCTTTTATGCATGATCTTAGAAATTTTGTTGATGTTTATGCAAACCAACTCAACAGATGTATGTTACCCATTGAGGGCACAGATGAGATCCCACAGAGGGATCAAAGTTATGTTAATGTTATGCACAGGTTGAGTTTGGTTGATGTTCAAAGGAAGGAAAAGTTTTAAATTTTTATGCATATTGTTGATCATGTATGGGATTATACAGGTTTACAGGATGTATGTCAGGCTTGCTACGGGTCCCGGCGGCCTTAAGTCAACCCGGATCCTAGCGCCGGTAGCGGTCCGATTTTCGGGTCGTTACAGAATGGTATCAGAGCCCTAGGTTCATATGGTCGGACCTAGAGTGTCGGGCTCATAGAGGTTATAGAAGGTCAAGCACAATAGGAAAAGATCATGTCCACTAGGATAGGATGTGGAGTCCTGTCTTGCATGATGATGTGAAATGCCATGATTTTATGCATGTGCATTAATGATATGCTATGATATGTGATGTATGTGATGAGGGTTCATGTGTGCCCACATGAACCATATAATGCTAATGTTTATGTGTTGTGTATTGTTTTTCAGAAAACAGGATGAGAGGAACTCGTCGATCAGCAAGATTGACTGGAGTACCACCTGAGGATGAGGGCATGAGCGCCCGTCCTCCTACATTGCCTAGGGCAATGTCAAGCAGGTCCATCAGGGACAGAGTAGTAAGAGACCCTAGAAGGTCTTTGGATCTGGGTAGAAGCAGATCAGTAAGGGGAACAGTGCAGGGAGGAGTGTCTGAGGATATGGAAGTAGATCAGAGGAGGGATGGCAGTCTTGGTGTGAGCATGCCGGAAGAGGGCATGGGAGAATCAGAAGGAGGCATTCAGGCCTCGAGTTATGTCCAGCCACATCATTACCCACCCTATTCACACCATCCAGGGTATTCGATGGGAGGTACATCGGATAACCCTAGTTTTAGCCCTTATCCTTCACATATGCCATACCCACCTTACTACCCACCATACTCTCAGTACCCCATGTACCCACCTCCACCTCCCTATACCAGTACAGCAAACCCTACCCCAGGGGATGTTGCACCTCCACCACCACCAGTACCTACTGTCCCGGAAACACAAGTACCCAAACCTACCTCATCTGGAGGGAGCAAGGTCAAGATGACCGATTACATGAAATTAGGTGCTCCCCAGTTTGAAACAGGTGATGATCCGTTCGTGTATTTGGAGCGGGTCAAGGCAATTACAGACGAGATAGGGGCTGATGACAGTAGAGCCATTCAAATGGCTGGGTTCACACTAAAGTGCAAGAAGGCACGAGAGTGGTTCAAAAATTATGTGAACCCGAGAGTGGACAGCATGACTTGGGAAGAATTTGCAAACGAGTTTGCAGGATGGGCATTCCCTGATAGTTCAAGGGAATTGAAGATGATAGAATTCGAGCAGTTGAGACAAACTGATGACATGAGTGTAGACGAATATACTGACAGGTTTATGGAGTTGCTGCCATTTGCAGGGCAAGACCTTAGCACAGACCAGAAGAAGTCAAGGAGGTATATCATGAAGCTCCATCCCAGGTATTCCTCCTTGGTACAGTCAGCAGATAGAGAGAGTTTTCACGCCATAGTAGACATGGCTAGGAGAATGGAGGCTAGTGCCATCATTCAGGGGACAGTTAAGCAGACAGTGGCACAAGCTTCTGGTTCTAAAACTCCGGGTGGGGGAAGGTTAGATCCCTCTACCCTGAGTGCAGCAGCTTCAGGCAGTAAAAGATGGAGTAAACCCAAGGGTAAGAAGAACAAGTTCTGGAGTAAAGTCAAGTCCAGTCTGGGATTTGGGAGTGGCTCAAGCTCTGGTGCGGATAATGCAGTATGTGCGAGGTGTGGTAGGCCACACAAGGGAGTATGTCGGTTTGGGACAAACACCTGCTTCAGATGTGGTCAGGAGGGGCATATAGCTAGAGACTGTCCAAGAGCGGCCCCAATGGCTCAGACCCAGCAGACAGCTTCAGGCAGTGTAGCGCAGCCAGCAGCTCCAGCCATGACTCAGGCCAGTGGCAGAGGCAGAGGGAGAGGGGCAGCCTCTTCTTCAGCAGGTTTCAGAGGTGAAGGTCCATCAGCTCCGGCACGGATCTTCACAATGACACAGCAAGAGGCAGATGCATCTAACACCGTGGTGGCAGGTAACTTAATTATTGGTTGTTCAGATGTATATGCCTTGATGGACCCTGGTGCATCTCATTCATTTATTGCTCCGAGAGCCGTCCAGAGGTTGGGGTTGATGATCTCTGAGTTAGAGTGTCCTCTCTGGGTCAGTGGACCCAAGTGTGATCCATCAGTGGCAGAGTCAGTCTGTCAGTGTAGTCCAGTTTTTGTTGAGGGGAGATGCATGTCCGCCGACCTTGTGGTTCCAGATTTGACAGACTTTGACGTCATTCTAGGGATGGACTGGTTATCTACCCATGGTGCTACCTTGGACTGCAGGGACAAGGTAGTCAGGTTCAGAGGTCAGGATGGATCAGAGGTTGTCTTCAGAGGAGACAGGAGGGGTACACCTAGAGGTATGATCTCAGCTCTTCAGGCTCGTAGGTTGCTTAGGAGGGGATGTCAGGGGTATTTGGCTCATGTGAGAGAGCTAAATAGTCAGGTTAGAGAGCCCGCCTCGGTGACAGTGGTTAGAGAGTTCTTAGATGTGTTCCCAGACGAGCTGCCAGGTTTACCACCTGCTAGGGAGATAGAGTTCGAGATAGAACTAATGCCTGGAACCCGACCGATCTCTATCCCTCCCTACAGGATGGCACCAGCTGAATTGAAAGAACTGAAGGAACAGTTGCAAGAGCTGGTAGATAAGGGTTTCATCCGACCGAGTACTTCACCTTGGGGTGCTCCGGTTTTGTTTGTGAGAAAGAAGGATGGATCCCTTAGACTTTGTATCGACTACAGGCAGTTGAACAAAGTCACTACCAAGAACAAGTACCCATTGCCAAGGATCGACGATCTATTCGACCAGCTAGCAGGAGCGGGTTGTTTCTCCAAAATAGATCTGAGATCGGGGTACCATCAGTTGAGGATCAGGGAAGAGGACGTACCAAAGACAGCTTTCAGGACCAGATATGGGCATTTTGAGTTCCTTGTGATGCCGTTCGGGTTAACTAACGCCCCTGCAGCATTCATGGATCTCATGAATAGAGTGTTTAGTCAGTACCTGGACCACTTTGTTATTGTCTTCATAGATGATATCTTAGTGTATTCCAGGAATGCAGAGGAGCATGCCCATCATCTGAGGTTGGTTCTACAGACCTTGAGGGAACATGGCTTGTATGCCAAGTTCTCCAAGTGTGAGTTCTGGCTAAGGAGCATTTCATTCTTGGGGCATGTAGTGTCAGAGAATGGGATAGAGGTAGACCCCAAGAAGACAGAAACTGTGGCTAACTGGCCTAGACCCACTTCAGTGACAGAGATAAGGAGTTTCTTGGGTTTGGCAGGTTACTACAGGAGGTTCGTGCAGGACTTCTCAAAAATAGCAGCTCCTCTGACCAGACTAACCAGGAAGAATCAGAAATTTCTATGGACCGACCAGTGCGAAGAGAGTTTTGAAGAGCTCAAGAAGAGATTGACTTCAGCACCAGTTTTAGCTCTGCCATCTAGTGGTGAGGACTTTACAGTCTTTTGTGATGCGTCCCGTGTGGGACTGGGTTGTGTACTGATGCAAAATGAGAGGGTAATTGATTATGCTTCTAGGCAGCTAAAGAAGCATGAGTTGAATTACCCCACACATGACCTTGAGATGGCAGCAGTAATCTTTGCACTCAAGATGTGGAGGCATTACCTCTATGGGGTAAAATGTGAGATCTTCACCGATCATAAAAGCCTGCAGTACATCTTGAGCCAGAGGGATTTGAATTTGAGACAGAGGAGATGGGTGGAGCTGCTGAGTGACTATGATTGCAAGATTCAGTACCATCCGGGTAAGGCGAATGTTGTGGCAGACGCCTTAAGCCGGAAATCACTCGGTAGTTTATCCCACGTATCGGCAGAGAGGAGAGCCAGTGGTGAAGGAGTTCTACAAGCTCATTGAGGAAGGTCTACAGATGGAGTTGTCTGGTACAGGTGCCTTGGTGGCCCAGATGAAGAGTGGCACCCGTGTTTCTGGAGCAGGTGGCTCAGAAACGCATGAGGACCAGAGTTAGTGAAGATTGCCAGGACTGTTCAGTCAGGCAAGGACAGTGAGTTCAGATTTGACAATAGGGGGATCCTCCGCTATGGGAGTCGATTATGT